>NC_091319.1:33112543-33482543 GCF_038502225.1 Cherax quadricarinatus
TTTTCTAATTCTTTTAATGTTTCAAATATTTTGAAAATAAAATATATGAAAAATTCGAAATTAATGCTGATTTTTACCTATTTTTATTATTTTTAAACTATGTGTTATATATATATAAATGTTGGAAAATGATCGAAAATCTAATTTTTGCTTATGTCAAGGTTTCAAGACTTTTGGAAAGGAAACTCTTTGAAAAGTGTGTTTTATCGGAAAAGTACTCAAAACGCTGTAAATCGTTGAAATATGCAACAAAAATGTCATTTCAGCACAATTTTCTGTGTGTTTAAATGTTTCAAGTATTTTTGAAATATATAAGAAACATTCGAAATTAATTTTGATTTTTATCGATTTTTATTGCAATTTTTATAAATATATAAAATATACTTAAAAGGTTAAAAATAATCGAAAAGTCATATTTTTCTTCGCATATTTCGACGGATTCAACTTGAATTTTCAAAAGATTTCTTATAAAACTTCAATTTTTGTTAAAATAATAATACAGCACCTTGCTAATCATATGATAACTTTTCTTTACTTTTAGCTTTGAAAGTGTGAAAATCCTATGAATTTTAAGCTAAAAAATGTAGGTTTGTCAAAAAAAACATTCAAGACACTCTAAATCGACCAAATATGCAACAAAATATCATTTTAGCACATATTTCTAATTCTTTTAATGTTTCATATTTAAAAAAACATAGAAAAATTCAGAAATTAATGCTGGTTTTACTTATTTTTATTAGGATTTTTCAAAATATATTGCTATATATATATATACAAATATTGGAAAATGACTAGCCAAAAAACTCATTTTTGCATATGTCTACTATTCAAGGCTTTTTAAACTTCTTTACAAACTTCCAAATTTTTGCGAATTAAAACTTATATTTACAAATAACTTGGAAAAATAGCATAATTTTTCTTACTCTGCTTACTAAAACTCACTACAATTAGTAATTCTGATTTAACGGGTATGAAAAATCCATTAATTTTAACAAAAAACTGCTTCATCAAAAAGTATTCCGAGAACAGTCTAAATCGTATCAGAAATATGTAATAAAATATAATTTTCCCACATTTTCCTGAATTTTTATACTTAAAGTATTTTAAAAAGACCATTTATGATATTTAAAATTAATATTGATTTTTACTGATTTTTGCAATTGGATTTTCAAAAATGTATTATATATTCACGTTCATCAAGATGTTCATCACGAGAATCGATTTTTTTCTCATATTTCGGACGATTCAAGGCTTTTGGAAGACTTTTTGAAAAACTTCCAATTTTTACACAGTTAAAATATGTTTTGACAAGAACTTCACAAAATCTCATAATTACAGGTTACTGTTTTGCATAAAATTTTGTTACATGAACAAGTTCTTTTAAATTACGAAAATTCTATATATTTTAGCTAAAAAATGTATTTTACTCATGCAGTTACTCAAAACACTCTAAATCATCGAAATAATGCAACAAAATATCGATTTTGCTTTTACACACTGAGTTTTTTCAAATGTTTCAAGTATTTTTTGAAAATAGCAGAAACCACTCGAAGTGGCGGCGCGGCATGATGATGACAGCTTTTATTGTGATTTTTTAAAAATAAGTGAAATATATGTAAGGTTAAAAATCATCGAAATTCATATTTTTCATATTTCGACGATTGAAGAATATTTCAAAGATTTCGAGAAAACTTCAATTTTTGTCTTAAAATTATGTGTACAAAGTACTTCACAAAAAATATGATAATTTTCTTACTTTTAAGCATAAATTTCAATTTTAGCTTTGAAAAGTCATTCAAATCTATAGATTTAGCTAAAATTAGGTTTGACACCATTCGGCTAAAGGCACTAATAAATCATTCCCAAAATATACCGTTAAAACATAATTTTTGCTACTTTTTCTAATTCTTTTAATGTGTTTCAAATATTTTAAAAAAATACACTTAAAAACTCAAAATTAAATGCTGATTTTCCACATATTTTCATTCAGAATTTTTAAATCGTATATATATGTATATATATGTATATATATATATATATATATATATATATATATCATATATATATATATATATATATATACTCATATAAATGTTGGAAAATTATCAAAATCTCATTTTTCTGCATATGTTGGGGTTTAAAGGCTTTTGAAAGACTTTTGAAAAACTTCAGAATTTTATCAGTTAAAATGTACTGACAAAAGAACGTCACAAAATCTGCATTTGAATTTAAGGTTACTCTTTGCATAAAATTCAGTTTGCAGCAGAAGTTCTATTTTAAAATTGCTCAGTTCATACGAATTTTTAGCTAAAAAATATTTTATAGGAAAAGAAATTACTCAAAAGCGCTGTAAATCGTCGAAATATGCAATAAAATATCATTTCAGCACAATTTTCTGTGTTTAAATGTTTCATGTATTTTTTAAATATATAAGAAGTATTCGAAATTAATTTTGATTTTATCAATTTTTATTGCGATTTTTTAAAAATATGTAAAATATACGTAAAGTTGTTAAAAAAAAAATAATCGAAAATCATATGTTTTTTCGCATATTTCGACGATTGAAGAATTTTCAAAGATTTCTTGTAAAACTTCAATTTTTTGTGTTAAAATATGTAGTTACAAAGTACTTCACAATAATATGATAATTTTTCTTACTTTTAGCTTTGAAAGTGTGAAAATCTATGAATTTTAGCTAAAAATGTGGTTTGTCAAAAACCATTCAAGACGCTCTATATCGTCCAAATATGCAACAAAATGTCATTTTAGCACATTTTTCTAATTCTTTTATGTTTCAAATATTTAAAAATATATGAAAAATTCGAAAATAATGCTGATTTTTCTTTTTACCTATTTTTATTAAGATTTTTAAAAATGTGCTATATATATATAAATGTTGGAAAATGGTCGAAAAACTCATTTTTTTTTTTGCATATGTCGACTATTCAAGGCTTTTTGAAACAATTCTTTAGAAACTTTGAATTTTTGAGTTAAAATATCGATTTACAAAGAACTTGAAAAATAGCATAATTTTTCTTACTCTTAGCATAAAATTCAATTCCAGCAGTAATTCTGATTTAACAGTGTGAAAATCTATTAATTTTAACAAAAACTGCTTTATCAGAAAGTATTCCAAACGATCTAAATTCATCGAAATATGTAATAAAATTTCATTTTTCCCACATTTTCCTGACTTTTTCATGCTTTATATTTTTAAAAATCAATTGAAATATTTAAAATTAATGTTGATTTTTACTGATTTTTAATTGGATTTTTCAAAAATGTTTCATATATATTCATAGATGTTCAAAAATCATAGAATCGATTTTTTTCTCGTATTTCGACGTTATTCAAGGCTTTTTTGGAAGACTTTTTGAAAAAACTCAATTTTTACAGTTTAAATATGTTTTGACAAAGAACTTCACAAAAATCTAATAATTTAGGTTACTTTTTGCATAAAATTGCTGCAGCAGAAGTTCTGTTTAAAATTGCGAAATTCAAGTATTTTTAGCTAAAAATGTGTTTTATCGCAAAAGTACTCCAAAACGATCTAAATCATCGAAATATGCAAAACAAAATATCATTTGAGCACTCTTTTCTGAGTTTTTAAATGCTTTCAAGTACTTCACAAAAATATGATAATTCTTCTTACTTTTAGCATAAGTTTCAATTTTGCTTTAAAAGTGTGAAAATCTATGAATTTTAGATAAAAATGAGGTTTGTCAAAAACCTTATTCAAGGCACTCTAAATCGTCCAAATATGCAACAAAATATCATTTGATCACATTTCTTACTTTAATGTTTCAAATATTTTTTTTTTTTTAAATATATGAAAATCTGAAATTAATGCTGATTTTTACCTATTTTTATTACAATTTTTTTGAAAATGTGTATATATATATATAAATGTTGGAAAATGATTGAACATCTCATTTTTTTCCATATGTTGACAATTCAAGGCTGTTTGAAAGACTTTAGAAAAACTTTAATTTTTATAGTTAAAATATGTTTTGACAAAGAACTTCACAAAAATCTCATAATTTAGGTTACTTTTGCATAAAATTTAGTTGCAGCAGAAGTTCTGTTCAAAATTATGAAATTCTATGTATTTTAGCTAAAAATGTGTTTTAACGGAAAAGTTCTACAAAACCTCTAAATCTTCGGAATATGCATTAAAAATATCATTTCAGCACACTTTCTGAGTGCTTTAAAAGTTTCAAGTATTTTTAAAATATATAAGAAATATTCAAAATTAATTTTGATTTTTATCAATTTTGACTGGGTTTTTTTAAAAATATGTAAAAAATACGTAAAGTTTAAAAAACATAGAAAATCATATTTTTCGCATCTTTTGACGATTGAAGAATTTTTCAAAGATTTCTTGAAAACTTCAATTTTTTTGTGTTAAAATATGTGTTTACAAAGTACTTCACAAAAATATGATAATTTTTCTTACTTTTAGCATAAATTTCAATTTTGCTTTAAAAGGGTTTAAATCTATGAATTTTAGCTAAAAAGTTAGGTTTGTCAAAAAACCATTCAAGACGCTCTAAATCGTCCAAATATGCAACAAAACATCATTTTAGTACATTTTTCTAATTCTTTTAATGTTTCAAATATTTAAAAAAAAATATATTAAAAATTCGAAAATAATGCTGATTTTTACCTATTTTTAATAGAAATTTTTTTAAAAATATGCTATATATATATAAATGTCGGAAAATGATCGAAAAACTCATTTTTTTGCATATGTCGACTATTCAAGGCTTTTTGAAACTTATTTAGAAACTTAATTTTTGAGTTAAAATATAGATTTACAAAGAACTTGAAAAAAATAGCATAATTTTCTTACTCTTAGTATAAAATTCAATTCCAGCAGAAATTCTGATTTAACAGTGTGAAAATCTATTAATTTTAATTTCAAAAACAAAAAACTGCTTCATCAAAAAGTATTAAACGATCTAAAAGGGGGCTGTAGTGTAATTTTTCCACTTTGCAGCTCACCGAGAAAAATAAAAAAAATATGGAAATTGAGTTATTATATATACTGTAAAATAGGTCAACTCTTCGGCAGAAAATGGTACCAGAATGAATGTTCTACGACGTTTCTACAAGAAATTATAGTCATTTATATCAGGTATGGTAACGACGATGTAGGTATTGCGTCTGTTTCTCAGCAAGTATTTTTTGGAATTTTTTTTCCTTGTTTTTATTGCTTTTTCTTCGCATTATTCTTTCTAATATTATAATTGATTGTGGCATCATATAAGAGTAAGTGGAGCTTATCAATAGACGTCTAGCCTATCAGGAAACACCTGGGTACACTCAGGCAATGCTCCCCCTCCAGATGGTGCCAGGTGAAATCACTTCATTATTACGTTTATATCAGCTTATATATCAACTATACGGCTTATTTATCTATCAGAATTGATCTAATATGATATAATAAACACTATAAATAACAAACAAACATGTTATATACTCTAGACTGAATAAAATAGGCCATAATATGGCTGGAGTCCACCAGCAATATTTACGATATAAATGTGTTATTCCTCGTCTCCTTGTTCTATTGTTTGTTATGTGAGTGATAAGAAAACAGTGTTTTAAGAAGAGGATAACTGCACTAAAACATCAGTTTACTAAGAAATACACCAAAAAAACTCGATTTCCAGCGCAAAAAAAAAAAATTTTTGAGACGGTAGGCCTGCCGACCGCGTTTTCTAGGGCCTATATCTCGGGAAGGTAACTTTTTCACATATTTCGCTAAAGTACACCATTATTAATGACTGTATTGAAATGATTTTCACTGACAATATAAAACAAAGTGTGTTTGAAAATGTGTTGATTCTTTTTTTTGGAATATATCAAATAAATTTTTGAGATTTTTTGATTTTGTTGGGAGGTAAAAGGCAGATATTTTGGTGAATGCAAAAAAAGTCTATCAAATGTATTTTTTTTCCATGATAATAAGATATATTAGATGAAACATGTGCATCCCGAATTAGTGTCAGATGTATTCTAACGGTTGGGATTGTCGGAAGTGCCAATCGAACTGCCATTTTGTCATACTTTGCTGCCATATATGAAGTAACTAAAATATTTTTTTTCTCTGTTGTTTGTTGGCCAATCATACTGAAACTTTGTCACATTCTTCTACATATGAACCTCTAAATGTACACCAAAAAAAAAAATTGGTTGAAAAATAAAAGAGTTAGCCAAAATCAGGAACTCTACCCTAAATCGTCGAAATATGTAATAAAATATCATTTTCCCACATTTTCCTGACTTTTTCATGCTTAATGTATTTTAAAAAATCATTTGAAATATTTAAAAATAATGTTGATTTTTATTGATTTTTAATTGGATTTTTCAAAAATATTTTATATATATTTATAGATGTTCAATAATCATCGAGAATCGATTATTTTATCATATTTCGACGATTCAAGGCTTTTTTTTTTTCCTAAGGGCTGAGCTTGCTACCATCTGCAGCTCATAAGACTGCCATCCCCACGAGCCCCTCAAGGCTTTTTGGAAGACTTTTTGAAAAACTTCAATTTTTACAGTTAAAATACGTTTTGACAAAGAACTTCACAAAAATCTCATAATTTAGGTTACTTTTTGCATAAAATTTTGTTGCAGCAGAAGTTCTGTTTAAAATTGCGAAATTCTATGTATTTTAGCTAAAAAATGTGTTTTATCGGAAAAGTACTCAAAACGCTGTAAATCGTTGAAATATGCAACAAAATGTCATTTCAGCACAATTTTCTGTGTGTTTAAATGTTTCAAGTATTTTTGAAATATATAAGAAACATTCGAAATTAATTTTGATTTTTATCGATTTTTATTGCGATTTTTTATAAATATGTAAAATATACTTAAAGGTTAAAAAATAATCGAAAATCATATTTTTCTCGCATATTTCGACGATTGACGAATTTTTCAAAGATTTCTTGTAAAACTTCAATTTTTTGTTAAAATATGTATTTACAAAGCACTTCACAATCATATGATAACTTTTCTTACTTTTAGCTTTGAAAGTGTGAAAATCTATGAATTTTAGCTAAAAAATGTGGTTTGTCAAAAAAAACATTCAAGACGCTCTAAATCGTCCAAATATGCAACAAAATATCATTTTAGCACATATTTCTAATTCTTTTAATGTTTCAAATATTTAAAAAAAAACATATGAAAAATTCGAAATTAATGCTGGTTTTTACTTATTTTTATTAGGATTTTTTAAAAAATGTGCTATATATATATATATATATATATAAATGTTGGAAAATGACCGAAAAACTCATTTTTTTTTGCATATGTCTACTATTCAAGGCTTTTTTAAACTTCTTTACAAACTTCAAATTTTTGAATTAAAACTTATATTTACAAAGAACTTGAAAAAATAGCATAATTTTTCTTACTCTTAGCATAAAACTCATTTCTAATAGTAATTCTGATTTAACGGTATGAAAATCCATTAATTTTAGCAAAAAACTGCTTCATCAAAAAGTATTCCGAACGATCTAAATCGTCGAAATATGTAATAAAATATAATTTTCCCACATTTTCCTGACTTTTTTATGCTTAAAGTATTTTTAAAAGACCATTTGAAATATTTAAAATTAATGTTGATTTTTACTGATTTTTAATTGGATTTTTCAAAAATGTTTTATATATATTCATAGATGTTCAAAAATCATCGAGAATCGATTTTTTTCTCATATTTCGAAGATTCAAGGCTTTTTGGAAGACTTTTTGAAAAACTTCAATTTTTACAGTTAAAATATGTTTTGACAAAGAACTTCACAAAAATCTCATAATTTAGGTTACTTTTTGCATAAAATTTTGTTGCAGCAGAAGTTCTGTTTAAAATTGCGAAATTCTATATATTTTAGCTAAAAAATGTGTTTTATCGCAAAATTACTCAAAACACTCTAAATCATCGAAATATGCAACAAAATATCATTTCAGCACACTTTTCTGAGTTTTTAAATGTTTCAAGTATTTTTAAAATATATAAGAAATACTCGAAATTAATTTTGATTTTTATGACTTTTATTGTGATTTTTTTAAAAATAAGTGAAATATATGTAAAGGTTAAAAAATCATCGAAATTCATATTTTTTCGCATATTTCGACGATTGAAGAATTTTTCAAAGATTTCTTGAAAACTTCAATTTTTTGTGTTAAAATATGTGTTTACAAAGTACTTCACAAAAATATGATAATTTTTCTTACTTTTAGCATAAATTTCAATTTTGCTTTAAAAGTGTTCAAATCTATGAATTTTAGCTAAAAAATTAGGTTTGTCAAAAAACCATTCAAGACGCTCTAAATCATCCAAATATGCAACAAAACATAATTTTAGCACACTTTTTCTAATTCTTTTAATGTTTCAAATATTTAAAAAAAATACATGAAAAACTCGAAATTAATGCTGATTTTCACATATTTTCATTAGAATTTTTTAAAAATGTGTTATATATATATATATATGTATATGTATATATATATATATATATATATATATATATATATATATATATATATATATATATATATATATATATATATATATATATATATATAAATGTTGGAAAATTATCGAAAATCTCATTTTTCTGCATATGTTGGGGTTTAAAGGCTTTTTGAAAGACTTTTTGAAAAACTTCAATTTTTATAGTTAAAATATGTTTTGACAAAGAACGTCACAAAAATCTCAAAATTTAGGTTACTCTTTGCATAAAATTCAGTTGCAGCAGAAGTTCTGTTTAAAATTGCTAAATTCTATGAATTTTAGCTAAAAAATGTGTTTTATCGGAAAAGTACTCAAAACGCTGTAAATCGTCGAAATATGCAATAAAATATCATTTCAGCACAATTTTCTGTGTTTAAATGTTTCATGTATTTTTTAAATATATAAGAAGTATTCGAAATTAATTTTGATTTTTATCAATTTTTATTGCGATTTTTTTAAAAATATGTAAAATATACGTAAAGGTTAAAAAATAATCGAAAATCATATGTTTTTTCGCATATTTCGACGATTGAAGAATTTTTCAAAGATTTCTTGTAAAACTTCAATTTTTTGTGTTAAAATATATAGTTACAAAGTACTTCACAATAATATGATAATTTTTCTTACTTTTAGCTTTGAAAGTGTGAAAATCTATGAATTTTAGCTAAAAAATGTGGTTTGTCAAAAAACCATTCAAGACGCTCTATATCGTCCAAATATGCAACAAAATGTCATTTTAGCACATTTTTCTAATTCTTTTAATGTTTCAAATATTTAAAAAAATATATGAAAAATTCGAAAATAATGCTGATTTTTACCTATTTTTATTAGGATTTTTTAAAAATGTGCTATATATATATAAATGTTGGAAAATGGTCGAAAAACTCATTTTTTTTGCATATGTCGACTATTCAAGGCTTTTTGAAACAATTCTTTAGAAACTTTGATTTTTTGAGTTAAAATATCGATTTACAAAGAACTTGAAAAAATAGCATAATTTTTCTTACTCTTAGCATAAAATTCAATTCCAGCAGTAATTCTGATTTAACAGTGTGAAAATCTATTAATTTTAACAAAAAACTGCTTTATCAAAAAGTATTCCAAACGATCTAAATCGTCGAAATATGTAATAAAATTTCATTTTCCCACATTTTCCTGACTTTTTCATGCTTCAAGTATTTTTAAAAATCAATTGAAATATTTAAAATTAATGTTGATTTTTACTGATTTTTAATTGGATTTTTCAAAAATGTTTCATATATATTCATAGATGTTCAAAAATCATCGAGAATCGATTTTTTTCTCGTATTTCGACGATTCAAGGCTTTTTGGAAGACTTTTTGAAAAACTTCAATTTTTACAGTTTAAATATGTTTTGACAAAGAACTTCACAAAAATCTAATAATTTAGGTTACTTTTTGCATAAAATTTTGTTGCAGCAGAAGTTCTGTTTAAAATTGCGAAATTCTAAGTATTTTAGCTAAAAAATGTGTTTTATCGCAAAAGTACTCAAAACGATCTAAATCATCGAAATATGCAAAACAAAATATCATTTGAGCACTCTTTTCTGAGTTTTTAAATGTTTCAAGTACTTCACAAAAATATGATAATTCTTCTTACTTTTAGCATAAGTTTCAATTTTGCTTTAAAAGTGTGAAAATCTATGAATTTTAGATAAAAAATGACGTTTGTCAAAAAACCATTCAAGGCGCTCTAAATCGTCCAAATATGCAACAAAATATCATTTGATCACATTTCTCTAATTCTTTTAATGTTTCAAATATTTTTTTTTAAAAATATATGAAAAATTCGAAATTAATGCTGATTTTTACCTATTTTTATTACAATTTTTTGAAAATGTGTTATATATATATATAAATGTTAGAAAATGATTGAACATCTCATTTTTTCCATATGTTGACAATTCAAGGCTGTTTGAAAGACTTTTTGAAAAACTTTAATTTTTATAGTTAAAATATGTTTTGACAAAGAACTTCACAAAAATCTCATAATTTAGGTTACTTTTTGCATAAAATTTAGTTGCAGCAGAAGTTCTGTTCAAAATTGCGAAATTCTATGTATTTTAGCTAAAAAATGTGTTTTAATGGAAAAGTTCACAAAACCCTCTAAATCTTCGAAATATGCATTAAAATATCATTTCAGCACACTTTTCTGAGTGTTTAAATGTTTCAAGTATTTTTAAAATATATAAGAAATATTCAAAATTAATTTTGATTTTTATCAATTTTGACTGGGTTTTTTTAAAAATATGTAAAAAATACGTAAAGTTTAAAAAACATCGAAAATCATATTTTTCGCATATTTTGACGATTGAAGAATTTTTCAAAGATTTCTTGAAAACTTCAATTTTTTTGTGTTAAAATATGTGTTTACAAAGTACTTCACAAAAATATGATAATTTTTCTTACTTTTAGCATAAATTTCAATTTTGCTTTAAAAGTGTTTAAATCTATGAATTTTAGCTAAAAAATTAGGTTTGTCAAAAAACCATTCAAGACGCTCTAAATCGTCCAAATATGCAACAAAACATCATTTTAGCACATTTTTCTAATTCTTTTAATGTTTCAAATATTTAAAAAAAAATATATGAAAAATTCGAAAATAATGCTGATTTTTACCTATTTTTAATAGAATTTTTTAAAAATGTGCTATATATATATAAATGTCGGAAAATGATCGAAAAACTCATTTTTTTGCATATGTCGACTATTCAAGGCTTTTTGAAACTTCTTTAGAAACTTCGAATTTTTGATTTAAAATATAGATTTACGAAGAACTTGAAAAAATAGCATAATTTTTCTTACTCTTAGTATAAAATTCAATTCCAGCAGAAATTCTGATTTAACAGTGTGAAAATCTATTAATTTTAACAAAAAACTGCTTCATCAAAAAGTATTCCAAACGATCTAAAGGGGGCTGTAGCATAATTTTCCGCACACGCTCACCGAAAAATAAAAAAAATATGGAAATTGAGTTATATATACTGAAAAATAGGTCAACTCTTCGGCAACACAATGGTACCAGAATGAATGTTCTACGACGTTTCTACAAGAAATTATAGTCATTTATATCATGTATGGTAACGACGATGTAGGTAGCGCGTCTGTTCTCAACCCAAGTATTTTTTGGAATTTTTTCCTTGTTTTTTATTGCTTTTTCTTCGCATTATTCTTTCTAATATTATAATTGATTATTTGGCATCATATAAGAGTAAGTGGAGCTTATCAATAGACGTCTAGCCTATCAGGAAACACCTGGGTACACTCGGCAATGCTCCCCCTCCAGATGGTGCCATGTGAAATCACTTCATTATTACGTTTATATCAGCTTATATATCAACTATACGGCTTATTTATCTATCAGAATTGATCTAATATGATATAATAAACACTATAAATAACAAACAAACATGTTATATACTCTAGACTGAATAAAATAGGCCGTAATATAGCGAGAGTCCACCAGCAATATTTCGATATAAATGTGTTATTCCTCGTCTCCTTGTTCTATTGTTTGGTATGTGAGTGATAGAAAACGGTGTTTTGAAGAGGATAACTGCACTAAAACATCAGTTTACTAAGAAATACACCAAAAAAAACTCGATTTCCGCGCAAAAAAAAAATTTTTTGAGACGGTAGGCCTGCCGACGTTTTCTAGGCCTATATCTCGGAAGTAACTTTTTCACATATTTCGCTAAAGTACACCATTATTAATGACTGTATTGAAATGATTTTCACTGACAATATAAAACAAAGTGTGTTTGAAAATGTGATGATTCTTTTTTTGGAATATATCAAATATTTTTGATTTTGTGGGAGGTAAAAGGCAGATATTTTGGTGAATGCAAAAAAGTCTATCAAATGTATTTTTTTTCCATGATAATAAGATATATTAGATGAAACATGTGCATCCCGAATTAGTGTCAGATGTATTCTAACGGTTGGGATTGTCGGAAGTGCCAATCGAACTGCCATTTTGTCATACTTTGCTGCCATATATGAAGTCACTAAAATATTTTTTTTCTCTGTTGTTTGTTGGCCAATCATACTGAAACTTTGTCACATTCTTCTACATATGAACCTCTAAATGTACACCAAAAAAAAAAATTGGTTGAAAAATAAAAGAGTTAGCCAAAATCAGGAACTCTACCCTAAATCGTCGAAATATGTAATAAAATATCATTTTCCCACATTTTCCTGACTTTTTCATGCTTAAAGTATTTTAAAAAATCATTTGAAATATTTAAAATTAATGTTGATTTTTATTGATTTTTAATTGGATTTTTCAAAAATGTTTTATATATATTCATAGATGTTCAATAATCATCGAGAATCGATTTTTTTATCATATTTCGACGATTCAAGGCTTTTTTTTTTTCCTAAGGGCTGAGCTTGCTACCATCTGCAGCTCATAAGACTGCCATCCCCACGAGCCCCTTTGAGGCGGGGTAGATGGCAGACCAGAGGCCTAGCTTCTCCCTACGAGCCCCGTGAGGGCAGGGAATATGGCTGGGCCTGGGGACACTTGGTCCCAAAGATGAGGAGGTACTGTACCTCCTCCCATGGGAGACTTAAGTCCCGAGACACTCCCCAGATAGGGAGCCAAGGCCGGGTCACCACTACTTGGAAAAGACCCGGGCCGGGAGAATTACAGTGAATAAAAAAAAAAAAAAATCAAGGCTTTTTGGAAGACTTTTTGAAAAACTTCAATTTTTACGGTTAAAATATGTTTTGACAAAGAACTTCACAAAAATCTCATAATTTAGGTTACTTTTTGCATAAAATTTTGTTGCAGCAGAAGTTCTGTTTAAAATTGCGAAATTCTATGTATTTTAGCTAAAAAATGTGTTTTATCGCAAAGTACTCACAATGCTCTAAATCATCGAAATATGCAACAAAATATCATTTCAGCACACTTTTCTGAGTTTTTAAATGTTTCAAGTATTTTTAAAATATATAAGAAATATTCGAAATTAATTTTGATTTTTATCGATTTTTATTGCGATTTTTTTAAAAATAAGTAAAATATATGTAAAGGTTAAAAAATCATCGAAATTCTTATTTTTTCGCATATTTCGACGATTGAAGAATTTTTCAAAGATTTCTTGAAAAACTTCAATTTTTTCTGTTAAAATATGTATTCACAAATTACTTCACAAAAATATGATAATTCTTCTTGCTTTTAGCATAAATTTCAATTTTGCTTTAAAAGTGTGAAAATATATGAATTTTAGCTAAAAAATGAGGTTTGTCAAAAAGCCATTCAAGTCACTCTAAATCATCCAAATATGCAACAAAATATCATTTGATCACATTTCTCTAATTCTTTTAATGTTTCAAATATTTTTTAAAAAATATATGAAAAATTCGAAATTAATGCTGAGTTTTTTACCTATTTTTATTACATTTTTTTTAAAAATGTGTTATATATATATAAATGTTGGAAAATGATTGAACATCTCATTTTTTTGCATATGTTGACGATTCAAGGCTTTTTGAAAGACTTTTTGAAAAACTTAAATTTTTATAATTAAAATATGTTTTGACAAAGAACTTCACAAAAATCTCATAATTTAGGTTACTTTTTGCATAAAATTTAGTTGAAGCAGAAGTTCTGTTTAAAATTGCGAAATTCTATGCATTTTAGCTTAAAAATGTGTTTTATCGGAAAAGTTCACAAAACGTTCTAAATCTTCTAAATATCCATTAAAATATCATTTCAGCATACTTTTCTGAGTGTTTAAATGTTTCAAGTATTTTTAAAATGTATAAGAAATATTCGAAATTAATTTTGATTTTTATCAATTTTGATTGGGTTTTTTTTAAAAATATGTAAAAAATACATGAGGGTTAAAAATCATCGAAAATCATATTTTTTCGCATATTTCGATGATTGAAGAATTTTTCAAAGATTTCTTGAAAACTTCAATTTTTTTGTGTTAAAATATGTGTTTACAAAGTACTTCTCAAAAATATGATAATTTTTCTTACTTTTAGCATAAATTTCAATTTTGCTTTAAATGTGTGAAAATCTACGAATTTTAGCTAAAAAATAAGGTTTGTCAAAAAAACATTCAAAATGCTCTAAATCGTCCAAATAGGCAACAAAATATCATTTCATCACATTTCTCTTATTCTTTTAATGTTTGAAATATTTTTTAAAAATATAGGAAAAATTCGAAATTAATGCCTATTTTTACCTATTTTCATAACGATTTTTTAAAATTGTGTTATATATATATATACATATATATATAAATGTTGGAAAATGATTGAACATCTCATATTTTTGCATATGTCGACGATTCAAGGCTTTTTGAAAGACTTTTTGAAAGACTTCAATTTTTATAGTTAAAACATGTTTTGACAAAGAACTTCACAAAATTCTCATAATTTAGGTTACTTTTTGCATAAAATTTAGTTGCAGCAGAAGTTCTGTTTAAAATTGTGAAATTCTATGTATTTTAGCTAAAAAATGTGTTTTATCAGAAATGTTCTCAAAACGCTCTAAATCGTCGAAATATGCATTAAAATATCATTTCAGGAAACTTTTCTTTGTTTTTAAATTTTTCAAGTATTTTTAAAATATATAAGAAACATTCGAAATTAATTTTGATTCTTATTGATTTTGATTTGGTTTTTTTTAAAAATATGTAAAAAATACGTAAAGGTTAAAAAATGATCGAAAATCATATTTTTTCGCATGTTCCGACGATCGAAAAATTTTTTCAAAGATTTCTTGAAAAACATCAATTTTTTGTGTTAAAATATGTATTTACAAAGCACTTCACAAAAATGTGATAATTCTTCTTACTTTTAGCATAAATTTCAATTTTTATTTAAAAGTGTGAAAATCTATGTATTTTAGCTAAAAAATGAGGTTTATCAAAAAACCATTCAAGACGCTCGAAATCGTCCATATATGCAACCAAATATCATTTTAGAACACTTTTCTAATTCTTTTAATGTTTCAAATATTTTGAAAATATATATGAAAAATTCGAAATTAATGCTGATTTTTACCTATTTTTATTATTTTTAAAATATGTGTTATATATATATAAATGTTGGAAAATGATCGAAAATCTAATTTTTTGCTTATGTCAAGGTTTCAAGACTTTTTGAAAGACTCTTTGAAAATGTGTTTTATCGGAAAAGTACTCAAAACGCTGTAAATCGTTGAAATATGCAACAAAATGTCATTTCAGCACAATTTTCTGTGTGTTTAAATGTTTCAAGTATTTTTGAAATATATAAGAAACATTCGAAATTAATTTTGATTTTTATCGATTTTTATTGCGATTTTTTATAAATATGTAAAATATACTTAAAGGTTAAAAAATAATCGAAAATCATATTTTTCTCGCATATTTCGACGATTGACGAATTTTTCAAAGATTTCTTGTAAAACTTCAATTTTTTGTTAAAATATGTATTTACAAAGCACTTCACAATCATATGATAACTTTTCTTACTTTTAGCTTTGAAAGTGTGAAAATCTATGAATTTTAGCTAAAAAATGTGGTTTGTCAAAAAAAACATTCAAGACGCTCTAAATCGTCCAAATATGCAACAAAATATCATTTTAGCACATATTTCTAATTCTTTTAATGTTTCAAATATTTAAAAAAAACATATGAAAAATTCGAAATTAATGCTGGTTTTTACTTATTTTTATTAGGATTTTTTAAAAATGTGCTATATATATATATATATATATATAAATGTTGGAAAATGACCGAAAAACTCATTTTTTTTTGCATATGTCTACTATTCAAGGCTTTTTTAAACTTCTTTACAAACTTCAAATTTTTGAATTAAAACTTATATTTACAAAGAACTTGAAAAAATAGCATAATTTTTCTTACTCTTAGCATAAAACTCATTTCTAATAGTAATTCTGATTTAACGGTATGAAAATCCATTAATTTTAGCAAAAAACTGCTTCATCAAAAAGTATTCCGAACGATCTAAATCGTCGAAATATGTAATAAAATATAATTTTCCCACATTTTCCTGAATTTTTTATGCTTAAAGTATTTTTAAAAGACCATTTGAAATATTTAAAATTAATATTGATTTTTACTGATTTTTAATTGGATTTTTCAAAAATGTTTTATATATATTCATAGATGTTCAAAAATCATCGAGAATCGATTTTTTTCTCATATTTCGACGATTCAAGGCTTTTTGGAAGACTTTTTGAAAAACTTCAATTTTTACAGTTAAAATATGTTTTGACAAAGAACTTCACAAAAATCTCATAATTTAGGTTACTTTTTGCATAAAATTTTGTTGCAGCAGAAGTTCTGTTTAAAATTGCGAAATTCTATATATTTTAGCTAAAAAATGTGTTTTATCGCAAAATTACTCAAAACACTCTAAATCATCGAAATATGCAACAAAATATCATTTCAGCACACTTTTCTGAGTTTTTAAATGTTTCAAGTATTTTTAAAATATATAAGAAATACTCGAAATTAATTTTGATTTTTATTTAAGAACATAAGTACATAAGAGCGAAGGAACACTGCAGCAGGCCTACTGGCCCATGCGAGGCAGGTCCAAGTCTCCTACCTGCTTAAGCCAATGCACCCAACCTAGTCAGGTCAGGTCACATTGACTTAAGGGAGGAACACGGCAACCGACCTGGTAGCACAAGCTATCAGGTCCAACTCACACCCACCCACATCCACTCATGTATTTATCCAACCTATTTTTAAAGCTACACAACGTTCTGGCCTCTATTACTGTACTCGGGAGTTTGTTCCACTCATCCACAACTCTATTACCAAACCAGTACTTTCCTATATCCTTCCTGAATCTGAATTTTTTCAACTTAAGACCATTGCTGCGAGTCCTGTCTAGGCTAGATATTTTCGGCACACTATTTACATCCCCTTTATTTATTCCTGTCTTCCATTTATACACCTCAATCATATCCCCCCTAATTCTACGTCTTTCTAGAGAGTGCAGATTCAGGGCCCTTAGTCTATCCTCATAGGGAAGGTTTCTGATACATGGGATCAACTTTGTCATCCTCCTTTGTACATTTTCCAGAGAATTTATATCCATCCTGTAATACGGTGACCAAAACTGTGCAGCATAATCTAAATGAGGCCTAACCAAGGATGTATAGAGTTGAAGAACAACCTGAGGACTCCTATTATTTATGCTTCTTGATATGAAGCCAAGGATTCTATTAGCTTTATTGCGAACACTTATGCACTGTTGTCTTGGTTTCAGATTACTGCTAACCAGAACTCCTAAATCTTTTTCGCAATCCGTAATATTAAGATCTACATTATTTAGTTTATATGTGGCATGGTTATTGTCCTGTCCAACATTTAGAACTTTGCATTTGTCTATATTAAACTGCATCTGCCACTTCTCCGACCACTGCATCAGTCTATTCAAATCTTCCTGGAGTGCTCGAATGTCCTCGTCAGAATGAATTCGACGGCCTATTTTGGTGTCATCGGCAAACTTGCCGATGTCGCTCTTTATGCCCTCATCTATGTCGTTTATGTAGATTGTGAACAGCAGGGGGCCCAACACTGACCCCTGTGGAACACCGCTCGTGACGCTTCCCCACTCTGATTTCTCCCCATTTATGCAAACTCTCTGCTGCCTATTTGTCAACCATGCCTCTATCCAGGAAAAAATTTCTCCTCCTATTCCATGTGCTTTAATTTTCCTCAATAGTCTCTGATGTGGGACCCTGTCAAAAGCCTTACTGAAGTCCATATACACAATATCATATTCATTACCATGATCTACCTCCTCAAATACCTTAGTGAAAAAAGTTAATAAATTCGTAAGGCAGGAACGCCCCTTTGTAAAACCATGCTGAGATTCATTGATTAATTTATGCTTTTCAAGGTGGCTACGAACTGCCTGGGCAATTATTGATTCCATAAATTTTCCCACTATGGAGGTTAGGCTTATTGGTCTATAGTTCGAAGCTAAGGACCTGTCACCTGTTTTGAAAATAGGTATCACATTTGCCATTTTCCACTTATCTGGCACCATGCCAGTTTGTAGTGATATGTTGAAAAGATTAGCTAAAGGTGTGCTAAGCTCCTCTTTACATTCCTTTAGAACCCTTGCATACAGTTCATCAGGGCCTGGGGATTTGTTAAGTTTTAATTTATCTATTTGCCTTAGGACCATGTCACTTGTGACCATAATCGTGCACAGTTTATTATCGTCCTGTTCTACATAATTTACCATTACTGGAATATCGCTGGTATCCTCCTGTTTAAAAACTGAGAGGAAGTATATGTTAAAAATTCTACACATTTCCTTATCACTGTCAGTGAGCTGACCCGAGGAACTTTTGAGTGGGCCTATCTTGTCCCTGATCTTCTGTATACCTGAAAGAATCCTTTTGGGTTAGTCTTCGATTCTCTTGCAACTTTAACCTCATAATCTCTTTATGCTTTTCTAATTCCCTTTTTTATTTCTCTCTTTAACTGAATATATCGATTTCTTAATTGCCCCTCTCCTCTTTTGATTTGCCTATATATGCCTCTCTTTTGACCAATCAGATATTTTAATCTATTGTTCATCCATTTAGGATCATTTTTGTTTGATCTGATTTCCCTATTTGGAACATAATTTGACTGAGCAGCTAGAACTATGCCCTGGAAAGCATCATATCGGCAACCATCACCACCTACCTGACCCTTAGTCAGGTCATTCCAGTTCAGCCCACCTAAGTAATTTTTCAGTCCTATGAAATCAGCCAAGCGAAAGTCAGGGACGGAGACTTGATTGCCATTATTAGGGGAATTCCATGATATATTAAAACTGAGTGATTTGTGATCACTTTCCCCAAGCTCATCATTAACCTCAAGATTATTAATTAGTGTTTCCCTACTGGCAAGAACCAAGTCAAGGAGGTTATTTCCCCTAGTTGGCTCTGTCACAAACTGTTTTAAAAAACAATCCTGGATCGTATCAAGAAAGTCACCTGACTCTAAATTTCCTGTCAAATTGCTCCAGTCAATCTGTCTATAGTTGAAATCTCCCATTAGCACAACATTTTCGTATGTAGATGCCTTACGAATTTCGTCCCATAGAAGTTTACTGCACTCCCTATCAAGATTTGGGGCCCTGTAAATCACACCCAAAATTAGTTTTTCTCGGCCCTCGAGAAGCTGTAACCAAACAGATTCAGTGGCTGACGCTTCTAATTTAATATCTTGTCTAACACAACAATTTAAATTGTCTCTGACATACATCGCTACTCCACCACCTTTCCTGTTGACCCTGTCAGTGTGGAATAATTTATAGCCTTGTATGTGACATTCAGAGGGCATCTCTCTATCTTTCAGATTGAGCCAGGTCTCTGTTATAGCAATAATATCTATGTTTCCTGCACTTGCAATTAATCTTAGCTCATCTATCTTATTTCTTACACTCCTGCTATTAGTATAGTAAACCTTAAGGGAGCTAGTCCCTTGCTGCCCTCTGCTGTCCCCCTTTGTTTGCTGACCTGATCTATTGTCTTTATTTATAACTTCATGCTGAATGCTTTTTATACATTTACTGTCTCCAACCCTAGTGTTGCAACCTGCTTGTTTCCCACACACACCCATACCTCTATGTTCCATCAGTTTAAAATCATAGGCATTTCACCAATGGCCTTCTCAATCGAGTCTGCAAGTGCTACCACCCCTGCCCCGGAGAGATGTACCCCATCCCTTGCATACATATCATGTTTGCCATAAAAGTTGTTCCAGTTGTCAATGAATGGGATTACAAGTTCCTTGCAGTATCTGTCTAGCCAGCAATTTACACCAATTGCCTTAGACAACCATTCATTTCCTACTCCCCTTCTAGGCAAGATGCTACATATGATTGGGATCCCTCCCTTAGACTTAATGAAATCTATAGCTGACCTGTACTTATCTAGCAGCTCTTCTCTCCTACCCTTCCCAATATCATTTCCACCAGCACTGAGACAGATAATGGGCTTGTTCCCATTACCTGACATGATATTATCCAGCCTGTTGACTATGTCCCCAACACCAGCTCCAGGGAAGCACACTCTATCTCTCATCTTCTTATTCCTATTACAAAAAGCACGGTCAATATATCTTACCTGAGAGTCACCAACCACAAGAATGCGCTTACCTCCATTAGCAGGGGCAGTAGTACCCTTACCTTCACTGGCCACTGAAATACATTCATCCTGAAGAACAGAGAAGCGATTTCCTACCTTCAGATCTTCACTCTTAACTTTCCTTACTCTGATGCACCTCCCATTACTGTGAACCACTCGCCACTTGTAGCAGGTGCTGGGCTGCACCTCACTGCTGGTAGCCGTTGCTACCTCCCCAACTACAGCCTCCTCACAGCGAGAGACAGACTGCACCTCAATGCTCGAAGCCTCATTCCCCGCAACTCCAGCCACCTCACACTCTCTCCCAGACCCATTGAGGTGGACCTTAACCCTCCTAATCTCCTCCTGGAGAAGCAAGACCTCCTCCTTCAACTATCCAACGTCAATTTTTAAAACACTGCAGAAGCAAGCCATGCTTTGTAACCGTCCACGCTAATCCCCAAAGCAGCTCAGGGTCTGTGACCTCACGTGACGATTGACCACTGACGACTGACCACTGAATATGTGTTTACAAAGTACTTCACAAAAATATGATAATTTTTCTTACTTTTAGCATAAATTTCAATTTTGCTTTAAAAGTGTTTAAATCTATGAATTTTAGCTAAAAAATTAGATTTGTCAAAAAACCATTCAAGACACTCTAAATCGTCCAAATATGCAACAAACCATCGGTGGCCCGGTGGTCTGGTGGCTAAAACTCCCGCTTCACACACGGAGGGCCCGGGTTCGATTCCCGGCGGGTGGAAATTCCAACACATTTCCTTACACCTATTGTCCTGTTCACCTAGCAGCAAATAGGTACCTGGGTGTTAGTTGACTGGTGTGGGTCGCATCCTGGGGGACAAGATTAAGGACCCCAATGGAAATAAGTTAGTCCTCGATGACGCACTGACTTTCTTGGGTTATCCTGGGTGGCTAACCCTCCGGGGTTAAAAATCAGAACGAAATCTTATCTTATCTTATCTTATCTTACCATCATTTTAGCACACTTTTTCTAATTCTTCTAATGTTTCAAATATTTAAAAAAAAACATATGAAAAACTCGAAATTAATGCTGATTTTCACATATTTTCATTAGAATTTTTTAAAAATGTGTTATATATATATATACATATGTATACATATGTATATATATATACATATAATTATATATATATATATGTATATATATATATATATATATATATATATATATATATATGTACATATGTATACATATGTACATATATGTATTATATATATATATTATATATACATGTGTATACATATGTACAATATATATGTATATGTATATATATGTATATATATATTATATATATATATGTTTATATATATATATATATATACACACATATATATATATATATATATATATATATATATATATATATATATATATATATATATATATATATATATATATATATATATATATATATAAATACATATATATATATTTACGATATTTACATATATATATATATATAAATATATATATATATATATATATATATATATATATATATATATAAATGTTCGAAAAAGATCGATAATCTCATTTTTCTGCATATGTTGGGGTTTAAAGGCTTTTTGAAAGACTTTTTGAAAAACTTCAATTTTTATAGTTAAAATATATTTTGACAAAGAACATCACAAAAATCTCATAATTTAGGTTACTCTTTGCATAAAATTTAGTTGCAGCAGAAGTTCTGTTTAAAATTGCTAAATTCTATGAGTTTTAGCTAAAAAATGTGTTTTATCGGAAAAGTACTCAAAATGCTGTAAATCGTCGAAATATGCAATAAAATATCATTTCAGCACAATTTTCTGTGTTTAAATGTTTCATGTATTTTTTAAATATATAAGAAGTATTCGAAATTAATTTTGATTTTTATCAATTTTTATTGCGATTTTTTTAAAAATATGTAAAATATACGTAAAGGTTAAAAAATAATCGAAAATCATATGTTTTTCGCATATTTCGACGATTGAAGAATTTTTCAAAGATTTCTTGTAAAACTTCAATTTTTTATGTAAAAATATCTAGTTACAAAGTACTTCACAATAATATGATAATTTTTCTTAATTTTAGCTTTAAAAGTGTGAAAATCTATGAATTTTAGCTAAAAAAAGTGGTTTGTCAAAAAACCATTCAAGACGCTCTATATCGTCCAAATATGCAACAAAATGTCTTTTTAGCACATTTTTCTAATTCTTTTAATGTTTCAAATATTTAAAAAAATATATGAAAAATTAGAAAATAATGCTGATTTTTACCTATTTTTATTAGGATTTTTTAAAAATGTGTTATATATATATAAACGTTGAAAAATGATCGAAAAACTCATTTTTTTTGCATATGTCGACTATTCAAGGCTTTTTGAAACAGTTCTTTAGAAACTTCGAATTTTTGAGTTAAAATATCGATTTACAAAGAACTTGAAAAAATAGCATAATTTTTCTTACTCTTAGCATAAAATTCAATTCCAGCAGTAATTCTGATTTAGCAGTGTGAAAATCTATTAATTTTAACAAAAAACTTCTTCATAAAAAAGTATTCCAAACGATCTAAATCGTCGAAATATGTAATAAAATTTAATTTTCCCACATTTTCTTGACTTTTTCATGCTTCGAGTATTTTTAAAAATAATTGAAATATTTAAAATTAATGTTGATTTTTACTGATTTTTAATTGGATTTTTCAAAAATGTTTTATATATATTCATAGATGTTCAAAAATCATCGAGAATCGATTTTTTTTCTCATATTTCGACGATTCAAGGCTTTTTGAAAGACTTTTTGAAAAACTTCAATTTTTACAGTTGAAATATGTTTTGACAAAGAACTTCACAAAAATCTCATAATTTAGGTTACTTTTAGCATAAAATTTTGTTGCAGCAGAAGTTCTGTTTAAAATTGCGAAATTTTAGGTAAAAAATGTGTTTTATCGCAAAAGTACTCAAAACGATCAAAATCATCGAAATATGCAACAAAATATCATTTCAGCACTCTTTTCTGAGTTTTTAAATGTTTCAAGTGTTTTTAAAATGTATAAGAAATATTCGAAATTAATTTTGATTTTTATCGATTTTTATTGTGATTTTTTTAAAAATAAGTAAAATATATGTAAAGGTTAAAAAATCATCGAAATTCATATTTTTTCGCATATTTCGATGATTGAAGAATTTTTCAAAGATTTCTTGAAAAACTTCATTTTTTTGTGTTAAAATATGTGTTTACAAAGTACTTCACAAAAATATGATAATTTTTCTTACTTTTAGCATAAATTTCAGTTTTGCTTTAAAAGTGTTTAAATCTATGAATTTTTGCTAAAAAATTAGGTTTGTCAAAAAACCATTCAAGATGCTCTAAATCGTCCAAATATGCAACAAAACATCATTTTAGCACATTTTTCTAATTCTTTTAATGTTTCAAATATTTAAAAAAAATATATGAATAATTCGAAAATAATGCTGATTTTTACCTATTTTTAATAGGATTTTTTAAAAATGTGCTATATATATATATAAATGTCGGAAAATGATCGAAAAACTCATTTTTTTGCATATGTCGACTATTCAAGGCTTTTTGAAACTTCTTTAGAAATTTCGAATTTTTGAGTTAAAATATAGATTTACAAAGAACTTGAAAAAATAGCATAATTTTTCTTACTCTTAGTATAAAATTCAATTACAGCAGAAATTCTGATTTAACAGTGTGAAAATCTATTAATTTTAACAAAAAACTGCTTCATCAAAAAGTATTCCAAACGATCTAAATCATCGAAATATGTAATAAAATATCATTTTTCCCACATTTTCCTGACTTTTTCATGCTTAAAGTATTTTAAAAAATCATTTGAAATATTTAAAATTAAAGATGATTTTTATTGATTTTTAATTGGATTTTTCAAAAATGTTTTATATATATTCATAGATGTTCAATAATCATCGAGAATTGATTTTTTTCTCTTATTTCGACGATTCAAGGCTTTTTGGAAGACTTTTTGAAAAACTTCAATTTTTACTGTTAAAATATGTTTTGACAAAGAACTTCACAAAAATCTCATAATTTAGGTTACTTTTTGCATAAAATTTTGTTGCAGCAGAGTTCTGTTTAAAATTGCGAAATTCTATGTATTTTAGCTAAAAAATGTGTTTTATCGCAAAAGTACTCACAACGCTCTAAATCATCGAAATATGCAACAAAATATCATTTCAGCACACTTTTCTGAGTTTTTAAATGTTTCAAGTATTTTTAAAATGTATAAGAAATATTCAAAATTAATTTTGATTTTTATCGATTTTTATTGCGATTTTTTTAAAAATAAATAAAATATATGTAAAGGGTAAAAAATCATCGAAATTCATATTTTTTCGCATATTTCGACGATTGAAGAATTTTTCAAAGATTTCTTCTAAAACTTCAATTTTTTGTGTTAAAATATGTATTTACAAAGTTCTTCACAAAAATATGATAATTCCTCTTACTTTTAGCATAAATTTCAATTTTGCTTTGAAAGTGTGAAAATCTATGAATTTTAGCTAAAAAATGAGGTTTGTCAAAAAACAATTCAAGTCGCTCTAAATTCTCCAAATATGCAACAAAATATCATTTGATCACATTTCTCTAATTCTTTTAATGTTTCAAATATTTTTTTTTTTAAATATATGAAAAATTCGAAATTAATGCTGATTTTAACCTATTTTTAATAATTGTTTTCAAAAATGTGTTAAATACATATAAATGTTGGAAAATGATAGAACATCTCATTTTTTCCATATGTTGACTATTCAAGGCTGTTTGAAAGACTTTTTGAAAAACTTTAATTTTTATAGTTAAAATATGTTTTGACAAAGAACTTCACAAAAATCTCATAATTTAGGTTACTTTTTGCATAAAATTTAGTTGCAGCAGAAGTTCTGTTTAAAAATGCGAAATTCTATGTATTTTAGCTAAAAAATGTGTTTTAACGGAAAAGTTCACAAAACCCTCTAAATCTTCGAAATATGCATTAAAATATCATTTCAGCACACTTTTCTGAGTGTTTAAATGTTTCAAGTATTTTTAAAATATATAAGAAATATTCGAAATTTATTTTGATTTTTATCGATTTTGATTGTTGTTTTTTAAAAATATGTAAAAAATACATAAAGGTTAAAAATCCTCGAAAATCATATTTTTTTCACATATTTTGACAATTGAAGAATTTTTCAAAGATTTCTTGAAAACTTCAATTTTTTTGTGTTAAAATATGTGTTTACAAAGTACTTCACAAAAATATGATAATTTTTCTTACTTTTAGCATAAATTTCAATTTTGCTTTAAAAGTGTTTAAATCTATGAATTTTAGCTAAAAAATTAGGTTTGTCAAAAAACCATTCAAGACGCTCTAAATCGTCCAAATATGCAACAAAACATCATTTTAGCACATTTTTCTAATTCTTTTAATGTTTCAAATATTTAAAAAAAAATATATGAAAAATTCGAAAATAATGCTGATTTTTACCTATTTTTATTAGGATTTTTTAAAAATTTGCTATATATATATAAATGTCGGAAAATGATCGAAAAACTCATTTTTTTGGCATATGTCAACTAGTCAAGGCTTTTTGAAACTTCTTTAGAAACTTCGAATTTTTGTGTTAAAATATAGATTTACAAAGAACTTGAAAAAATAGCATAATTTTTCTTACTCCTAGTATAAAATTCAATTCCAGCAGTAATTCTGATTTAACAGTGTGAAAATCTATTAATTTTAACAAAAAACTGCTTCATCAAAAAGTATTCCAAACGATCTAAATCGTCGAAATATGTAATAAAATATCATTTTCTCATATTTTCCTGACTTTTTCATGCTTAAAGTATTTTAAAAAATCATTTGAAATATTTAAAATTAATGTTGATTTTTATTTATTTTTAATTGGATTTTTCAAAAATGATTTATATATATTCATAGATGTTCAAAAATCATCGAGAATCGATTTTTTTCTCATATTTCGACGATTCAAGGCTTTTTGGAAGACTTTTTGAAAAACTTCAATTTTTACGGTTAAAATATTTTTTGACAAAGAACTTCACAAAAATCTCATAATTTAGGATACTTTTTGCATAAAATTTTGTTGCAGCAGAAATTCTGTTTAAAATTGCGAAATTCTATGTATTTTAGCTAAAAAATGTGTTTTATCGCAAAAGTACTCACAATGCTCTAAATCATCGAAATATGCAACAAAATATCATTTCAGCACACTTTTCTGAGTTTTTAAATGTTTCAAGTATTTTTAAAATGTATAAGAAATATTCGAAATTAATTTTGATTTTTATCGATTTTTATTGTGATTTTTTTTAAAAATAAGTAAAATATATGTAAAGGGTAAAAAATCATCGAAATTCATATTTTTTCGCATATTTCGACGATTGAAGAATTTTTCAAAGATTTCTTGAAAAACTTCAATTTTTTGTGTTAAAATATGTACTTACAAAGTACTTCACAAAAATATGATAATTCTTCTTACTTTTAGCATAAATTTCAATTTTGCTTTAAAAGTGTGAAAATCTATGAATTTTAGATAAAAAATGAGGTTTGTCAAAAAACCATTCAAGTAGCTCTAAATTGTCCAAATATGCAACAAAATATCATTTGATCACATTTCTCTAATTCTTTTAATGTTTCAAATATTTTTTTAAGAAATATATGAAAAATTCGAAATTAATCCTGATTTTTAACTATTTTTATTACAATTTTTTAAAAATGTGTTATATATATATATAAATGTTGGAAAATGATTGAACATCTCATTTTTTTGCATATGGTGATGATTCAAGGCTTTTTGAAAGACTTTTTGAAAAACTTTAATTTTTATAGTTAAAATATGTTTTGACAAAGAACTTCACAAAAATTATATAATTTAGGTTACTTTTTGCATAAAATTTAGTTGCAGCAGAAGTTCTGTTTAAAATTGCGAAATTCTATATATTTTAGCTTAAAAATGTGTTTTAATGGAAAAGTTCACAAAACGCTCTAAATCTTCTAAATATGCATTAAAATATCATTTCAGCATACTTTTCCGAGTGTTTAAATGTTTCAAGTATTTTTAAAATATATAAGAAATATTAGAATTAATTTTAATTTTTATCGATTTTGATTGTTTTTTTTTTAAATATGTAAAAAATACGTGAAGGTTAAAAATCATCGAAAATCATATTTTTTCGCATATTTCGACGATTGAAGAATTTTTCAAAAATTTCTTGAAAACTTCAATTTTTTGTGTTAAAATATGTGTTTACAAAGTACTTCACAAAAATATGATAATTTTTCTTACTTTTAGCATAAATTTCAATTTTGCTTTAAAAGTGTTTAAATCTATGAATTTTAGCTAAAAAATTAGGTTTGTCAAAAAACCATTCAAGACACTCTAAATCGTTCAAATATGCAACAAACCATAATTTTAGCACACTTTTTCTAATTCTTTTAATGTTTCAAATATTTAAAAAAAAATATATGAAAAACTCGAAATTAATGCTGATTTTCACATATTTTCATTAGAATTTTTTAAAAATGCATTATATATATATGTATATATATATATATATATATATATATATATATATATATATATATATATATATATATATATATACATATATATATGTATATATATATATATATATATATATATATATATATATATATATACGCGCTTGCCGGCGTGGAGGGAGGGAGCCAGTGTGTGGTGCTCCATACATTCTGTGTGTAAACCAGGAACCAACATGGTTTACGCGGGCCAGTTTCGGCAGACATCATCGTGAGTATCGACCGGAGATCACAGAGTTGTGACAAACCTCTACATCGGACCATTGCTTCTGTATCAGTGAAAGTGCAGTGTGCATGTTGGGATTTGGGAAGTAGCGGTGGTGAGGGGATCCTGGCAGTGGAGTGTGGAGGAGGTTTTGTTTACATCTGATCGTCCGGGGTCGTGGGTTGGGGAAGGAAGTGGCCGCCCACGACATGGTCATTGGATGGTGAACAGAACACCTCGGTTAATAGTGTGAGCATGGTGATTAGTGTGCCAAATGGCGAGGGTTTTTTTCTAAATGGAACAATAAGTGTATAACAATTAGCAAAAGTTAGTCAGTGATGTGCGTCTTGAGCGAACACACAGGGCCACTCCCTCCTCCCTCCCCCATCCCAGATCCCCTCCCCTCATCCCAGCCTAGGCCCAATGACTTCCTGACCAAGGGTGTTGCCGTTTAGTGCCCCACCAATTACAAGTTCCGCCGCTCGCTACTCCCCCACCCTCATCCCCCATGCATCCATGCTGCCCTTCACCCGTCACCCCACAGCTGGCGCCCTCCCACCCCCACGATATCAGCAATGTCACAAGTAGTCGCGGGTTCCCAGGAATCTTCACGACAGAGCCAAAGCTGTCGTTCACGAGGCATTTGCCGGGTGTGCCACAGGGAATGTGCACTCAATCCCACATCTGGCAACATCCGTGCACACAATAGATGCCTAGGCTCCAGGAGAGCTCCAAATGAGAACAACCAACAGCCTCCCCCAGCAGACAGGGCTGACAGCTACCGTGACTTCACCTCTACAGAGGACCTCAAATCTGCAATCAAATTAACATCCACCAGGACTCTGACACACATCCCCAAAGCAGCTCGCCCTCAAGCTGCTAGCAAATTCACTGACCTTCTGAAGAAAGTCAACGATGCTCCTTCAAACAACAGATCCTGGCACAACTTGCTGCTTTTTGGCAATGCCTGTTTGGCTGTCCCACCAAGGAGGGACAAGTCACTAGCAACACATGTTATTAGGGCAATAAATGCATTCCCAAGGGATGACAACCTCGTCCGTCTCCCCCCTAGGGCGACAAACACCCGCCGGGCAAATGCCAACAACAGGACACCCGACACCTCAAAAATCAGAGCCCAAATTAGCAAAAAAATAGAAGAGGGTAATACTATTGGAGCTTTGAGACTTATAACCAGTGAGGATACCATCGCTCCCAAGGACGTCAGCACGGCGCAAGCTCTGAAGGACAAACATCCACCCAGGGCTCCCAGTACCAACATTGACCTCCCTGACATTGCAGCAGGCGAAGAACATCTAACCTTACAGGATGCTGATGTGTATAAAGCTGCTATGTCATTTCCACAGGGTTCAGCAGGAGGTTTCACCGGTTTAAGGCCTCAACACTTAAAACAAATACTCAATCCAGCACTTGGTGAGGTTTCAGAGAGGCTGCTGTCTGAACTCACCAAATTTTCCAACCTGTGCCTGGCTGGCGGTGTCCCAGAGGCCATCAGACCCTTTTTCTTTGGTGCCTCATTGTGTGCCCTCCGGAAAAAGGATGGCGGAATCAGGCCCATTGCAGTGGGTAACACCCTTCGGCGCCTAGTCGCCAAGGCTGCAGTAAGAAGGGTGAGTCAAGAGGCTGCTGCAATGCTGAAACCAACTCAGCTCGGTTTCGGCGTTCAACAGGGCTGTGAAGCAGCTGCCCACGCAGCACGAGTATATATCAAAAACATGTCCTATGAAAAAGCCTTGGTCAAATTGGACTTTGCCAATGCTTTCAACTCAGTCAGAAGGGATGCTGCTCTCCAAGCAGTTTATAGAAACTTCCCTTCCCTTTATCCCTTCATAGAATCGTGTTATAGTGTGACTTCCAAACTATTGTTTGGGGACCATGAAATTGACTCGTGTGAGGGCGTGCAACAGGGGGACCCTCTCGCCCCCTTTCTATTTTGTTTGGTCATCAAGGAAGTCACGGAGGCACTCTCCAGCGAGCTCAATATCTGGTTCCTGGACGACGGTACCCTAGCTGGCACAACAGAATCTCTCCTGGAGGACATCAGTAAAATTAAAGACATGGGAGAAAGCCTGGGCCTTTCTTTAAACCCCACCAAATGTGAAATAGTTTCTACCAATCAACAGTTGATCCAGAATATTAGTACCGTTTTACCAGGAGCACGAGCCATTGATCCAGCCAATAGCACTCTCCTCGGTGCTCCTCTTGGGTCCAATGCCATCGATCTGATCCTAGGAAAAAAAGTCTCAGACCTCCGGACGATGGAAAGCAGGATGAAAGACATTGACACACACGATGCCTTCTACCTACTCACCAGGTGCCTGTCAACCCCAAAACTTACCTATTTTCTGAGATGCTCCCCAGCCTTCAGCAGTCCAAAACTCAAGGAATATGACTCTCTCCTGAAGGCCATGCTAGAGAGTGTATTGAATCTTTCCCTTGACGATGGACAGTGGTTGCAAGCCTCACTTCCGGTCAGGCTTGGAGGGCTAGGAGTACGCAGATCCTCCCAGATTGCTCTACCAGCTTTCCTATCCTCTTCCATTGCATCAAACGAGTTGATAAGACAAATTCTTCCTGACACCCTCAGTGACTCAGCAGGAATAGAAGACCCTAGCTATGTCAGTGCCATCACCGAATGGGAGACTCTTGCTGCTCCAGCACCAAACCCTAGTGCAGCACTGGCTCACAAACAGTCAAGCTGGGATAGCCCAATTGCTGAAAAGGTGCTTGCCAACATGCTCAGGGCTGCAACATCAGATAGGGAGATTGCCCGTCTCCAGGCTGTGAGTGCACCTCACTCCGGGGACTTCCTCCAAACAGTTCCCATATCGGCAATGGGAACGCGACTCGACCCTAAGACCCTCCGTATTGCAGTGGCTCTGCGCCTTGCTGCCCCAATTCACACAGAATATATGTGTATTTGCGGCGAAGTGCAAGCAGACCAATACGGTCTACATGGTCTTAACTGTTCCAAAACCAAGGGCTGGCATGCAAGACACAATGAGGTCAACGACATCATTAAGAGAACCCTTGCTACAGCTGGATGCCCTGCCGAGAGGGAGCCACGATCACTTGCAGCAAACAATACCCACAACCCAGCAAACCGCCCCGACGGGATCACCATCTATCCTTGGAAGAATGGCAAGCTCTTAGCATGGGACTATACCTGTGTGTCCACACTGGCTGACACCTATATCCATCACAGTGTGGGGCGACAGGGAGGAGCTGCTGACCACAGGGAGGAGTACAAGATCAGCAAGTACAGGGACATTAGCCAACAGTATCAATTTGTCCCAGTGGGATCAGAGACCTTGGGATCATGGGGAAAAAATGCCACACGTTTCCTTAAAGAATTGGGTTCCAGACTCATCGACACCACCAGGGACCCAAGGGCAGCCACTTTCATGTTCCAGCGCCTCAGCGTCGCCATCCAGAGGGGAAATGCTTGCTGCATACTTGGTTCACGTCCAGCCTCGGAGGAGCTGGAGGAAATTCATCATCTTTGATACATTGTGCCATTGTATTCATGTTTATGTTTTTTTCTGTAAATGTATTTTGTTTATTAATAAATGTTCACATAGAATATAAATATAGGGGGTGGTAGGAGAAGAAAATATTCAAACAGCTCCGGGGAGAACCTTGAGTTTTCCCTGAGGTACGTTTATTGTCTTCTCTGAGGATGAGGGTCCCCATTCCAGCTATAGAGGTGGTACTTCCCTATATAAAAAAAAAAAAAAAAAAATATAAATATATATACATATATATATATATATATATATATATATATATATATATATATATATATATATATATATATATATTTATATATATATATATATATATATATATATATATATATATATATATATCATTTCAGCACACTTTTCTGAGTTTTTAAATGTTTCAAGTATTTTTAAAATGTATAAGAAATATTCGAAATTAATTTTGATTTTTATCGATTTTTATTGCGATTTTTTTAAAAATAAGTAAAATATATGTAAAGGGTAAAAAATCATCGAAATTCATATTTTTTCGCATATTTCGACGATTGAAGAATTTTTCAAAGATTTCTTCTAAAACTTCAATTTTTTGTGTTAAAATATGTATTTACAAAGTACTTCACAAAAATATGATAATTCCTCTTACTTTTAGCATAAATTTCAATTTTGCTTTAAAAGTGTGAAAATCTATGAATTTTAGCTAAAAAATGAGGTTTGTCAAAAAACAATTCAAGTCGCTCTAAATTCTCCAAATAAGCAACAAAATATCATTTGATCACATTTCTCTAATTCTTTTAATGTTTCAAATGTTTGTTTTTTTAAATATATGAAAAATTCGAAATTAATGCTGATTTTAACCTATTTTTAATAATTTTTTTCAAAAATGTGTTAAATATATATAAATGTTGGAAAATGATAGAACATCTCATTTTTTCCATATGTTGACTATTCAAGGCTGTTTGAAAGACTTTTTGAAAAACTTTAATTTTTATAGTTAAAATATGTTTTGACAAAGAACTTCACAAAAATCTCATAATTTAGGTTACTTTTTGCATAAAATTTAGTTGCAGCAGAAGTTCTGTTTAAAATTGCGAAATTCTATGTATTTTAGCTAAAAAATGTGTTTTAACGGAAAAGTTCACAAAACCCTCTAAATCTTCGAAATATGCATTAAAATATCATTTCAGCACACTTTTCTGAGTGTTTAAATGTTTCAAGTATTTTTAAAATATATAAGAAATATTCGAAATTTATTTTGATTTTTATCGATTTTGATTGTTGTTTTTTAAAAATATGTAAAAAATACATAAAGGTTAAAAATCCTCGAAAATCATATTTTTTTCACATATTTTGACAATTGAAGAATTTTTCAAAGATTTCTTGAAAACTTCAATTTTTTTGTGTTAAAATATGTGTTTACAAAGTACTTCACAAAAATATGAGAATTTTTCTTACTTTTAGCATAAATTTCAATTTTAGCTAAAAAATTAGGTTTGTCAAAAAACCATTCAAGACGCTCTAAATCGTCCAAATATGCAACAAAACATCATTTTAGCACATTTTTCTAATTCTTTTAATGTTTCAAATATTTAAAAAAAAATATATGAAAAATTCGAAAATAATGCTGATTTTTACCTATTTTTATTAGGATTTTTTAAAAATTTGCTATATATATATAAATGTCGGAAAATGATCGAAAAACTCATTTTTTTGGCATATGTCAACTAGTCAAGGCTTTTTGAAACTTCTTTAGAAACTTCGAATTTTTGTGTTAAAATATAGATTTACAAAGAACTTGAAAAAATAGCATAATTTTTCTTACTCCTAGTATAAAATTCAATTCCAGCAGTAATTCTGATTTAACAGTGTGAAAATCTATTAATTTTAACAAAAAACTGCTTCATCAAAAAGTATTCCAAACGATCTAAATCGTCGAAATATGTAATAAAATATCATTTTCTCATATTTTCCTTACCTTTTCATGCTTAAAGTATTTTAAAAAATCATTTGAAATATTTAAAATTAATGTTGATTTTTATTGATTTTTAATTGGATTTTTCAAAAATGTTTTATATATATTCATAGATGTTCAAAAATCATCGAGAATCGATTTTTTTCTCATATTTCGACGATTCAAGGCTTTTTGGAAGACTTTTTGAAAAACTTCAATTTTTACGGTTAAAATATGTTTTGACAAAGAACTTCACAAAAATCTCATAATTTAGGATACTTTTTGCATAAAATTTTGTTGCAGCAGAAATTCTGTTTAAAATTGCGAAATTCTATGTATTTTAGCTAAAAAATGTGTTTTATCGCAAAAGTACTCACAACGCTCTAAATCATCGAAATATGCAACAAAATATCATTTCAGCACACTTTTCTGAGTTTTTAAATGTTTCAAGTATTTTTAAAATGTATAAGAAATATTCGAAATTAATTTTGATTTTTATCGATTTTTATTGTGATTTTTTTTAAAAATAAGTAAAATATATGTAAAGGGTAAAAAATCATCGAAATTCATATTTTTTCGCATATTTCGACGATTGAAGAATTTTTCAAAGATTTCTTGAAAAACTTCAATTTTTTGTGTTAAAATATGTACTTACACAGTACTTCACAAAAATATGATAATTCTTCTTACTTTTAGCATAAATTTCAATTTTGCTTAAAAAGTGTGAAAATCTATGAATTTTAGATAAAAAATGAGGTTTGTCAAAAAACCATTCAAGTAGCTCTAAATTGTCCAAATATGCAACAAAATATCATTTGATCACATTTCTCTAATTCTTTTAGTGTTTCAAATATTTTTTTAAGAAATATATGAAAAATTCGAAATTAATGCTGATTTTTAACTATTTTTATTACAATTTTTTAAAAATGTGTTATATATATATATAAATGTTGGAAAATGATTGAACATCTCATTTTTTTTGCATATGGTGATGATTCAAGGCTTTTTGAAAGACTTTTTGAAAAACTTTAATTTTTATAGTTAAAATATGTTTTGACAAAGAACTTCACAAAAATTATATAATTTAGGTTACTTTTTGCATAAAATTTAGTTGCAGCAGAAGTTCTGTTTAAAATTGCGAAATTCTATGTATTTTAGCTTAAAAATGTGTTTTAATGGAAAAGTTCACAATACGCTCTAAATCTTCTAAATATGCATTAAAATATCATTTCAGCATACTTTTCCGAGTGTTTAAATGTTTCAAGTATTTTTAAAATATATAAGAAATATTAGAATCAATTTGAATTTTTATCGATTTTGATTGTTTTTTTTTTAAATATGTAAAAAATACGTGAAGGTTAAAAATCATCGAAAATCATATTTTTTCGCATATTTCGACGATTGAAGAATTTTTCAAAAATTTCTTGAAAACTTCAATTTTTTGTGTTAAAATATGTGTTTACAAAGTACTTCACAAAAATATGATAATTTTTCTTACTTTTAGCATAAATTTCAATTTTGCTTTAAAAGTGTTTAAATCTATGAATTTTAGCTAAAAAATTAGGTTTGTCAAAAAACCATTCAAGACGCTCTAAATCGTCCAAATATGCAACAAAACATCATTTTAGCACATTTTTCTAATTCTTTTAATGTTTCAAATATTTAAAAAAAAATATATGAAAAATTCGAAAATAATGCTGATTTTTACCTATTTTTATTAGGATTTTTTAAAAATGTGCTATATATATATATATAAATGTCGGAAAATGATCGAAAAACTCATTTTTTTGCATATGTCGACTTTTCAAGGCTTTTTGAAACTTCTTTAGAAACTTCGAATTTTTGAGTGAAAATATAGATTTACAAAGAACTTGAAAAAATAGTATAATTTTTCTTACTCTTAGTATAAAATTCAATTCCAGCAGAAATTCTGATTTAACAGTGTGAAAATCTATTAATTTTAACAAAAAACTGCTTCATCAAAAAGTATTCCAAACGATCTAAATCGTCGAAATATGTAATAAAATATCATTTTCTCATATTTTCCTGACTTTTTCATGCTTAAAGTATTTTAAAAAATCATTTGAAATATTTAAAATTAAAGTTGATTTTTATTGATTTTTAATTGGATTTTTCAAAAATGTTTTATATATATTCATACATGTTCAATAATCATCGAGAATCGATTTTTTTCTCATATTTCGACGATTCAAGGCTTTTTGGAAGACTTTTTGAAAAACTTCAATTTTTACGGTTAAAATATGTTTTGACAAAGAACTTCACAAAAATCTCATAATTTAGGTTACTTTTTGCATAAAATTTTGTTGCAGCAGAAGTTCTGTTTAAAATTGCGAAATTCTATGTATTTTAGCTAAAAAATGTGTTTTATCGCAAAAGTACTCACAACACTCTAAATCATCGAAATATGCAACAAAATATAATTTCAGCACACTTTTCTGAGTTTTTAAATGTTTCAAGTATTTTTAAAATGTATAAGAAATATTCAAAATTAATTTTGATTTTTATCGATTTTTATTGCGATTTTTTTAAAAATAAGTAAAATATATGTAAAGGGTAAAAAATCATCGAAATTCATATTTTTTCGCATATTTTGACGATTGAAGAATTTTTCAAAGATTTCTTCTAAAACTTCAATTTTTTGTCTTAAAATATGTATTTACAAAGTACTTCACAAAAATATGATAATTCCTCTTACTTTTAGCATAAATTACAATTTTGCTTTAAAAGTGTGAAAATCTATGAATTTTAGCTAAAAAATGAGGTTTGTCAGAAAACAATTCAAGTCGCTCTAAATTCTCCAAATAAGCAACAAAATATCATTTGATCACATTTCTCTAATTCTTTTAATGTTTCAAATATTTTTTTTTAAAAATATATGAAAAATTCGAAATTAATGCTGATTTTAACCTATTTTTTAATAATTTTTTTCAAAAATGTGTTAAATATATATAAATGTTGGAAAATGATAGAACATCTCATTTTTTCCATATGTTGACTATTCAAGGCTGTTTGAAAGACTTTTTGAAAAACTTTAATTTTTATAGTTAAAATATGTTTTGACAAAGAACTTCACAAAAATCTCATAATTTAGGTTACTTTTTGCATAAAATTTAGTTGCAGCAGAAGTTCTGTTTAAAAATGCGTAATTCTATGTATTTTAGCTAAAAAATGTGTTTTAACGGAAAAGTTCACAAAATCCTCTAAATCTTCGAAATATGCATTAAAATATCATTTCAGCACACTTTTCTGAGTGTTTAAATGTTTCAAGTATTTTTAAAATATATAAGAAATATTCGAAATTTATTTTGATTTTTATCGATTTTGATTGTTGTTTTTTAAAAATATGTAAAAAATACATAAAGGTTAAAAATCCTCGAAAATCATATTTTTTTCACATATTTTGACAATTGAAGAATTTTTCAAATATTTCTTGAAAACTTCAATTTTTTTGTGTTAAAATATGTGTTTACAAAGCACTTCACAAAAATATGATAATTTTTCTTACTTTTAGCATAAATTTCAATTTTGCTTTAAAAGTGTTTAAATCTATGAATTTTAGCTAAAAAATTAGGTTTGTCAAAAAACCATTCAAGACGCTCTAAATCGTCCAAATATGCAACAAAACATCATTTTAGCACATTTTTCTAATTCTTTTAATGTTTCAAATATTTAAAAAAAAATATATGAAAAATTCGAAAATAATGCTGATTTTTACCTATTTTTATTAGGATTTTTTAAAAATTTGCTATATATATATAAATGTCGGAAAATGATCGAAAAACTCATTTTTTTGGCATATGTCAACTAGTCAAGGCTTTTTGAAACTTCTTTAGAAACTTCGAATTTTTGTGTTAAAATATAGATTTACAAAGAACTTGAAAAAATAGCATAATTTTTCTTACTCCTAGTATAAAATTCAATTCCAGCAGAAATTCTGATTTAACAGTGTGAAAATCTATTAATTTTAACAAAAAACTGCTTCATCAAAAGGTATTCCAAACGATCTAAATCGTCGAAATATGTAATAAAATATCATTTTCTCATATTTTCCTGACTTTTTCATGCTTAAAGTATTTTAAAAAATCATTTGAAATATTTAAAATTAATGTTGATTTTTATTGATTTTTAATTGGATTTTTCAAAAATGTTTTATATATATTCATAGATGTTCAAAAATCATCGAGAATCGATTTTTTTCTCATATTTCGACGATTCAAGGCTTTTTGGAAGACTTTTTGAAAAACTTCAATTTTTACGGTTAAAATATGTTTTGACAAAGAACTTCACAAAAATCTCATAATTTAGGATACTTTTTGCATAAAATTTTGTTGCAGCAGAAATTCTGTTTAAAATTGCGAAATTCTATGTATTTTAGCTAAAAAATGTGTTTTTTCGCAAAAGTACTCACAACGCTCTAAATCATCGAAATATGGAACAAAATATCATTTCAGCACACTTTTCTGAGTTTTTAAATGTTTCAAGTATTTTTAAAATGTATAAGAAATATTCAAAATTAATTTTGATTTTTATCGATTTTTATTGCGATTTTTTTAAAAATAAGTAAAATATATGTAAAGGTTAAAAAATCATCGAAATTCATATTTTTTCGCATATTTCGACGATTGAAGAATTTTTCAAAGATTTCTTGAAAAACTTCAATTTTTTGTGTTAAAATATGTACTTACACAGTACTTCACAAAAATATGATAATTCTTCTTACTTTTAGCATAAATTTCAATTTTGCTTAAAAAGTGTGAAAATCTATGAATTTTAGATAAAAAATGAGGTTTGTCAAAAAACCATTCAAGTAGCTCTAAATTGTCCAAATATGCAACAAAATATCATTTGATCACATTTCTCTAATTCTTTTAATGTTTCAAATATTTTTTTAAGAAATATATGAAAAATTCGAAATTAATGCTGATTTTTAACTATTTTTATTACAATTTTTTAAAAATGTGTTATATATATATATAAATGTTGGAAAATGATTGAACATCTCATTTTTTTGCATATGGTGACGATTCAAGGCTTTTTGAAAGACTTTTTGAAAAACTTTAATTTTTATAGTTAAAATATGTTTTGACAAAGAACTTCACAAAAATTATATAATTTAGGTTACTTTTTGCATAAAATTTAGTTGCAGCAGAAGTTCTGTTTAAAATTGCGAAATTCTATATATTTTAGCTTAAAAATGTGTTTTAATGGAAAAGTTCACAATACGCTCTAAATCTTCTAAATATGCATTAAAATATCATTTCAGCATACTTTTCCGAGTGTTTAAATGTTTCAAGTATTTTTAAAATATATAAGAAATATTAGAATCAATTTTAATTTTTATCGATTTTGGTTGTTTTTTTTTTAAATATGTAAAAAATACGTGAAGGTTAAAAATCATCGAAAATCATATTTTTTCGCATATTTCGACGATTGAAGAATTTTTCAAAAATTTCTTGAAAACTTCAATTTTTTGTGTTAAAATATGTGTTTACAAAGTACTTCACAAAAATATGATAATTTTTCTTACTTTTAGCATAAATTTCAATTTTGCTTTAAAAGTGTTTAAATATATGAATTTTAGCTAAAAAATTAGGTTTGTCAAAAAACCATTCAAGACACTCTAAATCGTTCAAATATGCAACAAACCATAATTTTAGCACACTTTTTCTAATTCTTTTAATGTTTCAAATATTTAAAAAAAAATATATGAAAAACTCGAAATTAATGCTGATTTTCACATATTTTCATTAGAATTTTTTAAAAATTTGCTATATATATATAAATGTCGGAAAATGATCGAAAAACTCATTTTTTTGGCATATGTCAACTAGTCAAGGCTTTTTGAAACTTCTTTAGAAACTTCGAATTTTTGTGTTAAAATATAGATTTACAAAGAACTTGAAAAAATAGCATAATTTTTCTTACTCCTAGTATAAAATTCAATTCCAGCAGAAATTCTGATTTAACAGTGTGAAAATCTATTAATTTTAACAAAAAACTGCTTCATCAAAAAGTATTCCAAACGATCTAAATCGTCGAAATATGTAATAAAATATCATTTTCTCATATTTTCCTGACTTTTTCATGCTTAAAGTATTTTAAAAAATCATTTGAAATATTTAAAATTAAAGTTGATTTTTATTGATTTTTAATTGGATTTTTCAAAAATGTTTTATATATATTCATACATGTTCAATAATCATCGAGAATCGATTTTTTTCTCATATTTCGACGATTCAAGGCTTTTTGGAAGACTTTTTGAAAAACTTCAATTTTTACGGTTAAAATATGTTTTGACAAAGAACTTCACAAAAATCTCATAATTTAGGATACTTTTTGCATAAAATTTTGTTGCAGCAGAAATTCTGTTTAAAATTGCGAAATTCTATGTATTTTAGCTAAAAAATGTGTTTTATCGCAAAAGTACTCACAACGCTCTAAATCATCGAAATATGCAACAAAATATCATTTCAGCACACTTTTCTGAGTTTTTAAATGTTTCAAGTATTTTTAAAATGTATAAGAAATATTCGAAATTAATTTTGATTTTTATCGATTTTTATTGTGATTTTTTTGAAAATAAGTGAAATATATGTAAAGGTTAAAAAATCATCGAAATTCATATTTTTTCGCATATTTCGACGATTGAAGAATTTTTCAAAGATTTCTTGAAAAACTTCAATTTTTTGTGTTAAAATATGTATTTACAAAGTACTTCACAAAAATATGATAATTCTTCTTACTTTTAGCATAAGTTTCAATTTTGCTTTAAAAGTGTGAAGATTTTAGATAAAAAATGAGGTTTGTCAAAAAACCATTCAAGTCGCTCTAAATCATCCAAATATGAAACAAAATATCATTTGATCACATTTCTCTAATTCTTTTAATGTTTCAAATATTTTTTTAAAAAATATATGAAAAATTCGAAATTAATGCTGATTTTTACCTATTTTTATTACATTTTTTTTAAAAATGTGTTATATATATATAAATGTTGGAAAATGATTGAACATCTCATTTTTTTGCATATGTTGACTATTCAAGGCTTTTTGAAAGACTTTTTGAAAAGCTTTAAGTTTCTATAGTTAAAATAGGTTTTGACAAAGAACTTCACAAAAATCTCATCATTTAGGTTACTTTTTGCATAAAATTTAGTTGCAGCAGAAGTTCTGTTTAAAATTGCGAAATTCTATGTATTTTAGCTTAAAAATGTGTTTTATCGGAAAAGTTCACAAAATGCTCTAAATCTTCGAAATATGTATTAAAATATCATTTCAGCATACTTTTCTGAGTGTTTAAATGTTTCAAGTATTTTTAAAATATATAAGAAATATTCTAAATTAATTTTGATTTTTATCAATTTTGATTGGTTTTTTTAAAAATATGTAAAAAATACGTAAAGGTTAAAAATCACCGAAAATCATATGTTTTCGCATGTTTCGACGATTGAAGAATTTTTCAAAGATTTCTTGAAAACTTCAATTTTTTGTGATAAAATATGTGTTTACAAAGTACTTCACAAAAATATGATAATTTTTCTTACTTTTAGCATGAATTTCAATTTTGCTTCAAAAGTGTTTAAATCTATGAATTTTAGCTAAAAAATTAGGTTTGTCAAAAAACTATTCAAGACGCTCTAAATCGTCCAAATATGCAACAAAACATCATTTTTGCACTTTTCTAATTCTTTTAATGTTTCAAATATTTTAAAAGAATATATGAAAAACTCGAAATTAATGCTGATTTTCTCATATTTTTATTAGGATTTCTTAAAAATGTGTTGTATATATAAATATAAATGTTGGAAAATGATCGAAAATCGCATTTTTTTGCATATGCTGGGGTTTTAAAGGCTTTTTGAAAGACTTTTTGAAAAACTTCAATTTTTATAGTTAAAATATGTTTTGACAAAGAACGTCACAAAAATCTCATAATTTAGGTTACTCTTTGCATAAAATTTAGTTGCAGCAGAAGCTCTGTTTAAAATTGCTAAATTCTATGCATTTTAGCTAAAAAAATGTGTTTTATCGGAAAAGTACTCACGAAACTTGTAAAATCACCTCAAGAAATATACAATACAATATCATTTCAGCACAATTTTCTGTGTATTTTAAATGTTTCAAAGTATGCACCGGAAATATATAAGAAATATTCAAAATTAATTTTAAATTTTATTGAATTTTATTGCGATTTTTTAAAAATATATAAAATATCCATAAAAGGAATTGAAAAAATAATCAGAAAATCATATTTTTCTCGCATGTTTCGATGACTGAAGAATTTTTTCAAAAGATTTTGCTTGTAAAACTTCAATTTTTGTGTTAAAATATGTATTTACAGTACTTCACAATAATATGGTAATTTTTCTTGCACTTTTTACTTTAAAAGTGTGAAAATAATATGAATTTTAAGCTAAAAAATGTTGTTTGTCAAAAAACCAATTCAAAGATTGCCTCTCAATCGTCCAAATATGCAACAAAACATCATTTTAGCTTACATTTTTCCCTAACAATTCTTTTAATGTTCCAAATATTTAAAAAAATATAAACAATTCAACATTCAGACAATGCTGAATTTTTTACCTATTTTATTAGGTTTTTAAAATCATCTGCTATATATATATATAAATGTTGGAAAATGAAGTCAAGAAATTTTTGCTAATTTTTTTTCTTGCATATCGACTATTCAAAGGCTTTTTAGGAAATTAACTGAAACTTCAGAATTTTGAGTTAAAATTATAGATTTGTAAAGAACTTGAAAAAATAGCATAATTTTCTTACTCTTAGTATAAAATTCAATTCCAGCAGAAATTCTGATTTAACAGTGCTTGAAAATCTAGTAATTTTAACAAAAACTGATTCATCAAAAAGGAAAAGTATTCCAAAGCAGTCTAAATCGTCGAAAATATGTAATAAAATAACATTTTCCACCATTTTCCTGACTTTCTCCATGCTTCAAAGTATTTTAAAAAATCATTTTGAAATATTTACAAAATTAATATTGATTTTTTATTGATTTTTAATTCTTGGATTTTTCAAAAATGACATATATATTCATAGATGTTCAAAAATCATCGAGAATCAGATTTTTTTCTCATATTTCCCAGACGATTCAGAAGGGTTTTGGAAGGAACTTTTGAAAAACTCAATTTTACAGTTAAAATATCGTACGACAAAGAACTTCACAAAAAATCTCATAATTTAGGTTACTTTTGCATAGTAAAATTTTAATTGCAGCAGAAGTTCTGTTAAATGCGGAAATTCTATGTATTTTAAGCTAAAAAATGTGTTTTTTATCACAAAAAGTACTCAAAATAATTCTAAAATCATCAGAAATATGCAACAAAATATCGATTTTCAGGACTTAAGAAATCATAATGACACGATTGCAAATAAACCATACCCCCAGGCCAGAGGATTGAACCCACCCGGTCACGAGTCCTCAAAACAAAACTCCAGCCCGTCCGCTAGCCTAGCCCTAGAACCAAGCTAGCCACAAAAGATTCATCCAACTAGGTATATTTTTACACCATAGGAAGAGATTGCACAGGCACCTCTGTGACCACAAATGCAGAAGATTTTTACAGACGAATCTCCAGCTAGCGTGGCCGTGACGGGAACTACCTGGCACCAAAGTTAGCCCTTCACTGCCGAAAGCAAACGCTGACAAGAAATCCATAATGGACGGTGCAAGATAAACCATACCACCCAGGCCGGGAATTGAACCAGCAGGTCGCCAGAAGTCTCAAAACTCAGCCCGTCGCGCTAGCCACCCTAGGACCAAGCTAGCCACAAAAAGATTCATCCAACTAGGTATATTTCTCACACCATAGGAGTTAGGATTGCTAGGCACCTCTGTGAGCCACAAATGCAGAAGTTTCTACAGACAGAATCTCCAGCTAAGCGTGGCCGTGACAGAACTCTAGGCTCCAAGTCCCTTCACTGCCCGTAAACATGACTTAGAAATCACAATGCCGTACGGATTGCCGATAAACCATTACCCCCGGCCGGGAAGTTAGAACCCGCAGGTCATAGAAGTCATCAAAACTCCAGCCCTGTCGCGCTAGGCCACTAAGACCCAGCTAGCCACAAAAAGATTCATCAACTAGGTATGATCTACACCGATAGGAAAGTTAGGCTACGGAAACTACCTCTGTGACCACAAATGCAAGGTTTTGCAGACAGAATCTCCAGGCTAAGCGTAGGCCACGGACGAACTCTAGCTCAAGAATCCCATTGCCTGCCGTAAACGCGGCAAGAAAAATGCGTGGCCAACCACGATTGCCGATAAACCATACCCCCGGCCGGGTATGCGGTTTTATTTTGCAATCGTGTCGTACGATAACTTGAAGTCGATGTTTATAACGATGAAGAAGGAACGGCAAGGATTCATCACGGACCACGCTTAACTGGAAGGCTATGGATAACAAGGCATACAATGAACGCAGCCAAGGTGCCTAGTTAACTTTTTCTTATGGATCAACAAATATACCTGGACCCAGAATGAACCTCTTTATTAACTTGCTATTGCTGGTGAACTTAGCGGCAACAGCATGAACCCTTCTATGACCACTTAATCCGGCCCGGGGTATGGTTTATGCAATCGTTGTCAATTACGACTCGTGAGCCATGTTCGTGACGGGCGGCAGCTTTAAGATTCATCACGGCCTTACGCCTTAACTGAAGACTAAATAATAAGCTTTGCATTTTGTGATCTGACCTACCAATATTGCTTTCACATAAGGCTAGCTACCTAGGATTAGAATGAATCATTTTGTGGCTTGGCTGTCTGGCCAGAAACGAACTAAGGCAAGTAACAAGCTGCTATGAATCTGCTGTTTGTGAGTTAATTCCAGCCGAGTATGTTCAATCGTGCATGCATTTACAGCTTAAGAGTCGTATTTATGGCAGATGAAGACACGAAAGCTTTAAAGTTCGTCACCCAGGTTACGCTAGGCTGGAAGACTACTCTATAAGCTTTTGCATTTTATAAATGCAGAAAATTGCCTGGTACTAACTTTCTATGATAAGCAATCACCTGAATTGAATGGTCTTTGTGAACTGTTATTTCTAGAAGGCTACACAGGCAGCTCGATGAACTCAAAGTTTTCAGTTATCCAACTGAAGTATGAACTATTTACAATAGATAATACATTCTTAAGTCGATAAGTTCATGACAGGCAGTGAAGGAGGACTTGAGCTAGAGTTCGTCACGGCCACACTAGCTGGAGATTTGTCTGTAAAAAGCTTTGCATTTGTGGTCACAGAAGGTGCCTGTGCTAACTTTCCTATAGGTGTAGAAATATACCTAGTTGGATGAATCTTTTTGTAGGCTAAGCTGGTCTAGTGGCTAGCGCGACGGAGGCAGGTTTTGAGACTCTATGACGCGGAGGGTTCAATCCCGGCCAGGGGTATGGTTTTATTTGCAATCGTGTCATTCACGATTTCTTACCAAGTCATGTTTACTGGACAGTTGAAGGGACTTGAGCTAGAGTTCGTCCACAGGCCACGCTGGCTGGAGATTCATCTGTAAAACTTACATTTGTGGTCTGAACTTGTAGAATAATACTAACTTTCCTATCAGGATGTAGAAATATACCTAAGTTGGATGAATCACACTGCAGCTTAGGCTGGGTCCTGAAGGTGGCTAGCACGACAGGCTGGAGTTTTGAGACTCTCTATGACACGGGTTCAATCCAGGCCGGGGGTATGGTTTATATCATTTCAAGCACACTTTTCTGAGTTTTAAATGTTTTCAAAAGCATTTTTTTAAAATGTATACAGAAACATTTCAGAAATTAACGATTTTTATCAGAGATTTTTATTGTGATTTTTTTAAAAATAAAGTAAAATAACATGTAAGAGGTTAAAAAATCATCGAAAATCATATCATATATTTCGACGATTGGAAGAAGAATTTTTCAAAGATTTCTTGAAAAACTTCATTTTTAATAGGTTACCTGTGGAGGTTATTCCGGGATCCAATACCCCAGCGGCCCAGGTCCATGATAATTCTTCATACTTTTCAGCATAGAAATTTCAATTTTGCTTTAAAGTGTCGAAAATCTATAATTTTAGCTAAAAAATTAGGTTTGTCAAAAAACCATTCAAGACTGCTCTAAATCATCCAAATATGCAAGCAAAAACATCATTATAGCACACTTTTCCTGAATTCTTTTTAATGTTTCAAATATTTTAAAATATATGAAAAATTCGAAAATAAGACTGATTTTTACCTATTTTTGTTAGGAAGTTTTTTAAAAATGTACTACTATATATATATATATATATATATATATATATATATATATATATATATATATATATATATATATATATATATAAATGTTAGGAAAATGATCAAAGAAAAACTCACTTGCACATATTATTAGGGGTTTTAGGTTTTAAAGGCTTTTTGAAAGACTTTTTGAAAAACTTCAATTTTTATAGTTAAAATATGTTTTGACAAAGAACGTCACAAAAATCTCATAATTTAGGTTACTCTTTGCATAAAATTTAGTTGCAGCAGAAGCTCTGTTTAAAATTGCTAAATTCTATGCATTTTAGCTAAAAAAATGTGTTTTATCGGAAAAGTACTCAAAACGCTGTAAATCCTCGAAATATGCAATACAATATCATTACAGCACAATTTTCTGAGTGTTTAAATGTTTCAAGTATTTTTTGAAATATATAAGAAATATTCAAAATTAATTTTGATTTTTATCGAATTTTATTGCGATTTTTTTAAAAATATGTAAAATATACATAAAGGTTAAAAAATAATCGAAAATCATATTTTTCTCGCATGTTTCGATGACTGAAGAATTTTTCAAAGATTTCTTGTAAAACTTCAATTTTTTGTGTTAAAATATGTATTTACAAAGTACTTCACAATAATATGGTAATTTTTCTTACTTTTAGCTTTAAAAGTGTGAAAATATATGAATTTTAGCTAAAAAATGTTGTTTGTCAAAAAACCATTCAAGACGCTCTCAATCGTCCAAATATGCAACAAAACATCATTTTAGCACTTTTTTCTAATTCTTTTAATGTTTCAAATATTTAAAATAAATATATGAAAAATTCGAAAATAATGCTGATTTTTACCTATTTTATTAGGATTTTTTTAAAATCTGCTATATATATATATATATATATAAATGTTGGAAAATGATCGAAAAACTAATATTTTTGTACATGTCGACTATTCAAGGCTTTTTGAAACTTCTTTAGAAACTTCGAATTTTTGAGTTAAAATATAGATTTGTAAAGAACTTGAAAAAATAGCATAATTTTTCTTACTCTTAGTATAAAATTCAATTCCAGCAGAAATCCTGATTTAACAGTGTGAAAATCTAGTAATTTTAACAAAAAACTGCTTCATCAAAAAGTATTCCAAACGATCTAAATCGTCGAAATATGTAATAAAATATCATTTTTCCACATTTTCCTGACTTTTTCATGCTTCAAGCATTTTAAAAAATCATTTGAAATATTTAAAATTAATGTTGATTTTTATTGATTTTTAATTGGATTTTTCAAAAATGTTTTATATATATTCATAGATGTTCAAAAATCATCGAGAATCGATTTTTTTTCTCATATTTCGACGATTCAAGGGTTTTTGGAAGACTTTTTGAAAAACTTCAATTTTTACAGTTAAAATATGTTTTGACAAAGAACTTCACAAAAATCTCATAATTTAGGTTACTTTTTGCATAAAATTTTGTTGCAGCAGAAGTTCTGTTAATTGCGAAATTCTATGTATTTTAGCTAAAAAATGTGTTTTATCGCAAAAGTACTCAAAACGCTCTAAATCATCGAAATATGCAACAAAATATCATTTCAGCACACTTTTCTGAGTTTTTAAATGTTTCAAGTATTTTTAAAATGTTTAAGAAATATTCGAAATTAATTTTGATTTTTATCGATTTTTATTGTGATTTTTTTGAAAATAAGTAAAATATATGTAAAGGTTAAAAAATCATCGAAATTCATATTTTTTCGCATATTTCGACGATTGAAGAATTTTTCAAAGATTTCTTGAAAAACTTCAATTTTTTGTGTTAAAATATGTATTTACAAAGTACTTCACAAAAATATGATAATTCTTCTTACTTTTAGCATAAATTTCAATTTTGCTTTAAAAGTGTGAAAATTTTAGATAAAAAATGAGGTTTGTCAAAAAACCATTCAAGTCGCTCTAAATCGTCCAAATATGAAACAAAATATCATTTGATCACATTTCTCTAATTCTTTTAATGTTTCAAATATTTTTTTAAAAAATATATGAAAAATTCGAAATTAATGCTGATTTTTACCTATTTTTATTACAATTTTTTAAAAATGTGTTATATATATATAAATGTTGGAAAATGATTGAACATCTCATTTTTTTTGCATATGTTGACTATTCAAGGCTTTTTGAAAGACTTTGAAAAGCTTTAAGTTTTTATATTTAAAATAGGTTTTGACAAAGAACTTCACAAAAATCTCATCACTTAGGTTACTTTTTGCATAAAATTTAGTTGCAGCAGAAGTTCTGTTTAAAATTGCGAAATTCTATGTATTTTAGCTTAAAAATGTGTTTTATCGGAAAAGTTCACAAAATGCTCTAAATCTTCGAAATATGCATTAAAATATCATTTCAGCATACTTTTCTGAGTGTTTAAATGTTTCAAGTATTTTTAAAATATATAAGAAATATTCTAAATTAATTTTGATTTTTATCGATTTTGATTGTTTTTTTTTTTAAACTTGTAAAAAATACGTAAAGGTTAAAAATCACCGAAAATCATATTTTTTCGCATGTTTCGACGATTGAAGAATTTTTCAAAGATTTCTTGAAAACTTTAATTTTTTGTGATAAAATATTTGTTTACAAAGTACTTCACAAAAATATGATAATTTTTCTTACTTTTAGCATGAATTTCAATTTTGCTTCAAAAGTGTTTAAATCTATGACAAAGAACGTCACAAAAATCTCATAATTTAGGTTACTCTTTGCATAAAATTTAGTTGCAGCAGAATCTCTGTTTAAAATTGCTAAATTCTATGTATTTTAGCTAAAAAAATGTGTTTTATCGGAAAAGTACTCAAAACGCTGTAAATCCTCGAAATATGCAATACAATATCATTTCAGCACAATTTTCTGTTTGTTTAAATGTTTCAAGTATTTTTGAAATAAATAAGAAATATTCGAAATTAATTTTGATTTTTATCAAATTTTATTGCGATTTTTTTAAAAATATGTAAAATATACATAAAGGTTAAAAAAAAATAGAAAATCATATTTTTCTCGCATGTTTCGACGACTGAAGAATTTTTCAAAGATTTCTTGTAAAACTTCAATTTTTTGTGTTAAAATATGTATTTACAAAGTACTTCACAATAATATGATAATTTTTCTTACTTTTAGCTTAAAAAGTGTGAAAATATATGAATTTTAGCTAAAAAATGTTGTTTGTCAAAAAACCATTCAAGACGCTCTCAATCGTCCAAATATGCAACAAAACATCATTTTAGCACTTTTTTCTAATTCTTTTAATGTTTCAAATATTTAAAATAAATATATGAAAAATTCGAAAATAATGCTGATTTTTACCTATTTTATTAGGATTTTTTTAAAATCTGCTATATATATATATATAAATGTTGGAAAATGATCGAAAAACTAATATTTTTGTACATGTCGACTATTCAAGGCTTTTTGAAACTTCTTTAGAAACTTCGAATTTTTGAGTTAAAATATAGATTTGTAAAGAACTTGAAAAAATAGCATAATTTTTCTTACTCTTAGTATAAAATTCAATTCCAGCAGAAATTCTGATTTAACAGTGTGAAAATCTAGTAATTTTAACAAAAAACTGCTTCATCAAAAAGTATTCCAAACGATCTAAATCGTCGAAATATGTAATAAAATATCATTTTTCCACATTTTCCTGACTTTTTCATGCTTCAAGCATTTTAAAAAATCATTTGAAATATTTAAAATTAATGTTGATTTTTATTGATTTTTAATTGGATTTTTCAAAAATGTTTTATATATATTCATAGATGTTCAAAAATCATCGAGAATCGATTTTTTTTCTCATATTTCGACGATTCAAGGGTTTTTGGAAGACTTTTTGAAAAACTTCAATTTTTACAGTTAAAATATGTTTTGACAAAGAACTTCACAAAAATCTCATAATTTAGGTTACTTTTTGCATAAAATTTTGTTGCAGCAGAAGTTCTGTTAATTGCGAAATTCTATGTATTTTAGCTAAAAAATGTGTTTTATCGCAAAAGTACTCAAAACGCTCTAAATCATCGAAATATGCAACAAAATATCATTTCAGCACACTTTTCTGAGTTTTTAAATGTTTCAAGTATTTTTAAAATGTTTAAGAAATATTCGAAATTAATTTTGATTTTTATCGATTTTTATTGTGATTTTTTTGAAAATAAGTAAAATATATGTAAAGGTTAAAAAATCATCGAAATTCATATTTTTTCGCATATTTCGACGATTGAAGAATTTTTCAAAGATTTCTTGAAAAACTTCAATTTTTTGTGTTAAAATATGTATTTACAAAGTACTTCACAAAAATATGATAATTCTTCTTACTTTTAGCATAAATTTCAATTTTGCTTTAAAAGTGTGAAAATTTTAGATAAAAAATGAGGTTTGTCAAAAAACCATTCAAGTCGCTCTAAATCGTCCAAATATGAAACAAAATATCATTTGATCACATTTCTCTAATTCTTTTAATGTTTCAAATATTTTTTTAAAAAATATATGAAAAATTCGAAATTAATGCTGATTTTTACCTATTTTTATTACAATTTTTTAAAAATGTGTTATATATATATAAATGTTGGAAAATGATTGAACATCTCATTTTTTTTGCATATGTTGACTATTCAAGGCTTTTTGAAAGACTTTGAAAAGCTTTAAGTTTTTATATTTAAAATAGGTTTTGACAAAGAACTTCACAAAAATCTCATCACTTAGGTTACTTTTTGCATAAAATTTAGTTGCAGCAGAAGTTCTGTTTAAAATTGCGAAATTCTATGTATTTTAGCTTAAAAATGTGTTTTATCGGAAAAGTTCACAAAATGCTCTAAATCTTCGAAATATGCATTAAAATATCATTTCAGCATACTTTTCTGAGTGTTTAAATGTTTCAAGTATTTTTAAAATATATAAGAAATATTCTAAATTAATTTTGATTTTTATCGATTTTGATTGTTTTTTTTTTTAAATTTGTAAAAAATACGTAAAGGTTAAAAATCACCGAAAATCATATTTTTTCGCATGTTTCGACGATTGAAGAATTTTTCAAAGATTTCTTGAAAACTTTAATTTTTTGTGATAAAATATTTGTTTACAAAGTACTTCACAAAAATATGATAATTTTTCTTACTTTTAGCATGAATTTCAATTTTGCTTCAAAAGTGTTTAAATCTATGACAAAGAACGTCACAAAAATCTCATAATTTAGGTTACTCTTTGCATAAAATTTAGTTGCAGCAGAATCTCTGTTTAAAATTGCTAAATTCTATGTATTTTAGCTAAAAAAATGTGTTTTATCGGAAAAGTACTCAAAACGCTGTAAATCCTCGAAATATGCAATACAATATCATTTCAGCACAATTTTCTGTTTGTTTAAATGTTTCAAGTATTTTTGAAATAAATAAGAAATATTCGAAATTAATTTTGATTTTTATCAAATTTTATTGCGATTTTTTTAAAAATATGTAAAATATACATAAAGGTTAAAAAAAAATAGAAAATCATATTTTTCTCGCATGTTTCGACGACTGAAGAATTTTTCAAAGATTTCTTGTAAAACTTCAATTTTTTGTGTTAAAATATGTATTTACAAAGTACTTCACAATAATATGATAATTTTTCTTACTTTTAGCTTAAAAAGTGTGAAAATATATGAATTTTAGCTAAAAAATGTTGTTTGTCAAAAAACCATTCAAGACGCTCTCAATCGTCCAAATATGCAACAAAACATCATTTTAGCACTTTTTTCTAATTCTTTTAATGTTTCAAATATTTAAAATAAATATATGAAAAATTCGAAAATAATGCTGATTTTTACCTATTTTATTAGGATTTTTTTAAAATCTGCTATATATATATATATAAATGTTGGAAAATGATCGAAAAACTAATATTTTTGTACATGTCGACTATTCAAGGCTTTTTGAAACTTCTTTAGAAACTTCGAATTTTTGAGTTAAAATATAGATTTGTAAAGAACTTGAAAAAATAGCATAATTTTTCTTACTCTTAGTATAAAATTCAATTCCAGCAGAAATTCTGATTTATCAGTGTGAAAATCTAGTAATTTTAACAAAAAACTGCTTCATCAAAAAGTATTCCAAACGATCTAAATCGTCGAAATATGTAATAAAATATCATTTTTCCACATTTTCCTGACTTTTTCATGCTTCAAGCATTTTAAAAAATCATTTGAAATATTTAAAATTAATGTTGATTTTTATTGATTTTTAATTGGATTTTTCAAAAATGTTTTATATATATTCATAGATGTTCAAAAATCATCGAGAATCGATTTTTTTTCTCATATTTCGACGATTCAAGGGTTTTTGGAAGACTTTTTGAAAAACTTCAATTTTTACAGTTAAAATATGTTTTGACAAAGAACTTCACAAAAATCTCATAATTTAGGTTACTTTTTGCATAAAATTTTGTTGCAGCAGAAGTTCTGTTAATTGCGAAATTCTATGTATTTTAGCTAAAAAATGTGTTTTATCGCAAAAGTACTCAAAACGCTCTAAATCATCGAAATATGCAACAAAATATCATTTCAGCACACTTTTCTGAGTTTTTAAATGTTTCAAGTATTTTTAAAATGTTTAAGAAATATTCGAAATTAATTTTGATTTTTATCGATTTTTATTGTGATTTTTTTGAAAATAAGTAAAATATATGTAAAGGTTAAAAAATCATCGAAATTCATATTTTTTCGCATATTTCGACGATTGAAGAATTTTTCAAAGATTTCTTGAAAAACTTCAATTTTTTGTGTTAAAATATGTATTTACAAAGTACTTCACAAAAATATGATAATTCTTCTTACTTTTAGCATAAATTTTAATTTTGCTTTAAAAGTGTGAAAATTTTAGATAAAAAATGAGGTTTGTCAAAAAACCATTCAAGTCGCTCTAAATCGTCCAAATATGAAACAAAATATCATTTGATCACATTTCTCTAATTCTTTTAATGTTTCAAATATTTTTTTAAAAAATATATGAAAAATTCGAAATTAATGCTGATTTTTACCTATTTTTATTACAATTTTTTAAAAATGTGTTATATATATATAAATGTTGGAAAATGATTGAACATCTCATTTTTTTTGCATATGTTGACTATTCAAGGCTTTTTGAAAGACTTTGAAAAGTTTTAAGTTTTTATATTTAAAATAGGTTTTGACAAAGAACTTCACAAAAATCTCATCATTTAGGTTACTTTTTGCATAAAATTTAGTTGCAGCAGAAGTTCTGTTTAAAATTGCGAAATTCTATGTATTTTAGCTTAAAAATGTGTTTTATCGGAAAAGTTCACAAAATGCTCTAAATCTTCAAAATATGCATTAAAATATCATTTCAGCATACTTTTCTGAGTGTTTAAATGTTTCAAGTATTTTTAAAATATATAAGAAATATTCTAAATTAATTTTGATTTTTATCGATTTTGATTTTTTTTTTAAAAATATGTAAAAAATACGTAAACGTTAAAAATCACCGAAAATCATATTTTTTCGCATGTTTTGACGATTGAAGAATTTTTCAAAGATTTCTTGAAAACTTTAATTTTTTGTGATAAAATATTTGTTTACAAAGTACTTCACAAAAATATGATAATTTTTCTTACTTTTAGCATGAATTTCAATTTTGCTTCAAAAGTGTTTAAATCTATGAATTTAAGCTAAAAAATTAGGTTTGTCAAAAAACTATTCAAGACGCTCTAAATCGTCCAAATATGCAACAAAACATCATTTTTGCACTTTTCTAATTCTTTTAATGTTTCAAATATTTTAAAAGAATATATGAAAAACTCGAAATTAATGCTGATTTTCTCATATTTTTATTAGGATTTCTTAAAAATATGTTGTATATATAAATATAAATGTTGGAAAATGATCGAAAATCGCATTTTTTTGCATATGCTGGGGTTTTAAAGGCTTTTTGAAAGACTTTTTGAAAAACTTCAATTTTTATAGTTAAAATATGTTTTGACAAAGAACGTCACAAAAATCTCATAATTTAGGTTACTCTTTGCATAAAATTTAGTTGCAGCAGAATCTCTGTTTAAAATTGCTAAATTCTATGTATTTTAGCTAAAAAAATGTGTTTTATCGGAAAAGTACTCAAAACGCTGTAAATCCTCGAAATATGCAATACAATATCATTTCAGCACAATTTTCAGTTTGTTTAAATGTTTCAAGTATTTTTGAAATAAATAAGAAATATTCGAAATTAATTTTGATTTTTATCGAATTTTATTGCGATTTTTTTAAAAATATGTAAAATATACATAAACGTTAAAAAAAATAGAAAATCATATTTTTCTCGCATGTTTCGACGACTGAAGAATTTTTCAAAGATTTCTTGTAAAACTTCAATTTTTTGTGTTAAAATATGTATTTACAAAGTACTTCACAATAATATGATAATTTTTCTTACTTTTAGCTTAAAAAGTGTGAAAATATATGAATTTTAGCTAAAAAATGTTGTTTGTCAAAAAACCATTCAAGACGCTCTCAATTGTCCAAATATGCAACAAAACATCATTTTAGCACATATTTGTAATTCTTTTAATGTTTCAAATATTTAAAAAAAATATATGAAAAATTCGAAAATAATGCTGATTTTTACCTATTTTATTACGATTTTTTTAAAATCTGCTATATATATATATAAATGTTGGAAAATGATCAAAAAACTCATTTTTTTGTATATGTCGACTATTCAAGGCTTTTTGAAACTTCTTTAGGAACTTCGAATTTTTGAGTTAAAATATAGATTTATAAAGAACTTGAAAAAATAGCATAATTTTTCTGACTCTTAGTATAAAATTCAATTCCAGCAGAAATTCTGATTTAACAGTGTGAAAATCTAGTAATTTTAAAAAAAAACTGCTTCATCAAAAAGTATTCCAAACGATCTAAATCGTCTAAATATGTAATAAAATATCATTTTTCCACATTTTCCTGACTTTTTCATGCTTCAACTATTTTAAAAAATCATTTGAAATATTTAAAATTAAAGTTAATTTTTATTGATTTTTAATTGAATTTTTCAAAAATGTTTTATATATATTCATAGATGTTCAAAAATCATCGAGAATCGATTTTTTTTCTCATATTTCGACGATTCAAGGCTTTTTGGAAGACTTTTTGAAAAACTTCAATTTTTACAGTTAAAATATGTTTTGACAAAGAACTTCACAAAAATCTCATAATTCAGGTTACTTTTTGCATAAAATTTTGTTGCAGCAGAAGTTCTGTTAATTGCGAAATTCTATGTATTTTAGCTAAAAAATGTGTTTTATCGCAAAAGTACTCAAAACGCTCTAAATCATCGAAATATGCAACAAAATATCATTTCAGCACACTTTTCTGAGTTTTTAAATGTTTCAAGTATTTTTAAAATGTATAAGAAATATTCGAAATTAATTTTGATTTTTATCGATTTTTATTGTGATTTTTTTAAAAATAAGTAAAATATATGTAAAGGTTAAAAAATCATCGAAAATCATATTTTTTCGTATATTTCGACGATTGAAGAATTTTTCAAAGATTTCTTGAAAAACTTCAATTTTTTGTGGTTACCTGGGGGTTATTCCGGGGATCAATGCCCCCGCGGCCCGGTCCATGATAATTCTTCATACTTTTAGCATAAATTTCAATTTTGCTTTAAAAGTGTGAAAATCTATGAATTTTAGCTAAAAAATAAGGTTTGTCAAAAAACCATTCAAGACGCTCTAAATCGTCCAAATATGCAACAGAACATCATTATAGCACACTTTTCTAAATCTTTTAATGTTTCAAATATTTTAAAAAAATATATGAAAAATTCGAAAATAAGGCTGATTTTTACCTATTTTTGTTAGGATTTTTTAAAAATGTGCTATATATATATATGAACATATATATATATATATATATATATATATATATATATATATATATATATAAAATTATATATATATATATACAAAATGCTCTAAATATATATATATATAAATGTTAGGAAATGATCGAAAAACTCTTTTTTTTGCATATATTGGGGTTTAAAGGCTTTTTGAAAGACTTTTTGAAAAACTTTAATTTTTATAGTTAAAATATGTTTTGACAAAGAACATCACAAAAATCTCATAATTTAGGTTACTCTTTGCATAAAATTTAGTTGCAGCAGAAGCTCTGTTTAAAATTGCTAAATTCTATGCATTTTAGCTAAAAAAATGTGTTTTATCGGAAAAGTACTCAAAACGCTGTAAATCCTCGAAATATGCAATACAATATCATTTCAGCACAATTTTCTGTGTGTTTAAATGTTTCAAGTATTTTTTGAAATATATAAGAAATATTCAAAATTAATTTTGAATTTTATTGAATTTTATTGCGATTTTTTTAAAAATATGTAAAATATACATAAAGGTTAAAAAATAATCGAAAATCATATTTTTCTCGCATGTTTCGATGACTGAAGAATTTTTCAAAGATTTCTTGTAAAACTTCAATTTTTTGTGTTAAAATATGTATTTACAAAGTACTTCACAATAATATGGTAATTTTTCTTACTTTTAGCTTTAAAAGTGTGAAAATATATGAATTTTACCTAAAAAATGTTGTTTGTCAAAAAACCATTCAAGACGCTCTCAATCGTCCAAATATGCAACAAAACATCATTTTAGCACATTTTTCTAATTCTTTTAATGTTTCAAATATTTAAAAAAAATATATGAAAAATTCGAAAATAATGCTGATTTTTACCTATTTTATTAGGATTTTTTTAAAATCTGCTATATATATATATAAATGTTGGAAAATGATCGAAAAACTAATTTTTTTGTACATGTCGACTATTCAAGGCTTTTTGAAACTTCTTTAGAAACTTCGAATTTTTGAGTTAAAATATAGATTTGTAAAGAACTTGAAAAAATAGCATAATTTTTCTTACTCTTAGTATAAAATTCAATTCCAGCAGAAATTCTGATTTAACAGTGTGAAAATCTAGTAATTTTAACAAAAAACTGCTTCATCAAAAAGTATTCCAAACGATCTAAATCGTCGAAATATGTAATAAAATATCATTTTTCCACATTTTCCTGACTTTTTCATGCTTCAAGTATTTTAAAAAATCATTTGAAATATTTAAAATTAATGTTGATTTTTATTGATTTTTAATTGGATTTTTCAAAAATGTTTTTATATATATTCATAGATGTTCAAAAATCATCGAGAATCGATTTTTTTCTCATATTTCAACGATTCAAGGGTTTTTGGAAGACTTTTGGAAAAACTTCAATTTTTACAGTTAAAATATGTTTTGACAAAGAACTTCACAAAAATCTCATAATTTAGGTTACTTTTTGCATAAAATTTTGTTGCAGCAGAAGTTCTGTTAATTGCGAAATTCTATGTATTTTAGCTAAAAAATGTGTTTTATCGCAAAAGTACTCAAAACGCTCTAAATCATCGAAATATGCAACAAAATATCATTTCAGCACACTTTTCTGAGTTTTTAAATGTTTCAAGTATTTTTAAAATGTATAAGAAATATTCGAAATTAATTTTGATTTTTATCGATTTTTATTGTGATTTTTTTAAAAATAAGTAAAATATATGTAAAGGTTAAAAAATCATCGAAAATCATATTTTTTCGTATATTTCGACGATTGAAGAATTTTTCAAAGATTTCTTGAAAAACTTCATTTTTTTGTGGTTACCTGGGGGTTATTCCGGGGATCAATGCCCCCGCGGCCCGGTCCATGATAATTCTTCATACTTTTAGCATAAATTTCAATTTTGCTTTAAAAGTGTGAAAATCTATGAATTTTAGCTAAAAAATTAGGTTTGTCAAAAAACCATTCAAGACGCTCTAAATCGTCCAAATATGCAACAAAACATCATTATAGCACACTTTTCTAATTCTTTTAATGTTTCAAATATTTTAAAAAAATATATGAAAAATTCGAAAATAAGGCTGATTTTTACCTATTTTTGTTAGGATTTTTTAAAAATGTGCTATATATATATATATATATATATATATATATATATATATATATATATATATATATATATATATATATATATATATATATATATATATATATATATATAAATGTTAGGAAATGATCGAAAAACTCTTTTTTTTTTGCATATATTGGGGTTTAAAGGCTTTTTGAAAGACTTTTTGAAAAACTTTAATTTTTATAGTTAAAATATGTTTTGACAAAGAACATCACAAAAATCTCATAATTTAGGTTACTCTTTGCATAAAATTTAGTTGCAGCAGAAGCTCTGTTTAAAATTGCTAAATTCTATGTATTTTAGCTAAAAAAATGTGTTTTATCGGAAAATTACTCAAAACGCTGTAAATCCTCGAAATATGCAATACAATATCATTTCAGCACAATTTTCTGTGTGTTTAAATGTTTCAAGTATTTTTGAAATATATAAGAAATATTCGAAATTAATTTTGATTTTTATCGATTTTTATTGCGATTTTTTTAAAAATATGTAAAATATATGTAAAGGTTAAAAATAATCGAAAATCATATTTTTCTCGCATGTTTCGACGACTGAAGAATTTTTCAAAGATTTCTTGTAAAACTTCAATTTTTTGTGTTAAAATATGTATTTACAAAGTACTTCACAATAATATGATAATTTTTCTTACTTTTAGCTTTAAAAGTGTGAAAATATATGAATTTTACCTAAAAAATGTTGTTTGTCAAAAAACCATTCAAGACGCTCTCAATCGTCCAAATATGCAACAAAACATCATTTTAGCACATTTTTCTAATTCTTTTAATGTTTCAAATATTTAAAAAAAAATATATGAAAAATTCGAAAATAATGCTGATTTTTACCTATTTTATTAGGATTTTTTTAAAATCTGCTAAATATATATAAATGTTGGAAAATGATCGAAAAACTCATTTTTTTGTATATGTCGACTATTCAAGGCATTTTGAAACTTCTTTAGAAACTTCGAATTTTTGAGTTAAGATATAGATTTGTATAGAACTTTAAAAAATAGCATAATCTTTCGTACTCTTAGTATAAAATTCAATTCCAGCAGAAATTCTGATTTAACAGTGTGAAAATCTAGTAATTTTAACAAAAAACTGCTTCATCAAAAAGTATTCGAAACGATCTAAATCGTCGAAATATGTAATAAAATATCATTTTTCCACATTTTCCTGACTTTTTCATGCTTCAAGTATTTTAAAAAATCATTTGAAATATTTAAAATTAATGTTGATTTTTATTGATTTTTAATTGGATTTTTCAAAAATGTTTTATATATATTCATAGATGTTCAAAAACCATCGATTTTTTTTCTCATATTTCCACGATTCAAGGCTTTTTGGAAAACTTTTTGAAAAACTTCAATTTTTACAGTTAAAATATGTTTTGACAAAGAACTTCACAAAAATCTCATAATTTAGGTTACTTTTCGCATAAAATTTTGTTGCAGCAGAAGTTCTGTTAATTGCGAAATTCTATGTATTTTACCTAAAAAATGTGTTTTATCACAAAAGTACTCAAAACGCTCTAAATCATCGAAATATGCATCAAAATATCATTTCAGCACACTTTTCTGAGTTTTTAAATGTTTCAAGTATTTTTAAAATGTTTAAGAAATATTCAAAATTAATTTTGATTTTTATCGATTTTTATTGTGATTTTTTTGAAAATAAGTAAAATATATGTAAAGGTTAAAAAATCATCGAAATTCATATTTTTTCGCATATTTCGACGATTGAAGAATTTTTCAAAGATTTCTTGAAAAACTTCAATTTTTTGTGTTAAAATATGTATTTACAAAGTACTTCACAAAAATATGATAATTCTTCTTACTTTTAGCATAAATTTCAATTTTGCTTTAAAAGTGTGAAAATTTTAGATAAAAAATGAGGTTTGTCAAAAAACCATTCAAGTCGCTCTAAATCATCCAAATATGAAACAAAATATCATTTGATCACATTTCTCTAATTCTTTTAATGTTTCAAATATTTTTTTAAAAAATATATTAAAAAATGCGAAATTAATGCTGATTTTTACCTATTTTTATTACAATTTTTTAAAAATGTGTTATATATATATAAATGTTGGAAAATGATTGAACATCTCATTTTTTTGCATATGTTGACTATTCAAGACTTTTTGAAAGACTTTTTGAAAAGCTTTAAGTTTTTATAGTTAAAATAGGTTTTGACAAAGAACTTCACAAAAATCTCATCATTTAGGTTACTTTTTGCATAAAATTTAGTTGCAGCAGAAGTTCTGTTTAAAATTGTGAAATTCTGTGTATTTTAGCTTAAAAATGTGTTTTATCGGAAAAGTTCACAAAATGCTCTAAATCTTCGAAATATGTATTAAAATATCATTTCAGCATAATTTTCTGAGTGTTTAAATGTTTCAAGTATTTTTAAAATATATAAGAAATATTCTAAATTAATTTTGATTTTTATCGATTTTGATTGGTTTTTTTAAAAATATGTAAAAAATACGTAAAGGTTAAAAATCACCTAAAATCATATGTTTTCGCATGTTTCGACGATTGAAGAATTTTTCAAAGATTTCTTGAAAACTTTAATTTTTTGTGATAAAATATTTGTTTACAAAGTACTTCACAAAAATATGATAATTTTTCTTACTTTTAGCATGAATTTCAATTTTGCTTCAAAAGTGTTTAAATCTATGATTTTTAGCTAAAAAATTAGGTTTGTCAAAAAACTATTCAAGACGCTCTAAATCGTCCAAATATGCAACAAAACATCATTTTTGCACTTTTCTAATTCTTTTAATGTTTCAAATATTTAAAAAATATATGAAAAAATCGAAAATAATGCTGATTTTTACCTATTTTTTGGGGGATTTTTTAAAAATGTGCTCTGTATATATAAATTTTGGAAAATGATCGAAAAACTCATTTTTTTTTCATATGTCGACTATTCAAGGCTTTTTGAAACAGTTCTTTAGAAACTTCGTATTTTTGAGTTAAAATATAGATTCACAAAGAACTTGAAAAAATAGCATAATTTTTCTAACTCTTATCATAAAATTCAATTCCAGCAGTAATTGTGATTTAATTTTAACAAAAAGCTACTTTATCAAAAAGTATTCCAATCGATCTAAATCGTCGAAATATGTAATAAAATATCATTTTCCCTCATTTTCTTGACTTTTTCATGCTTCAAGTATTTTTTAAAAATCATTTAAAATTAATGTTGATTTTTATTGATTTTTAACTGGATTTTTCAAAAATGTTTTATATATATTCATAGGTGTTCAAAATCATCGAGAATCGATTTTTTTCTCATATTTCGACGATTCAACGCTTTTTTGAAGACTTTTTGAAAAACTTCAATTTTTGCAGTTGAAATATGTTTTGACAAAGAACTTCACAAAAATGTCATAATTTAGGATAATTTTTGCATAAAATTTTGTTGCAGCAGAAGTTCTGTTTCAACCTGCGAAATTCTATATATTTTAGCTAAAAATGTGTTTTATCGCCAAAGTACTCAAAAAGCTCTAAATCATCGAAATATGCAACAAAATATCATTTCACCACACTTTTCTTAGTTTTTAAATGTTTCAAGTATTTTTAAAATGTACAAGAAATATTCGAAATTAATTTTGATTTTCATCGATTTTTATTGCGATTTTTAAAAAATTTATAAAATATATGAAAAGGTTAAAAAATCATCGAAAATCAAATTTTTTCGCATATTTCGACGATTGAAGAATTTTTCAAAGATTTCTTGAAAAACTTCATTTTTTTGTGGTTACCTGGGGGTTATTCCGGGGATCAACGCCCTAGCGGCCCGGTCCATGATAATTCTTCATACTTTTAGCATAAATTTCAATTTTGCTTTAAAAGTGTGAAAATCTATGAATTTTAGCTAAAAAATTAGGTTTGTCAAAAAACCATTCAAGACACTCTAAATCGTCCAAATATGCAACAAAACATCATTATAGCACACTTTTCTAATTCTTTTAATGTTTCAAATATTTTAAAAAAATCTATGAAAAATTCGAAAATAAGGCTGATTTTTACATGTTTTTGTTAGGATTTTTTAAAAATGTGCTATATATATATATATATATATATATATATATATATATATATATATATATATATATATATATATTTTATTTTTTATTATCACACCGGCCGATTCCCACCAAGGCAGGGTGGCCCGAAAAAGAAAAACTTTCACCATCATTCACTCCATCACTGTCTTGCCAGAAGGGTGCTTTACACTACAGTTTTTAAACTGCAACATTAACACCCCTCCTTCATATATATACATATATATATATATAAATGTTAGGAAATGATCGAATAACTCTTTTTTTTTTTGCATATATTGGGGTTTAAAGGCTTTTTGAAAGACTTTTTGAAAAACTTTAATTTTTATAGTTAAAATATGTTTTGACAAAGAACATCACAAAAATCTCATAATTTAGGTTACTCTTTGCATAAAATTTAGTTGCAGCAGAAGCTCTGTTTAAAATTGCTAAATTCTATGTATTTTAGCTAAAAAAATGTGTTTTATCGGAAAAGTACTCAAAACGCTGTAAATCCTTGAAATATGCAATACAATATCATATCAGCACAATTTTCTGTGTGTTTAAATGTTTCAAGTATTTTTGAAATATATAAGAAATATTCAAAATTAATTTTGATTTTTTTCGATTTTTATTGCGATTTTTTTAAAAATATGTAAAATATATGTAAAGGTTAAAAATAATCGAAAATCATATTTTTCTCGCATGTTTCGACGACTGAAGAATTTTTCAAAGATTTCTTGTAAAACTTCAATTTTTTGTGTTAAAATATGTATTTACAAAGTACTTCACAATAATATGATAATTTTTCTTACTTTTAGCTTTAAAAGTGTGAAAATATATGAATTTTACCTAAAAATGTTGTTTGTCAAAACCATTCAAGACGCTCTCAATCGTCCAAATATGCAACAAAACATCATTTTAGCACATTTTTCTAATTCTTTTAATGTTTCAAATATTTAAAAAAAATATATGAAAAATTCGAAAATAATGCTGATTTTTACCTATTTTATTAGGATTTTTTTAAAATCTGCTAAATATATATAAATGTTGGAAAATAATCGAAAAACTCATTTTTTTGTATATGTCGACTATTCAAGGCGTTTTGAAACTTCTTTAGAAACTTCGAATTTTTGAGTTAAAATATAGATTTGTAAAGATCTTGAAAAAATAGCATAATTTTTCTTACTCTTAGTATAAAATTCAATTCCAGCAGAAATTCTGATTTAACAGTGTGAAAATCTAGTATTTTTAACAAAAAACTGCTTCATCAAAAAGTATTCCAAACGATCTAAATCGTCGAAATATGTAATAAAATATAATTTTTCTACATTTTCCTGACTTTTTCATGCTTCAAGCATTTTAAAAAATCATTTGAAATATTTAAAATTAATGTTGATTTTTATTGATTTTTAATTGGATTTTTCAAAAATGTTTTATATATATTCATAGATGTTCAAAAATCATCGAGAATCGATTTTTTTTCTCATATGTTGAGGATTCAAGGGTTTTTGGAAGACTTTTTGAAAAACTTCAATTTTTACAGTTAAAATATGTTTTGACAAAGAACTTCACAAAAATCTCATAATTTAGGTTACTTTTTGCATAAAATTTTGTTGCAGCAGAAGTTCTGTTAAATGCGAAATTCTATGTATTTTAGCTAAAAAATGTGTTTTATCGCAAAAGTACTCAAAACGCTCTAAATCATCGAAATATGCAACAAAATATCATTTCAGCACACTTTTCTGAGTTTTTAAATGTTTCAAGTATTTTTAAAATGTATAAGAAATATTCGAAATTAATTTTGATTTTTATCGATTTTTATTGTGATTTTTTTAAAAATAAGTAAAATATATGTAAAGGTTAAAAAATCATCGAAATTCATATTTTTTCGCATATTTCGACGATTGAAGAATTTTTCAAAGATTTCTTGAAAAACTTCAATTTTTTGAGTTAAAAAATGTATTTACAAAGTACTTCACAAAAATATGATAATTTTTCTTACTTTTAGTATGAATTTCAATTTTGCTTCAAAAGTGTTTAAAACTATGAATTTTAGCTAAAAAATTAGGTTTGTCAAAAAACTATTCAAGACGCTCTAAATCGTCCAAATATGCAACAAAACATCATTTTTGCACACTTTTCTAATTCTTTTAATGTTTCAAATATTTTAAAAGAATATATGAAAAACTCGAAATTAATGCTGATTTTCTCATATTTTTATTAGGATTTTTTAAAAATGTGTTGTATATATATATATATAAATGTTGGAAAGTGATCGAAAATCGCATTTTTTTGCATATGTTGGGGTTTTAAAGGCTTTTTGAAAGAATTTTTGAAAAACTTAAATTTTTATAGTTAAAATATGTTTTGACAAAGGACGTCACTTAAATCTCATAATTTAGGTTAATCTTTGCATAAAATTTAGTTGCAGCAGAAGTTCTGTTTAAAATTGCTAAATTCTATATATTTTAGCTAAAAAATGTGTTTTATCGGAAAAGTTCTCAAAACGCTCTAAATCGTCGAAATATGCAATACAATATCATTTCAGCACAATTTTCTGTGTGTTTAAATGTTTCAAGTATTTTTGAAATATATGAGAAATATTCGAAATTAATTTTGATTATTATCGATTTTTATTGTGATTTTTTTAAAAAATATGTAAAATATACGTAAAGGTTAAAAAATAATCGAAAATCATATTTTTTTTCCTTGTTTCGACGATTGAAGAATTTTTCAAAGATTTCTTGTAAAACTTCAATTTTTTGTGTTAAAATATGTATTTACAAAGTACTTCAAAATAATTTGATAATTTTTCTTACTTTTAGCTTTAAAAGTGTGAAAATCTATGAATTTTTGCTAAAAAATGTCGTTTGTCAAAAAACCATTCAAGATGCTCTAAAGCGTCCAAATATGCAACAAAATATCATTTTAGCACATTTTTCTAATTCTTTTAATGTTTCAAATATTTAAAAAATATATGAAAAAATCGAAAATAATGCTGATTTTTACCTATTTTTTGGGGGATTTTTTAAAAATGTGCTCTGTATATATAAATTTTGGAAAATGATCGAAAAACTCATTTTTTTTTCATATGTCGACTATTCAAGGCTTTTTGAAACAGTTCTTTAGAAACTTCGTATTTTTGAGTTAAAATATAGATTCACAAAGAACTTGAAAAAATAGCATAATTTTTCTAACTCTTATCATAAAATTCAATTCCAGCAGTAATTGTGATTTAATTTTAACAAAAAGCTACTTTATCAAAAAGTATTCCAATCGATCTAAATCCCCGAAATATGTAATAAAATATCATTTTCCCTCATTTTCTTGACTTTTTCATGCTTCAAGTATTTTTTAAAAATCATTTAAAATTAATGTTGATTTTTATTGATTTTTAACTGGATTTTTCAAAAATGTTTTATATATATTCATAGGTGTTCAAAATCATCGAGAATCGATTTTTTTCTCATATTTCGACGATTCAACGCTTTTTTGAAGACTTTTTGAAAAACTTCAATTTTTGCAGTTGAAATATGTTTTGACAAAGAACTTCACAAAAATGTCATAATTTAGGATAATTTTTGCATAAAATTTTGTTGCAGCAGAAGTTCTGTTTCAACCTGTGAAATTCTATATATTTTAGCTAAAAATGTGTTTTATCGCCAAAGTACTCAAAAAGCTCTAAATCATCGAAATATGCAACAAAATGTCATTTCACCACACTTTTCTTAGTTTTTAAATGTTTCAAGTATTTTTAAAATGTACAAGAAATATTCGAAATTAATTTTGATTTTCATCGATTTTTATTGCGATTTTTAAAAAAATTATAAAATATATGAAAAGGTTAAAAAATCATCGAAAATCAAATTTTTTCGCATATTTCGACGATTGAAGAATTTTTCAAAGATTTCTTGAAAAACTTCAATTTTTTGTGATTACCTGGAGGTTATTCCGGGGATCAACGCCCTAGCGGCCCGGTCAATGATAATTCTTCTTACTTTCAGCATAAATTTCAATTTTGCTTTAAAAGTGTGAAAATCTATGAATTTTAGCTAAAAAATTAGGTTTGTCAAAAAACCATTCAAGACGCTCTAAATCGTCCAAATATGCAACAAAACATCATTTTAGCACACTTTTCTAATTCTTTTAATGTTTCAAATATTTTAAAAAAATCTATGAAAAATTCGAAAATAAGGCTGATTTTTACCTATTTTTGTTAGGATTTTTTAAAAATCTGCTATATATATATATATATATATATATATATATATATATGCAATAAGATCACAGTAAACAGGTGATTTCAAAATATGCAAAACAACCACTCTGAAATAGAGAAATTCCAAGCGCTTTCATGACTACTCACATTATCAAGGAACATAGTTCCTTGATAATGTGAGTAGTCACGAATGCGCTTGGAATTTCTCTATTCTCTCAGAGTGGTTGTTTTGCATATATATATATATATATATATATATATATATATATATATATATATATATATATATATATATATATATATATATATATATATATATAAATGTTAGGAAATGATCGAAAAACTCATTTTTTTTGGCATATATTGGGGTTTAAAATCTTTTTGAAGGACTTTTTGAAAAACCAATTTTTATAGTTAAAATATGTTTTGACAAAGAACGTCAAAAAAATCTCATAATTTAGGTTACTCTTTGCATAAAATTTAGTTGCAGCAGAAGCTCTGTTTAAAATTGCTAAATTCTATGTATTTTAGCTAAAAAAATGTGTTTTATTGGAAAAGTACTCAAAACGCTGTAAATCCTCGAAATATACAATACAATATCATTTCAGCACAATTTTCTGTGTGTTTAAATGTTTCAAGTATTTTTGAAATATATAAGAAAAATTCGAAATTAATTTTGATTTTTATCGAATTTTATTGCGATTTTTTTAAAAATATGTAAAATATACGTAAAGGTTAAAAAATAATCGAAAATCATATTTTTCTCGCATGTTTCGACGACTGAAGAATTTTTCAAATATTTCTTGTAAAACTTCAATTTTTTGTGTTAAAATATGTATTTACAAAGTACTTCACAATAATATGGTAATTTTTCTTACTTTTTGCTTTAAAAGTGTGAAAATATGTGAATTTTAGCTAAAAAATGTTGTTTGTCAAAAAACCATTCAAGACGCTCTCAATCGTCCAAATATGCAACAAAACATCATTTTAGCACATTTTTCTAATTCTTTTAATGTTTCAAATATTTAAAAAATATATATGAAAAATTCGAAAATAATGCTGATTTTTACCAATTTTATTAGGATTTTTTTAAAATCTGCTATATATATATATAAATGTTGGAAAATGATCGAAAAACTAATTTTTTTGTACATGTCGACTATTCAAGGCTTTTTGAAACTTCTTTAGAAACTTCGAATTTTTGAGTTAAAATATAGATTTGTAAAGAACTTGAAAAAATAGCATAATTTTTCTTACTCTTAGTATAAAATTCAATTCCAGCAGAAATTCTGATTTAACAGTGTGAAAATCTAGTAATTTTAACAAAAAACTGCTTCATCAAAAAGTATTCCAAACGATCTAAATCGTCGAAATATGTAATAAAATATCATTTTTCCACATTTTCCTGACTTTCTCATGCTTCAAGTATTTTAAAAAATCATTTGAAATATTTAAAATTAATGTTGATTTTTATTGATTTTTAATTGGATTTTTCAAAAATGTTTTATATATATTCATAGATGTTCAAAAATCATCGAGAATCGATTTTTTTTCTCATATTTCGACGATTCAAGGGTTTTTGGAAGACTTTTTGAAAAACTTCAATTTTTACAGTTAAAATATGTTTTGACAAAGAACTTCACAAAAATCTCATAATTTAGGTTACTTTTTGCATAAAATTTTGTTGCAACAGAAGTTCTGTTAAATGCGAAATTCTATGTATTTTAGCTAAAAAATGTGTTTTATCGCAAAAGTACTCAAAATGCTCTAAATCATCGAAATATGCAACAAAATATCATTTCAGCACACTTTTCTGAGTTTTTAAATGTTTCAAGTATTTTTAAAATGTATAAGAAATATTCGAAATTAATTTTGATTTTTATCGATTTTGATTGGTTTTTTTTTAAAAATATGTAAAAAATATGTGAAGGTTAAAAATCATCGAAAATCATATTTTTTCACATATTTCGACGATTGAAGAATTTTTGAAAGATTTCTTGAAAACTTCAATTTTTTGTGATGAAATATGTGTTTACAAAGTACTTCACAAAAATATGATAATTTTTCTTACTTTTTGCATATATTTCTATTTTGCTTTAAAAGTGTTTAAATCTATGAATTTTAGCTAAAAAATTACATTTGTCAAAAAACCATTCAAGACGCTCTAAATCGTCCAAATATGCAACAAACCATCATTTTAGCACACTTTTCTAATTCTTTTAATGTTTCCAATATTTAAAAAAAATATATTAAAAACTCGAAATTAATGCTGATTTTCACATATTTTTTTTAGAATTTTTTAAAAATGTCTTATATATATATATTATATATATATATATATATATATATATATATATATATATATATATATATGTATATATATATATATATATATATATATATATATATATATATATATATATATATAAATATATATATGTATATATATATATATATATATATATATATATATATATATATATATATATATATATATATACATATATATTTATATATACACACATATATATATATATTTACATATATATACATATTTATATATATATATATATATATGTATATATATATATATATATATATATATATATATATATATATATATATATATATATATATATATATATATATATATATATATATATATAAATGTTGGAAAATGATCGAAAATCTCATTTTTTTGCATATGTTGGGGTTTAAAGGCTTTTTGAAACACTTTTTGAAAAACTTCAATTTTAATAGTTAAAATATGTTTTGACAAAGAACGTCACAAAAATCTCATAATTTAGGTTACTCTTTGCATAAAATTTAGTTGCAGCAGAAGTTCTGTTTAAAATTGCTAAATTCTATGTATTTTAGCTAAAAAATGTGTTTTAAGAACATAAGAACATAAGAATGTAGGAACACTGCAGAAGGCCTACTGGCCCATACGAGGCAGGTCCTTATCAAAACGACATCTACCTAAAGCTACTCAAGAAATAACTCCCGTACCCATTGTCACCAATCAAACCCAGCCCCTCCCACTCATATATTTGTCCAGTCTCTTCTTAAAGCTACCCAAGGTCCTAGCCTCTATCACCCCACTGGGAAGACTGTTCCACGCATCTACAACTCTGTTAGAAAACCAGTACTTACCTATGTCCTTTCTAAATCTAAATTTATCCAACTTAAATCCATTATTCCTGGTTCTTACCTGGTTCGACACCCTCAGTACTTTATTAATGTCTCCCTTGTTTATGCCCGTCATCCACTTATACACTTCAATGATATCTCCCCTCATTCTTCGCCTCTCCAGAGAGTGGAGATTTAAGGCTTTAAGTCTATCTTCATACGGGAGGTTCCTTACACAGTAAATCATTTTAGTCATTCTTCTCTGTATGTTCTCTAATGAGTCTATGTCCATCCTGTAGTAAGGGGACGAAAACTGAGCAGCATAATCTAAATGAGGCCTCACTAGTGATGTATAGAGCTGTAAAATAACTTTTGGACTTCTGTTACTTATACTTCTTGAGATAAATCCAAGTAATCTGTTGGCTTTGTTACGCACACTGAGGCACTGCTGTCTTGGCTTTAGATTTCTGCTTACCATGACTCCCAAGTCTTTTTTCACATTCTGTATGACCAAGCTCTACTTCACCTAGATTATAGCTTCGAGGGTTATTTTCATTACCAAGGGCAAGTACCTTACACTTATCCACATTAAACTTCATCTGCCATTTCTCAGACCAAGACATTAATTTGTTCAAATCGTCCTGAAGTTCATTGATATCCTCCTCAGAGTGAATTATACGGCCTATCTTTGTATCATCAGCAAACTTACTCATTCATCAGCAAACTTACTCAAAAGTACTCAAAATGCTGTAAATCGTCGAAATATGCAATACAATATCATTTCAGCACAATTTTCTGTGTTTAAATGTTTCATGTATTTTTGAAATACATAAGAAGTATTCGAAATTAATTTTGATTTTTATCGATTTTTATTGCCAGTGTTTTAAAAATATGTAAAATATACATAAAGGTTAAAAAATATTCGAAAATCAAATTTTTTTTCGCATATTTCGAAGATTGAAGAATTTTTCAAAGATTTCTTGTAAAACTTCAATTTTTTGTGTTAAAATATGTATTTACAAAGTACTTCACAATAATATGATAATTTTTCTTACTTTTAGCTTCAAAAGTGTGAAAATCTATGAATATTAGCTAAAAAATGTGGTTTGTCAAAAAACCATTCAAGACGCTCTAAATCGTGCAAATATGCAACAAAATGTCATTTCAGCACATTTTTCTAATTCTTTTAATGTTTCAAATATTTAAAAATATATATGAAAAATTCGAAAATAATGCTGATTTTTACCTATTTTTATTTGGATTTTTTAAAAATGTGCTATGTATATATAAATTTTGGAAAATGATCGAAAAACTCATTTTTTTTCATATGTCGACTATTCAAGGCTTTTTAAAACAGTTCTTTAGAAACTTCGAATTTTTGAGTTAAAATATAGATTCACAAAGAACTTGAAAAAATAGCATAATTTTTCTTACTCTTAGCATAAAATTCAATTCCAGCAGTAATTGTGATTTAATTTTAACAAAAAACTACTTTATCAAAAAGTATTCCAATCGATCTAAATCGTCGAAATATGTAATAAAATATCATTTTCCCTCATTTTCTTGACTTTTTCATGCTTCAAGTATTTTTTAAAAATCATTTAAAATTAATGTTGATTTTTATTGATTTTTAACTGGATTTTTCAAAAATGTTTTATATATATTCATAGGTGTTCAAAATCATCGAGAATCGATTTTTTTCTCATATTTCGATGATTCAACGCTTTTTTGAAGACTTTTTGAAAAACTTCAATTTTTGCGGTTGAAATATGTTTTGACAAAGAACTTCACAAAAATGTCATAATTTAGGTTACTTTTTGCATAAAATTTTGTTGCAGCAGAAGTTCTGTTTCAAACTCCGAAATTCTATATATTTTAGCTAAAAACGTGTTTTATCGCCAAAGTACTCAAAAAGCTCTAAATCATCGAAATATGCAACAAAATATCATTTCACCACACTTTTCTTAGTTTTTAAATGTTTCAAGTATTTTTAAAATGTATAAGAAATATTCGAAATTAATTTTGATTTTCATCGATTTTTATTGCGATTTTTTAAAAATATGTAAAATATATGAAAAGGTTAAAAAATCATCGAAAATCATATTTTTTCACATATTTCGACGATTGAAGAATTTTCAAAGATTTCTTGAAAAACTTCAATTTTTTGTGGTTACCTGGAGGTTATTCTGGGGATCAACGCCCTAGTGGTCCGGTCAATGATAATTCTTCTTACTTTTAGCATCAATTTCAATTTTGCTTTAAAAGTGTGAAAATCTATGAATCTTAGCTAAAAAATTAGGTTTGTCAAAAAACCATTCAAGATGCTCTAAATCGTCCAAATATGCAACAAAACATCATTTTAGCACACTTTTCTAATTCTTTTAATGTTTCAAATATTTTAAAAAAATATATGAAAAATTCGAAAATAAGGCTGATTTTTACCTATTTTTGTTAGGATTTTTTAAAAATGTGCTATATATATATATATATATATATATATATATATATATATATATATATATATATATATATATATATATATATATATATATATATATATATAAATGTTAGGAAATGATTGAAAAACTCATTTTTCTGGCATATATTGGGGTTTAAAGGCTTTTTGAAAGACTTTTTGAAAAAACAATTTTTATAGTTAAAATATGTTTTGACAAAGAACGTCACAAAAATCTCATAATTTACGTTACTCTCCGCATAAAATTTAGTGGCAGCAGAAGCTCTGTTTAAAATTGCTAAATTCTATGTATTTTAGCTAAAAAAATGTGTTTTGTCGGAAAAGTACTCAAAACGCTGTAAATCCTCGAAATATGCAATACAATATCATTTCAGCACAATTTTCTGTGTGTTTAAATGTTTCAAGTATTTTTGAAATATATAAGAAATATTCGAAATTAATTTTGATTTTTATCGAATTTTATTGCGATTTTTTTAAAAATATGTAAAAAATACATAAAGGTTAAAAAATAATCGAAAATCATATTTTTCTCGCATGTTTCGACGACTGAAGAATTTTTCAAAGATTTCTTGTAAACCTTCAGTTTTTTGTGTTAAAATATGTATTTACAAAGTACTTCACAATAATATGATAATTTTTCAAACTTTTAGCTTTAAAAGTGTGAAAATATATGAATTTTAGCTAAAAAATGTTGTTTGTCCAAAAACCATTCAAGACGCTCTCCATCTTCCAAATATGCAACAAAACATCATTTTAGCACATTTTTCTAATTCTTTTAATGTTTCAAATATTTAAAAAAAATATATGAAAAATTCGAAAATAATGCTGATTTTTACTTATTTTATTAGGATTTTTTTAAAATCTGCTATATATATATAAATGTTGGAAAATGATCGAAAAACTCATTTTTTTGTATATGTCGACTATTCAAGGCTTTTTGAAACTTGAAACGATTGAAGAATTTTTTAAGATTTCTTGAAAAACTTCAATTTTTTGTGTTAAAATATGTATTTACAAAGTACTTCACAAAAATACGATAATTTTTCTTACTTTTAGCATCAATTTCAATTTTGCTTTAAAAGTGTGAAAATCTATGAATTTTAGCTAAAAACTGAGGTTTGTCAAAGAAACATTCAAGTCGCTCTAAATCGTCCAAATATGCAACAAAATATCATTTGATCACATTTCTCTAACTCTTTTAATGTTTCAAAAAATTTTTTTTTAAAATATATGAAAAAATCGAAATTAATGCTGATTTTTACCTATTTTTATTACAATTTTTTAAAAATGTTTTTTATATATATTCATAGATGTTCAAAACTTATCGAGAATCGATTTTTTTTCTCATATTTCGACGATTCAATGCTTTTTGGAAGACTTTTTGAAAAACTTCAATTTTTACAGTTAAAATATGTTTTGACAAGGAACTTCACAAAAATCTCGTAATTTAGGTTACTTTTTGCATAAAATTTTGTTGCAGCAGAAGTTCTGTTAATTGCGAAATTCTATGTATTTTAGCTAAAAAATGTGTTTTATCGCAAAAGTACTCAAAACGCTCTAAATCATTGAAATATGCAACAAAATATCATTTCAGCACACTTTTCTGAGTTTTTAAATGTTTCAAGTATTTTTAAAATGTATAAGAAATATTCGAAATTAATTTCGATTTTTATCGATTTTTATTGTGATTTTTTTAAAAATAAGTAAAATATATGTAAAGGTTAAAAAAACATCGAAATTCATATTTTTTCGCATATTTCGACGATTGAAGAATTTTTCAAAGATTTCTTGAAAAACTTCAATTTTTTGTGTTAAAATATGTATTTTCAAAGTACTTCACAAAAATATGATAATTCTTACTTTTAGCATAAATTTCAATTTTGCTTTAGGAGTGTGAAAATTTTAGATAAAAAATGAGGTTTGTCAAAAAACCATTCAAGTCGCTCTAAATCGTCCAAATATGAAACAAAATATCATTTGATCACATTTATCTAGTTCTTTTAATGTTTCAAATATTTTTTTTTTAAATATATGAAAAAATCGAAATTAATGCTGATTTTTACCTATTTTTATTACAATTTTTTAAAAATGTGTTATATATATAAAAACGTTGGAAAATGATTGAGCGTCTCATTTTTTTGCATATGTTGACGATTCAAGGCTTTTTGAAAGACTTTTTAAAAAGCTTTAATTTTTATAGTTAAAATATGTTTTGATAAAGAACTTCACAAAATTCTCATCATTTAGGTTACTTTTTGCATAAAATTTATTTCCAAAGATTTCTTGTAAAACTTCAATTTTTTGTGTTAAAATATGAATTTACAAAGTACTTCAAAATAATATGATACTTTTCTTACTTTTAGCTTTAAAAGTATGAAAATCTATGAATTTTAACTAAAAAATGTCGTTTGTCAAAAAAACATTCAAGACGCTCTAAAACGTCCAAATATGCAACAAAATATCATTTTAGCACATTTTTCTAATTCTTTTAATGTTTCAAATATTTAAAAACAATATATGAAAAATTCGAAAATAATTCTGATTTTTACCTATTTTTAATAGGATTTTTTAAAAATGTGCTATATATTTGTAAATGTTGGAAAATGATCGAAAAACTCATTTTTTTGCACATGTCTACTATTCAAGGCTTTTTGAAGCATTTCTTTAGAAACTTCGAATTTTTTAGTTGAAATATAGATTTACAAAGAACTTGAAAAAATAGCATAATTTTTCGGACTCTTAGCATAAAATTCAATTCCAGCAGTAATTCTGATTTAACAGTGTGAAAATCTATTAATTTTAACAAAAAACTGCTTCATCAAAAAGTATTCCAAACGATCTAAATCGCCGAAATATGTAATAAAATATAATTTTCCCACATTTTCCTGACTTTTTCATGCTTCAAGTATTTTAAAAAATCATTTGAAATATTTAAAATTAATGTTGATTTTTATTGATTTTTAACTTCATTTTTCAAAAATGTTTTACATATATTCATAGAAGTTCAAAAATCATCGAGAATCGATTTTTTTCTCATATTTCGACGATTCAAGGCTTTTTGGAAAACTTTTTGAAAAACTTTAATTTTTACAGTTAAAATATCTTTTGACAAAGAACTTCACAAAAATCTCATAATTTAGGTTACTTTTCGCATAAAATTTTGTTGCAGCAGAAGTTCTGTTTCAAACTGCGAAATTCTATATATTTTAGCTAAAAATGTGTTTTATCGCCAAAGTACTCAAAAAGCTCTAAATCATCGAAACATGCAACAAAATATCATTTCACCACACTTTTCTGAGTTTTTAAGTGTTTCAAGTATTTTTAAAATGTATAAGAAATATTCGAAATTAATTTTGATTTTCATCGATTTTTATTGCGATTTTTTAAAAATATGTAAAATATATGAAAAGGTTAAAAAATCATCGAAAATCACATTTTTTCGCATATTTCGACGATTGAAGAATTTTTCAAAGATTTCTTGAAAAACTTCAATTTTTTGTGGTTACCTGGAGGTTATTCCGGGGATCAACGCCCCCGTGGCCCAGTCCATGATAATTCTTCTTAGTTTTAGCATAAATTTAAATTTTTTTCTTTAAAAGTGTGAAAATCTATGAATTTTAGCTAAAAAATTAGGTTTGTCAAAAAACTATTCAGGACGCTCTAAATCGTCCAAATATGCAACAAAACATCATTTTAGCACACTTTTCTAATTCTTTTAATGTTTCAAATATTTTAAAAAAATATATGAAAAATTCGAAAATAAGGTTGATTTTTACCTATTTTTGTTAGGATTTTTTAAAAATGTGCTATATATATATATATATATATATATATATATATATATATATATATATATATATATATATATATATATATATATATATATATATATATATATATATATATAAATGTTAGGAAATGATCGAAAAACTCATTTTTTTTCCATATATTGAGGTTTAAAGGCTTTTTGAAAGACTTTTTGAAAAACTTCAATTTTTATAGTTAAAATATGTTTTGACAAAGAACGTCACAAAAATCTCATAATTTAGGTTACTCTTTGCATAAAATTTAGTTGCAGCAGAAGCTCTGTTTAAAATTGCTAAATTCTATGTATTTTAGCTAAAAAAATGTGTTTTATCGGAAAAGTACTCAAAACGCTGTAAATCCTCGAAATATGCAATACAATATCATTTCAGCACAATTTTCTGTGTGTTTAAATGTTTCAAGTATTTTTGAAATATATAAGAAATATTCGAAATTAATTTTGATTTTTATCGAATTTTATTGCGATTTTTTTAAAAATATGTAAAATACACGTAAAGGTTAAAAAATAATCGAAAATCATATTTTTCTCGCATGTTTCGACGACTGAAGAATTTTTCAAAGATTTCTTGTAAAACTTCAGTTTTTTGTGTTAAAATATGTATTTACAAAGTACTTCACAATAATATGATAATTTTTCAAACTTTTAGCTTTAAAAGTGTGAAAATATATGAATTTTAGCTAAAAAATGTTGTTTGTCCAAAAACCATTCAAGACGCTCTCAATCGTACAAATATGCAACAAAACATCATTTTAGCACATTTTTCTTATTCTTTTAATGTTTCAAATATTTAAAAAAAATATATGAAAAATTCGAAAATAATGCTGATTTTTACTTATTTTATTAGGATTTTTTTAAAATCTGCTATATATATATAAATGTTGGAAAATGATCGAAAAACTCATTTTTTTGTATATGTCGACTATTCAAGGCTTTTTGAAACTTGAAACGATTGAAGAATTTTTTTAGATTTCTTGAAAAACTTCAATTTTTTGTGTTAAAATATGTATTTACAAAGTACTTCACAAAAATACGATAATTTTTCTTACTTTTAGCATCAATTTCAATTTTGCTTTAAAAGTGTGAAAATCTATGAATTTTAGCTAAAAACTGAGGTTTGTCAAAGAAACATTCAAGTCGCTCTAAATCGTCCAAATATGCAACAAAATATCATTTGATCACATTTCTCTAATTCTTTTAATGTTTCAAAAAATTTTTTTTAAAATATATGAAAAAATCGAAATTAATGCTGATTTTTACCTATTTTTATTACAATTTTTTAAAAATGTTTTTTATATATATTCATAGATGTTCAAAACTTATCGAGAATCGATTTTTTTTCTCATATTTCGACGATTCAATGCTTTTTGGAAGACTTTTTGAAAAACTTCAATTTTTACTGTTAAAATATGTTTTGACAAAGAACTTCACAAAAATCTCGTAAATTAGGTTACTTTTTGCATAAAATTTTGTTGCAGCAGAAGTTCTGTTAATTGCGAAATTCTATGTATTTTAGCTAAAAAATGTGTTTTATCGCAAAAGTACTCAAAACGCTCTAAATCATTGAAATATGCAACAAAATATCATTTCAGCACACTTTTCTGAGTTTTTAAATGTTTCAAGTATTTTTAAAATGTATAAGAAATATTCGAAATTAATTTCGATTTTTATCGATTTTTATTGTGATTTTTTTAAAAATAAGTAAAATATATGTAAAGGTTAAAAAAACATCGAAATTCATATTTTTTCGCATATTTCGACGATTGAACAATTTTTCAAAGATTTCTTGAAAAACTTCAATTTTTTGTGTTAAAATATATATTTTCAAAGTACTTCACAAAAATATAATAATTCTTACTTTTAGCATAAATTTCAATTTTGCTTTAGGAGTGTGAAAATTTTAGATAAAAAATGAGGTTTGTCAAAAAACCATTCAAGTCGCTCTAAATCGTCCAAATATGAAACAAAATATCATTTGATCACATTTATCTAGTTCTTTTAATGTTTCAAATATTTTTTTTTTAAATATATGAAAAAATCGAAATTAATGCTGATTTTTACCTATTTTTATTACAATTTTTTAAAAATGTGTTATATATATAAAAACTTTGGAAAATGATTGAGCGTCTCATTTTTTTGCATATGTTGACGATTCAAGGCTTTTTGAAAGACTTTTTAAAAAGCTTTAATTTTTATAGTTAAAATATGTTTTGACAAAGAACTTCACAAAATTCTCATCATTTAGGTTACTTTCTGCATAAAATTTAGTTGCAGCAGAAGTTCTGTTTAAAATTGCAAAATTCTATGTATTTTAGCTTAAAAATGTGTTTTATCTGAAAAGTTCACAAAACGCTCTAAATCTTCGAAATATGCATTAAAATATCATTTCAGCATACTTTTCTGAGTGTTTAAATGTTTCAAGTATTTTTAAAATATATAAGAAATATTCTAAATTAATTTTGATTTTCATCGATTTTGATTGGGTTTTTTTAAAAATATGTAAAAAATACGTAAAGGTTAAAAATCATCGAAAATCATATTTTTTCGCATGTTTCGACGATTGAAGAATTTTTCAAAGATTTCTTAAAAACTTCAATTTTTTGTGATAAAATATGTGTTTACAAAGTACTTCACAAAAATATGATAATTTTTCTTACTTTTAGCATGAATTTCAATTTGGCTTCAAAAGTGTTTAAATCTATGAATTTTACCTAAAAAATTAGGTTCGTCAAAAAACTATTCAAGACTCTCTAAATCGTCCAAATATGCAACAAAACATCATTTTAGCACACTTTTCTAATTCTTTTAATGTTTCAAATATTTTAAAAAATATATGAAAAACCCGAAATTAATGCTGATTTTCCCATATTTTTATTAGGATTTTTTAAAAATGTGTTGTATATATATAAATATATATATATATATATATATATTTATATATTTATATATATATATATATATATATATATATATATATATATATATATATATATATATATATATATATAAATGTTGGAAAATGATCGAAAATCGCATTTTTTTGCATATGTTGGGGTTTAAAGGCATTTTGAAAGAATTTTTGAAAAACTTCAAATTTTATAGTTAAAATATGTTTTGACAAAGAACGTTACTTAAATCTCATAATTTAGGTTAATCTTTGCATAAAATTTAGTTGCAGCAGAAGTTCTGTTTAAAATTGCTAAATTCTATGTATTTTAGCTAAAAAATGTGTTTTATCGGAAAAGTACTCAAAACGCTGTAAATCGTCGAAATATGCAATACAATATCATTTCAGCACAATTTTCTGTGTTTAAATGTTTCATGTATTTTTGAAATACATAAGAAGTATTCGAAATTAATTTTGATTTTTATCGATTTTTATTGCCATTTTTTTAAAAATATGTAAAATATACGTAAAGGTTAAAAAATAATCGAAAATCATATTTTTTTCGCATATTTCGATGATTGAAGAATTTTTCAAAGATTTCTTGTAAAACTTCAATTTTTTGTTAAAATATGTATTTACAAAGTACTTCACAATAATATGATAATTTTTCTTACTTTTAGCTTTAAAAGTGTGAAAATCTATGAATTTTAGCTAAAAAATGTGGTTTGTCAAAAAACCATTCAAGATGCTCTAAATCGAGCAAATATGCAACAAAATGTCATTTCAGCACATTTTTCTAATATTTTTAATTTTTTATTTTATTTTATTATCACACCGGCCGATTCCCACCAAGGCAGGGTGGCCCGAAAAAGAAAAACTTTCACCATCATTCACTCCATCACTGTCTTGCCAGAAGGGTGCTTTACACTACAGTTTTTAAACTGCAACATTAACACCCCTCCTTCAGAGTGCAGGCACTGTACTTCCCATCTCCAGGACTCAAGTCCGGCCTGCCGGTTTCCCTGAATCCCTTCATAAATGTTACTTTGCTCACACTCCAACAGCACGTCAAGTATTAAAAACCATTTGTCTCCATTCACTCCTATCAAACACGCTCACGCATGCCTGCTGGAAGTCCAAGCCCCTCGCACACAAAACCTCCTTTACCCCCTCCCTCCAACCCTTCCTAGGCCGACCCCTACCCCGCCTTCCTTCCACTACAGACTGATACACTCTTGAAGTCATTCTGTTTCGCTCCATTCTCTCTACATGTCCGAACCACCTCAACAACCCTTCCTCAGCCCTCTGGACAACAGTTTTGGTAATCCCGCACCTCCTCCTAACTTCCAAACTACGAATTCTCTGCATTATATTCACACCACACATTGCCCTCAGACATGACATCTCCACTGCCTCCAGCCTTCTCCTCGCTGCATCATTCATCACCCACGCTTCACACCCATATAAGAGCGTTGGTAAAACTATACTCTCATACATTCCCCTCTTTGCCTCCAAGGACAAAGTTCTTTGTCTCCACAGACTCCTAAGTGCACCACTCACTCTTTTTCCCTCATCAATTCTATGATTCACCTCATCATATTTTTAATGTTTCAAATATTTAAAAATATATATGAAAAATTCGAAAATAATGCTGATTTTTACCTATTTTTATTTGGATTTTTTAAAAATGTGCTATGTATATATAAATTTTGGAAAATGATCGAAAAACTCATTTTTTTTCATATGTCGACTATTCAAGGCTTTTTCAAACAGTTCTTCAGAAACTTCGAATTTTTTAGTTGAAATATAGATTCACAAAGAACTTGAAAAAATAGCATAATTTTTCTTACTCTTAGCATAAAATTCAATTCCAGCAGTAATTGTGATTTAATTTTAACAAAAAACTACTTTATCAAAAAGTATTCCAATCGATCTAAATCGTCGAAATATGCAATAAAATATCATTTTCCCACATTTTCCTGACTTTTTCATGCTTCAAGTATTTTTTAAAAATCATTTAAAATTAATCTTCATTTTTATTGATTTTTAATTGGATTTTTCAAAAATGTTTTATATATATTCATAGAAGTTCAAAAATCATCGAGAATCGATTTTTTTCTCATATTTCGACGATTCAAGGCTTTTTGGAAAACTTTTTGAAAAACTTCAATTTTTACAGTTAAAATATGTTTTGACAAAGAACTTCACAAAAATGTCATAATTTAGGTTACTTTTCGCATAAAATTTTGTTGCAGCAGAAGTTCTGTTTCAAACTGCGAAATTCTATATATTTTAGCTAAAAATGTGTTTTATCGCCAAAGTACTCAAAAAGCTCTAAATCATCGAAATATGCAACAAAATATCATTTCACCACACTTTTCTGAGTTTTTAAATGTTTCAAGTATTTTTAAAATGTTTAAGAAATATTCGAAATTAATTTTGATTTTCATCGATTTTTATTGCGATTTTTTAAAAATATGTAAAATATATGAAAAGGTTAAAATATCATCGAAAATCATATTTTTTCGCATATTTCGACGATTGAAGAATTTTTCAAAGATTTCTTGAAAAACTTCAATTTTTTGTGGTTACCTGGAGGTTATTCCGGGGATCAACGCCCCCACGGCCCTTTCCATGATAATTCTTCTTACTTTTAGCATAAATTTCAATTTTGCTTTAAATGTGTGAAAATCTATGAATTTTAGCTAAAAAATTAGGTTTGTCAAAAAAACATTCAAGACGCTCTAAATCGTCCAAATATGCAACAAAACATCATTTTAGCACACTTTTCTAATTCTTTTAATGTTTCAAATATTTTAAAAAAATATATGAAAAAATCGAAAATAAGTCTGATTTTTACCTATTTTTGTTAGGATTTTTTAAAAATGTGCTATATATATATATATATATATATATATATATATATATATATATATATATATATATATATATATATATATATATATATATATATATATATATATATATATATATATATATATATATATATATATATATATATATATATATATATATATATATATATATATATATATATATATATATATATAAATGTTAGGAAATGATCGAAAAACTCATTTTTTTTCCATATATTGGGGTTTATAGGCTTTTTGAAAGACTTTTTGAAACACTTCAATTTTTATAGTTAAAATATGTTTTGACAAAGAACGTCACAAAAATCTCATAATTTAGGTTACTCATTGCATAAAATTTAGTTGCATCAGAAGCTCTGTTTAAAATTGCTAAATTCTATGTATTTTAGCTAAAAAAATGTGTTTTATCGGAAAAGTACTCAAAATGCTGTAAATCCTCGAAATATGCAATACAATATCATTTCAACACAATTTTCTGTGTGTTTAAATGTTTCAAGTATTTTTGAAATATATAAGAAATATTCGAAATTAATTTTGATTTTTATCGAATTTTATTGCGATTTTTTTAAAAATATGTAAAATATACGTAAAGGTTAAAAAATAATCGAAAATCATATTTTTCTCGCATGTTTCGACGACTGAAGAATTTTTCAAAGATTTCTTGTAAAACTTCAGTTTTTTGTGTTAAAATATGTATTTACAAAGTACTTCACAATAATATGATAATTTTTCATACTTTTAGCTTTAAAAGTGTGAAAAAATATGAATTTTATCTAAAAAATGTTGTTTGTCCAAAAACCATTCAAGACGCTCTCAATCGTCCAAATATGCAACAAAACATCATTTTAGCACATTTTTCTAATTCTTTTAATGTTTCAAATATTTAAAAAAAATATATGAAAAATTCGAAAATAATGCTGATTTTTACTTATTTTATTAGGATTTTTTTAAAATCTGCTATATATATATAAATGTTGGAAAATGATCGAAAAACTCATTTTTTTGTATATGTCGACTATTCAAGGCTTTTTGAAACTTGAAACGATTGAAGAATTTTTTAAGATTTCTTGAAAAACTTCAATTTTTTGTGTTAAAATATGTATTTACAAAGTACTTCACAAAAATACGATAATTTTTCTTACTTTTAGCATCAATTTCAATTTTGCTTTAAAAGTGTGAAAATCTATGAATTTTAGCTAAAAACTGAGGTTTGTCAAAGAAACATTCAAGTCGCTCTAAATCGTCCAAATATGCAACAAAATATCATTTGATCACATTTCTCTAATTCTTTTAATGTTTCAAATATTTTTTTTTTTAAATATATGAAAAAATCGAAATTAATGCTGATTTTTACCTATTTTTATTACAATTTTTTAAAAATGTTTTTTATATATATTCATAGATGTTCAAAACTTATCGAGAGTCGATTTTTTTTCTCATATTTCGACGATTCAAGGCTTTTTGGAAGACTTTTTGAAAAACTTCAATTTTTACAGTTAAAATATGTTTTGACAAAGAACTTCACAAAAATCTCATAATTTAGGTTACTTTTTGCATAAAATTTTGTTGCAGCAGAAGGTCTGTTAATTGCGAAATTCTATGTATTTTAGCTAAAAAATGTGTTTTATCGCAAAAGTACTCAAAACGCTCTAAATCATTGAAATATGCAACAAAATATCATTTCAGCACACTTTTCTGAGTTTTTAAATGTTTCAAGTATTTTTAAAATGTATAAGAAATATTCGAAATTAATTTCGATTTTTATCGATTTTTATTGTGATTTTTTTAAAAATAAGTAAAATATATGTAAAGGTTAAAAAAACATCGAAATTCATATTTTTTCGCATATTTCGACGATTGAAGAATTTTTCAAAGATTTCTTGAAAAACTTCAATTTTTTGTGTTAAAATATGTATTTACAAAGTACTTCACAAAAATATGATAATTCTTACTTTTAGCATAAATTTCAATTTTGCTTTAGGAGTGTGAAAATTTTAGATAAAAAATGAGGTTTGTCAAAAAAAAATTCAAGTCGCTCTAAATCGTCCAAATATGAAACAAAATATCATTTGATCACATTTATCTAATTCTTTTAATGTTTCAAATATTTTTTTTTTAAATATATGAAAAAATCGAAATTAATGCTGATTTTTACCTATTTTTATTACAATTTTTTAAAAATGTGTTATATATATAAAAATGTTGGAAAATGATTGAGCGTCTCATTTTTTTGCATATGTTGACGATTCAAGGCTTTTTGAAAGACTTTTTAAAAAGCTTTAATTTTTATAGTTAAAATATGTTTTGACAAAGAACTTCACAAAATTCTCATCATTTAGGTTACTTTTTGCATAAAATTTAGTTGCAGCAGAAGTTCTGTTTAAAATTGCGAAATTCTATGTATTTTAGCTTAAAAATGTGTTTTATCTGAAAAGTTCACAAAACGCTCTAAATCTTCGAAATATGCATTAAAATATCATTTCAGCATACTTTTCTGAGTGTTTAAATGTTTCAAGTATTTTTAAAATATATAAGAAATATTCTAAATTAATTTTGATTTTCATCGATTTTGATTGGGTTTTTTTAAAAATATGTAAAAAATACGTAAAGGTTAAAAATCATCGCATGTTTCGACGATTGAAGAATTTTTCAAAGAATTCATGAAAACTTCAATTTTTTGTGATAAAATATGTGTTTACAAAGTACTTCACAAAAATATGATAATTTTTCTTACTTTTAGCATGAATTTCAATTTTGCTTTAAAAGTGTGAAAATCTATGAATTTTAGCTAAAAAATTAGGTTTGTCAAAAAACCATTCAGGACGCTCTAAATCGTCCAAATATGCAACAAAACATCATTTTAGAACACTTTTCTAATTCTTTTAATGTTTCAAATATTTTAAAAAAATATATGAAAAATTCGAAAATAAGGCTGATTTTTACCTATTTTTGTTAGGATTTTTTAAAAATGTGCTATATATATATATATATATATATATATATATATATATATATATATATATATATATATATATATATATATATATATATATATATATATATATATATATATATATAATATATATATATATATATATATATATATATATATAAATGTTAGGAAATGATCGAAAAACTCATTTTTTTTCCATATATTGGGGTTTAAAGGCTTTTTGAAAGACTTTTTGAAAAACTTCAATTTTTATAGTTAAAATATGTTTTGACAAAGAACGTCACAAAAATCTCATAATTTAGGTTACTCATTGCATAAAGTTTAGTTGCATCAGAAGCTCTGTTTAAAATTGCTAAATTCTATGTATTTTAGCTAAAAAAATGTGTTTTATCGGAAAAGTACTCAAAACGCTGTAAATCCTCGAAATATGCAATACAATATCATTTCAACACAATTTTCTGTGTGTTTAAATGTTTCAAGTATTTTTGAAATATATAAGAAATATTCGAAATTAATTTTGATTTTTATCGAATTTTATTGCGATTTTTTTAAAAATATGTAAAATATACGTAAAGGTTAAAAAATAATCGAAAATCATATTTTTCTCGCATGTTTCGACGACTGAAGAATTTTTCAAAGATTTCTTGTAAAACTTCAGTTTTTTGTGTTAAAATATGTATTTACAAAGTACTTCACAATAATATGATTATTTTTCATACTTTTAGCTTTAAAAGTGTGAAAATATATGAATTTTATCTAAAAAATGTTGTTTGTCCAAAAACCATTCAAGACGCTCTCAATCGTCCAAATATGCAACAAAACATCATTTTAGCACATTTTTCTAATTCTTTTAATGTTTCAAATATTTAAAAAAAATATATGAAAAATTTGAAAATAATGCTGATTTTTACTTATTTTATTAGGATTTTTTTAAAATCTGCTATATATATATAAATGTTGGAAAATGATCGAAAAACTCATTTTTTTGTATATGTCGACTATTCAAGGCTTTTTGAAACTTGAAACGATTGAAGAATTTTTTAAGATTTCTTGAAAAACTTCAATTTTTTGTGTTAAAATATGTATTTACAAAGTACTTCACAAAAATACGATAATTTTTCTTACTTTTAGCATCAATTTCAATTTTGCTTTAAAAGTGTGAAAATCTATGAATTTTAGCTAAAAACTGAGGTTTGTCAAAGAAACATTCAAGTCGCTCTAAATCGTCCAAATATGCAACAAAATATCATTTGATCACATTTCTCTAATTCTTTTAATGTTTCAAATATTTTTTTTTTTTTTTTTTTTTTTTTTTTTTTTTTTTTTTTTTTAAATATATGAAAAAATCGAAATTAATGCTGATTTTTACCTATTTTTATTACAATTTTTTAAAAATGTTTTTTATATATATTCATAGATGTTCAAAACTTATCGAGAGTCGATTTTTTTTCTCATATTTCGACGATTCAAGGCTTTTTGGAAGACTTTTTGAAAAACTTCAATTTTTACAGTTAAAATATGTTTTGACAAAGAACTTCACAAAAATCTCATAATTTAGGTTACTTTTTGCATAAAATTTTGTTGCAGCAGAAGTTCTGTTAATTGCGAAATTCTATGTATTTTAGCTAAAAATGTGTTTTATCGCAAAAGTACTCAAAACGCTCTAAATCATTGAAATATGCAACAAAATATCATTTCAGCACACTTTTCTGAGTTTTTAAATGTTTCAAGTATTTTTTAAAATGCATAAGAAATATTCGAAATTAATTTCGATTTTTATCGATTTTTATTGTGATTTTTTTTAAAAATAAGTAAAATATATGTAAAGGTTAAAAAAACATCGAAATTCATATTTTTTCGCATATTTCGACGATTGAAGAATTTTTTCAAAGATTTCTTGAAAAACTTCAATTTTTTGTGTTAAAATATGTATTTACAAAGTACTTCACAAAAATATGATAATTCTTACTTTTAGCATAAATTTCAATTTTGCTTTAGGAGTGTGAAAATTTTAGATAAAAAATGAGGTTTGTCAAAAAAAAATTCAAGTCGCTCTAAATCGTCCAAATATGAAACAAAATATCATTTGATCACATTTATCTAATTCTTTTAATGTTTCAAATATTTTTTTTTTAAATATATGAAAAAATCGAAATTAATGCTGATTTTTACCTATTTTTATTACAATTTTTTAAAAATGTTTTTTATATATATTCATAGATGTTCAAAACTTATCGAGAGTCGATTTTTTTTCTCATATTTCGACGATTCAAGGCTTTTTGGAAGACTTTTTGAAAAACTTCAATTTTTACAGTTAAAATATGTTTTGACAAAGAACTTCACAAAAATCTCATAATTTAGGTTACTTTTTGCATAAAATTTTGTTGCAGCAGAAGTTCTGTTAATTGCGAAATTCTATGTATTTTAGCTAAAAAATGTGTTTTATTGCAAAAGTACTCAAAACGCTCTAAATCATTGAAATATGCAACAAAATATCATTTCAGCACACTTTTCTGAGTTTTTAAATGTTTCAAGTATTTTTAAAATGTATAAGAAATATTCGAAATTAATTTCGATTTTTATCGATTTTTATTGTGATTTTTTAAAAATAAGTAAAATATATGTAAAGGTTAAAAAACATCGAAATTCATATTTTTTCGCATATTTCGACGATTGAAGAATTTTTCAAAGATTTCTTGAAAAACTTCAATTTTTTGTGTTAAAATATGTATTTACAAAGTACTTCACAAAAATATGATAATTCTTACTTTTAGCATAAATTTCAATTTTGCTTTAGGAGTGTGAAAATTTTAGATAAAAAATGAGGTTTGTCAAAAAAAAAAAAAAAATTCAAGTCGCTCTAAATCGTCCAAATATGAAACAAAATATCATTTGATCACATTTATCTAATTCTTTTAATGTTTCAAATATTTTTTTTTTAAATATATGAAAAAATCGAAATTAATGCTGATTTTTACCTATTTTTATTACAATTTTTTAAAAATGTGTTATATATATAAAAATGTTGGAAAATGATTGAGCGTCTCATTTTTTTGCATATGTTGACGATTCAAGGCTTTTTGAAAGACTTTTTAAAAAGCTTTAATTTTTATAGTTAAAATATGTTTTGACAAAGAACTTCACAAAATTCTCATCATTTAGGTTACTTTTTGCATAAAATTAAGTTGCAGCAGAAGTTCTGTTTAAAATTGCGAAATTCTATGTATTTTAGCTTAAAAATGTGTTTTATCTGAAAAGTTCACAAAAAGCTCTAAATCTTCGAAATATGCATTAAAATATCATTTCAGCATACTTTTCTGAGTGTTTAAATGTTTCAAGTATTTTTAAAATATATAAGAAATATTCTAAATTAATTTTGATTTTCATCGATTTTGATTGGGTTTTTTTAAAAATATGTAAAAAATACGTAAAGGTTAAAAATCATCGCATGTTTCGACGATTGAAGAATTTTTCAAAGATTTCATGAAAACTTCAATTTTTTGTGATAAAATATGTGTTTACAAAGTACTTCACAAAAATATGATAATTTTTCTTACTTTTAGCATGAATTTCAATTTTGCTTCAAAAGTGTTTAAATCTATGAATTTTACCTAAAAAATTAGGTTCGTCAAAAAACTATTCAAGAGTCTCTAAATCGTCCAAATATGCAACAAAACATCATTTTAAGTTCTGTTTAAAACTGCTAAATTCTATGTATTTTAGCTAAAAAATGTGTTTTATCGGAAAAGTACTCAAAACGCTGTAAATCGTCAAAATATGCAATACAATATCATTTCAGCACAATTTTCTGTGTGTTTAAATGTTTCAAGTATTTTTGAAATATATGAGAAAAATTCGAAATTAATTTTGCTTATTATCGATTTTTATTGCGATTTTTTTAAAAATATGTAAAATATACGTAAAGGTTAAAAAATAATCGAAAATCATATTTTTTTTCGCTTGTTTCGACGATTGAAGAATTTTTCAAAGATTTCTTGTAAAACTTCAATTTTTTGTGTTAAAATATGTATTTACAAAGCACTTCAAAATAATATGATACTTTTCTTACTTTTAGCTTTAAAAGTGTGAAAATCTATGAATTTTAACTAAAAAATGTCGTTTGTCAAAAAACCATTCAAGACGCTCTAAAACGTCCAAATATGCAAAAAAATATCATTTTAGCACATTTTTCTAATTCTTTTAATGTTTCAAATATTTAAAAACAATATATGAAAAATTCGAAAATAATTCTGATTTTTACCTATTTTTAATAGGATTTTTTAAAAATGTGCTATATATTTGTAAATGTTGGAAAATGATCGAAAAACTCATTTTTTTTGCACATGTCGACTATTCAAGGCTTTTTGAAACATTTCTTTAGAAACTTCGAATTTTTTGGTTGAAATATAGATTTACAAAGAACTTGAAAAAATAGCATAATTTTTCGGACTCTTAGCATAAAATTCAATTCCAGCAGTAATTCTGATTTAACAGTGTGAAAATCTATTAATTTTAACAAAAAACTGCTTCATCACAAAGTATTCCAAACGATCTAAATCGTCGAAATATGTAATAAAATATAATTTTCCCACATTTTCCTGACTTTTTCATGCTTCAAGTATTTTAAAAAATCATTTGAAATATTTAAAATTAATGTTGATTTTTATTGATTTTTAACTTCATTTTTCAAAAATGTTTTATATATATTCATAGAAGTTCAAAAATCATCGAGAATCGATTTTTTTCTCATATTTCGACGATTCAAGGCTTTTTGAAAAACTTCAATTTTTACAGTTAAAATATCTTTTGACAAAGAACTTCACAAAAATCTCATAATTTAGGTTACTTTTCGCATAAAATTTTGTTGCAGCAGAAGTTCTGTTTCAAACTGCGAAATTCTATATATTTTAGCTAAAAATGTGTTTTATCGCCAAAGTACTCAAAAAGCTCTAAATCATCGAAATATGCAACAAAATATCATTTCACCACACTTTTCTGAGTTTTTAAATGTTTCAAGTATTTTTAAAATGTATAAGAAATATTTGAAATTAATTTTGATTTTCATCGATTTTTATTGCGATTTTTTAAAAATATGTAAAATATATGAAAAGGTTAAAAAATCATCGAAAATCATATTTTTTTGCATATTTCGACGATTGAAGAATTTTTCAAAGATTTCTTGAAAAACTTCAATTTTTTGTGGTTACCTGGAGGTTGTTCCGGGGATCAATGCCCCCGCGGCCCAGTCCATGATAATTCTTCTTACTTTTAGCATAAATTTCAATTTTGCTTTAAAAGTGTGAAAATCTATGAATTTTAGCTAAAAAATTAGGTTTGTCAAAAAACCATTCAGGACGCACTAAATCGTCCAAATATGCAACAAAACATCATTTTAGCACACTTTTCTAATTCTTTTAATGTTTCAAATATTTAAAAAAAATATATGAAAAATTCAAAAATAAGGCTGATTTTTACCTATTTTTGTTAGGATTTTTTAAAAATGTGCTATATATATATATATATATATATATATATATATATATATATATATATATATATATATATATATATATATATATATATATATATATATATATATATATATTATTTTTTTTTTTATTATCACACGGCCGATTCCCACCAAGGCAGGGTGGCCCGAAAAGAAAAACTTTCACCATCATTCACTCCATCACTGTCTTGCCAGAAGGGTGCTTTACACTACAGTTTTTAAACTGCAACATTAACACCCCTCCTTCAGAGTGCAGGCACTGTACTTCCCATCTCCAGGACTCAAGTCCGGCCTGCCGGTTTCCCTGAATCCCTTCATAAATGTTACTTTGCTCACACTCCAACAGCACGTCAAGTATTAAAAACCATTTGTCTCCATTCACTCCTATCAAACACGCTCACGCATGCCTGCTGGAAGTCCAAGCCCCTCGCACACAAAACCTCCTTTACCCCCTCCCTCCAACCCTTCCTAGGCCGACCCCTACCCCGCCTTCCTTCCACTACAGACTGATACACTCTTGAAGTCATTCTGTTTCGCTCCATTCTCTCTACATGTCCGAACCACCTCAACAACCCTTCCTCAGCCCTCTGGACAACAGTTTTGGTAATCCCGCACCTCCTCCTAACTTCCAAACTACGAATTCTCTGCATTATATTCACACCACACATTGCCCTCAGACATGACATCTCCACTGCCTCCAGCCTTCTCCTCGCTGCAACATTCATCACCCACGCTTCACACCCATATAAGAGCGTTGGTAAAACTATACTCTCATACATTCCCCTCTTTGCCTCCAAGGACAAAGTTCTTTGTCTCCACAGACTCCTAAGTGCACCACTCACTCTTTTTCCCTCATCAATTCTATGATTCACCTCATCTTTCATAGACCCATCCGCTGACACGTCCACTCCCAAATATCTGAATACGTTCACCTCCTCCATACTCTCTCCCTCCAATCTGATATTCAATCTTTCATCACCTAATCTTTTTGTTATCCTCATAACCTTACTCTTTCCTGTATTCACCTTTAATTTTCTTCTTTTGCACACCCTACCAAATTCATCCACCAATCTCTGCAACTTCTCTTCAGAATCTCCCAAGAGCACAGTGTCATCAGCAAAGAGCAGCTGTGACAACTCCCACTTTGTGTGTGATTCTTTATCTTTTAACTCCACGCCTCTTGCCAAGACCCTCGCATTTACTTCTCTTACAACCCCATCTATAAATATATTAAACAACCACGGTGACATCACACATCCTTGTCTAAGGCCTACTTTTACTGGGAAAAAATTTCCCTCTTTCCTACATACTCTAACTTGAGCCTCACTATCCTCGTAAAAACTCTTCACTGCTTTCAGTAACCTACCTCCTACACCATACACTTGCAACATCTGCCACATTGCCCCCCTATCCACCCTGTCATACGCCTTTTCCAAATCCATAAATGCCACAAAGACCTCTTTAGCCTTATCTAAATACTGTTCACTTATATGTTTCACTGTAAACACCTGGTCCACACACCCCCTACCTTTCCTAAAGCCTCCTTGTTCATCTGCTATCCTATTCTCCGTCTTACTCTTAATTCTTTCAATTATAACTCTACCATACACTTTACCAGGTACACTCAACAGACTTATCCCCCTATAATTTTTGCACTCTCTTTTATCCCCTTTGCCTTTATACAAAGGAACTATGCATGCTCTCTGCCAATCCCTAGGTACCTTACCCTCTTCCATACATTTATTAAATAATTGCACCAACCACTCCAAAACTATATCCCCACCTGCTTTTAACATTTCTATCTTTATCCCATCAATCCCGGCTGCCTTACCCCCTTTCATTTTACCTACTGCCTCACGAACTTCCCCCACACTCACAACTGGCTCTTCCTCACTCCTACAAGATGTTATTCCTCCTTGCCCTATACACGAAATCACAGCTTCCCTATCTTCATCAACATTTAACAATTCCTCAAAATATTCCCTCCATCTTCCCAATACCTCTAACTCTCCATTTAATAACTCTCCTCTCCTATTTTTAACTGACAAATCCATTTGTTCTCTAGGCTTTCTTAACTTGTTAATCTCACTCCAAAACTTTTTCTTATTTTCAACAAAATTTGTTGATAACATCTCACCCACTCTCTCATTTGCTCTCTTTTTACATTGCTTCACCACTCTCTTAACTTCTCTCTTTTTCTCCATATACTCTTCCCTCCTTGCATCACTTCTACTTTGTAAAAACTTCTCATATGCTAACTTTTTCTCCCTTACTACTCTCTTTACATCATCATTCCACCAATCGCTCCTCTTCCCTCCTGCACCCACTTTCCTGTAACCACAAACTTCTGCTGAACACTCTAACACTACATTTTTAAACCTACCCCATACCTCTTCGACCCCATTGCCTATGCTCTCATTAGCCCATCTATCCTCCAATAGCTGTTTATATCTTACCCTAACTGCCTCCTCTTTTAGTTTATAAACCTTCACCTCTCTCTTCCCTGATGCTTCTATTCTCCTTGTATCCCATCTACCTTTTACTCTCAGTGTAGCTACAACTAGAAAGTGATCTGATATATCTGTGGCCCCTCTATAAACATGTACATCCTGAAGTCTACTCAACAGTCTTTTATCTACCAATACATAATCCAACAAACTACTGTCATTTCGCCCTACATCATATCGTGTATACTTATTTATCCTCTTTTTCTTAAAATATGTATTACCTATAACTAAACCCCTTTCTATACAAAGTTCAATCAAAGGGCTCCCATTATCATTTACACCTGGCACCCCAAACTTACCTACCACACCCTCTCTAAAAGTTTCTCCTACTTTAGCATTCAAGTCCCCTACCACAATTACTCTCTCACTTGGTTCAAAGGCTCCTATACATTCACTTAACATCTCCCAAAATCTCTCTCTCTCCTCTGCATTCCTCTCTTCTCCAGGTGCATACACGCTTATTATGACCCACTTCTCGCATCCAACCTTTACTTTAATCCACATAATTCTTGAATTTACACATTCATATTCTCTTTTCTCCTTCCATAACTGATCATTTAACATTACTGCTACCCCTTCCTTTGCTCTAACTCTCTCAGATACTCCAGATTTAATCCCATTTATTTCCCCCCACTGAAACTCTCCTACCCCCTTCAGCTTTGTTTCGCTTAGGGCCAGGACATCCAACTTCTTTTCATTCATAACATCAGCAATCATCTGTTTCTTGTCATCCGCACTACATCCACGCACATTTAAGCAACCCAGTTTTATAAAGTTTTTCTTCTTCTCTTTTTTAGTAATTGTATACAGGAGAAGGGGTTACTAGCCCATTGCTCCCGGCATTTTAGTCGCCTCATACGACACGCATGGCTTACGGAGGAAAGATTCTTTTCCACTTCCCCATGGACAATAGAAGAAATAAAAAAGAACAAGAGCTATTTAGAAAAAGGAGAAAAACCTAGATGTATGTATATATATATATGCATGTGCGTGTCTGTGAAGTGTGACCAAAGTGTAAGTAGGAGTAGCAAGATATCCCTGTTATCTTAGCGTGTTTATGAGACAGAAAAAGAAACCAGCAATCCTACCATCATGCAAAACAGTTACAGGTTTTTGTTTCACAGTCATCTGGCAGGACGGTAGTACTTCCCTGGGTGGTTGCTGTCTACCAACCTACTACCTATATATGTATATATATATATATATATATATATATATATATATATATATATATATATATATATATATATAAATGTTAGGAAATGATCGAAAAACTCATTTTTTTCCATATATTGGGGTTTAAAGGCTTTTTGAAAGACTTTTTGAAAAACTTCAATTTTTATAGTTTTGTTTTGACAAAGAACGTCACAAAAATCTCATAATTTAGGTTACTCTTTGCATAAAATTTAGTTGCAGCAGAAGCTCTGTTTAAAATTGCTAAATTCTATGTATTTTAGCTAAAAAAATGTGTTTTTTGGAAAAGTACTCAAAACGCTGTAAATCCTCGAAATATGCAATACAATATCATTTCAGCACAATTTTCTGTGTGTTTAATTGTTTCAAGTATTTTTGAAATATACAAGAAATATTCGAAATTAATTTTGATTTTTATCGAATTTTATTGCGATTTTTTTAAAAATATGTAAAATATACGTAAAGGTTAAAAAATAATCGAAAATCATATTTTTCTTGCATGTTTCGACGACTGAAGAATTTTTCAAAGATTTCTTGTAAAACTTCAGTTTTTTGTGTTAAAATATGTATTTACAAAGTACTTCACAATAATATGATAATTTTTCATACTTTTAGCTTTAAAAGTGTGAAAATATATGAATTTTAGCTAAAAAATGTTGTTTGTCCAAAAACCATTCAAGATGCTCTCAATCGTCCATATATGCAACAAAACATCATTTTAGCACATTTTTCTAATTCTTTTAATGTTTCAAATATTTCAAAAAAATATATGAAAAATTCGAAAATAATGCTGATTTTTAACTATTTTTAATAGGATTTTTTAAAAATGTGCTATATATTTGTAAATGTTGGAAAATGATCGAAAAACTCATTTTTTTTTTTTGCATATGTCGACTATTCAAGGCTTTTTGAAACATTTCTTTAGAAACTTCGAATTTTTGAGTTAAAATATAGATTTACATAGAACTTGAAAAAATAGCATAATTTTTCTTACTCTTAGCATAAAACTCAATTCCAGCAGTAATTCTGATTTAACAGTGTGAAAATCTATTAATTTTAACAAAAAACTGCTTCATCAAAAAGTATTCCAAACGATCTAAATCGTCGAAATATGTAATAAAATATAATTTTCCCACATTTTCCTGACTTCTTCATGCTTCAAGTATTTTAAAAAATCATTTGAAATATTTAAAATTAATGATGATTTTTATTGATTTTTAATTTGATTTTTCAAAAATGTTTTATATATATTCATAGATGTTCAAAAATCATCGAGAATCGATTTTTTTCTCATATTTCGACGATTCAAGGCTTTTTGGAAAACTTTTTGAAAAACTTCAATTTTTACAGTTAAAATATCTTTTGACAAAGAACTTCACAAAAATCTCATAATTTAGGTTACTTTTTGCATAAAATTTTGTTGCAGCAGAAGCTCTGTTTAAAATTGCTAAATTCTATGTATTTTAGCTAAAAAAATGTGTTTTATCGGAAAAGTACTCAAAACGCTGTAAATCCTCGAAATATGCAATACAGTATCATTTCAGCACAATTTTCTGTGTGTTTAAATGTTTCAAGTATTTTTGAAATATATAAGAAATATTCGAAATTAATTTTGATTTTTATCGAATTTTATTGCGATTTTTTTAAAAATATGTAAAATATACGTAAAGGTTAAAAAATAGTCGAAAATCATATTTTTCTCGCATGTTTCGACGACTGAAGAATTTTTCAAAGATTTCTTGTAAAACTTCAGTTTTTTGTGTTAAAATATGTATTTACAAAGTACTTCACAATAATATGATAATTTTTCATACTTTTAGCTTTAAAAGTGTGAAAATATATGAATTTTAGCTAAAAAATGTTGTTTGTCCAAAAACCATTCAAGACGCTCTCAATCGTACAAATATGCAACAAAACATCATTTTAGCACATTTTTCTAATTCTTTTAATGTTTCAAATATTTAAAAAAAATATATGAAAAATTCGAAAATAATGCTGATTTTTACCTATTTTATTAGCATTTTTTTAAAATCTGCTATATATATATATATAAATGTTGGAAAATGATCGAAAAACTCATTTTTTTGTATATGTCGACTATTCAAGGCTTTTTGAAACTTGAAACGATTGAAGAATTTTTTAAGATTTCTTGAAAAACTTCAATTTTTTGTGTTAAAATATGTATTTACAAAGTACTTCACAAAAATACGATAATTTTTCTTACTTTTAGCATCAATTTCAATTTTGCTTTAAAAGTGTGAAAATCTATGAATTTTAGCTAAAAACTGAGGTTTGTCAAAGAAACATTCAAGTCGCTCTAAATCGTCCAAATATGCAACAAAATATCATTTGATCACATTTCTCTAATTCTTTTAATGTTTCAAATATTTTTTTTAAAAATATATGAAAAAATCGAAATTAATGCTGATTTTTACTTATTTTTATTACAATTTTTTAAAAATGTTTTTTATATATATTCATAGATGTTCAAAAATCATCGAGAATCGATTTTTTTGTCATATTTCGACGATTCAAGGCTTTTTGGAAAACTTTTTGAAAAACTTCAATTTTTACAGTTAAAATATCTTTTGACAAAGAACTTCACAAAAATCTCATAATTTAGGTTACTTTTTGCATAAAATTTTGTTGCAGCAGAAGTTCTGTTTAAAATTGCGAAATTCTATCCATTTTAGCTAAAAAATGTGCTTTATTGCAAAAGTACTCAAAACGCTCTAAATCATCGAAATATGCAACAAAATATCATTTCAGCACACTTTTCTGAGTTTTTAAATGTTTCAAGTATTTTTAAAATGTATAAGAAATATTCAAAATTAATTTTGATTTTTATCGATTTTTATTGCGATTTTTTAAAAATAAGTAAAATATATGTAAAGGTTAAAAAATCATTGAAAATCATATTTTTTTGCATATTTCGACGATTGAAGAATTTTTTAAGATTTCTTGAAAAACTTCAATTTTTGGTGTTAAAATATGTATTTACAAAGTACTTCACAAAAATATGATAATTTTTCTTACTTTTAACATAAATTTCAATTTTGCTTTAAAAGTGTGAAAATCTATGAATTTTAGCTAAAAAGTGAGGTTTCTCAAAAAACCATTCAAGTCGCTCTAAATCGTCCAAATATGTAACAAAATATCATTTGATCACATTTCTCTAATTCTTTTAATGTTTCAAATATTTTTTTTTTAAATATATGAAAAAATCAAAATTAATGCTGATTTTTACCTATTTTTATTACAATTTTTCAAAATGTGTTATATATATATAAATGTTGGAAAATGATTGAGCATCTCATTTTTTTGCATATGTTGACGATTCAAAGCTTTTTGAAAGACTTTTTAAAAAGCTTTAATTTTTATAGTTAAAATATGTTTTGACAAAGAACTTCACAAAAATCTCATCATTTAGGTTACTTTTTGCATAAAATTTAGTTGCAGCAGAAGTTCTGTTTAAAATTGCGAAATTCTATGTATTTTAGCTTAAAAATGTGTTTTATCGGAAAAGTTAACAAAACGCTCTAAATCTTTGAAATATGCATTAAAATATCATTTCAGCATACTTTTCTGAGTGTTTAAAAGTTTCAAGTATTTTTAAAATATATAAGAAATATTCTAAATTAATTTTGATTTTTATCGATTTTAATTGTTCTTTTTTAAAAATATGTAAAAAATACGTAAAGGTTAAAAATCATCGAAAATCATATTTTTCGCATATATCGACGATTGAAGAATTTTTCAAAGATTTCTTGAAAACTTCAATTTTTTCTGATAAAATATGTGTTTACAAAGTACTTCACAAAAATATGATAATTTTTCTTACTTTTAGCATCAATTTCAATTTTGCTTCAAAAGTGTTTAGCTAAAAAATTAGGTTTGTCAAAAAACTATTCAAGACGCTCTAAATCGTCCAAATATGCAACAAAACATCATTTTAGCACACTTTTCTAATTCTTTTAATGTTTCAAATATTTTTAAAAAATATATGAAAAACTCGAAATTAATGCTGATTTTCTCATATTTTTATTAGGATTTTTTAAAAATGTGTTGTATATATATATATATATAAATTTTGGAAAATGATCGAAAATCGCATTTTTTTGCATATGTTGGGGTTTAAAGGCTTTTTCAAAGAATTTTTGAAAAACTTCAAATTTTATAGTTAAAATATGTTTTGACAAAGAACGTCACAAAAATCTCATAATTTAGGTTACTCTTTGCATAAAATTTAGTTGCAGCAGAAGTTCTGTTTAAAATTGCTAAATTCTATGTATTGTAGCTAAAAAATGTGTTTTATCGGAAAAGTACTCAAAACGCTGTATATCGTCGAAATACGCAATACAATATAATTTCGGCACAATTTTCTCTGTGTTCAAATGTTTTAAGTATTTTTGAAATATATGAGAAATATTCGAAATTAACTTTGATTATTATCGATTTTTATTGCGATTTTTTTAAAAAGAGGGAAAATATACGTAAATTTTAAAAAATAATCGAAAATCATATTTTTTTCGCTTGTTTCGATGATTGAAGAATTTTTCAAAGATTTTTTGAAAACTTCAATTTTTTGTGATAAAATATGTGTTTGCAAAGTACTTCACAAAAATATGATAATTTTTCTTACTTTTAGCATGAATTTCAATTTTGCTTCAAAAGAGTTTAAATCTATGAATTTTAGCTAAAAAATTAGGTTTGTCAAAAAACTATTCAAGACGCTCTAAATCGTCCAAATATGCAACAAAACATCATTTTAGCACACTTTTCTAATTCTTTTAATGTTTCAAATATTTTAAAAAAATATATGAAAAACTCGAAATTAATGCTGCTTTTCTCATATTTTTATTAGGATTTTTTAAAAATGTGTTGTATATATATATATATAAATGTTGGAAAATGATCGAAAATCGCATTTTTTTGCATATGTTGGGGTTTAAAGGCTTTTTGAAAGAATTTTTGAAAAACTTCAAATTTTATAGTTAAAATATGTTTTGACAAAGAACGTCACTTAAATCTCATAATTTAGGTTAATCTTTGCATAAAATATAGTTGCAGCAGAAGTTCTGTTTAAAATTGCTAAATTCTATTTATTTTAGCTAAAAAATGTGTTTTATCGGAAAAGTACTCAAAACGCTGTAAATCGTCGAAATATGCAATACAATAGCATGTCAGCACAATTTTCTGTGTGTTTAAATGTTTCAAGTATTTTTGAAATTTATGAGAAATATTCGAAATTAATTTTGATTATTATCGATTTTTATTGCAATTTTTTTAAAAATATGTAAAATATATGTAAAGCTTAAAAAATAATCGAAAATCATATTTTTTTCACTTGTTTCGACGATTGAAGAATTTTTCAAAGATTTCTTGTAAAACTTCTATTTTTTGTGTTAAAATATGTATTTACAAAGTACTTCAAAATAATATGATAATTTTTCTTACTTTTAGCTTTAAAAGTGTGAAAATCTATGAATTTTAGCTAAAAAATGTCGTTTGTCAAAAAACCATTCAAGACGCTCTAAAGCGTCCAAATATGCAACAAAATATCATTTTAGCACATTTTTCTAATTCTTTTAATGTTTCAAATATTTAAAAAAAATATATGAAAAATTCGAAAATAATGCTGATTTTTACCTATTTTTAATAGGATTTTTTAAAAATGTGCTATATATTTGTAAATGTTGGAAAATGATCGAAAAACTCATTTTTTTTGCAAATGTCGACTATTCAAGGCTTTTTGAAACATTTCTTTAGAAACTTCGAATTTTTGAGTTAAAATATAGATTTACAAAGAACTTGAAAAAATAGCATAATTTTTCTTACTCTTAGCATAAAATTCAATTCCAGCAGTAATTCTGATTTAACAGTGTGAAAATATATTAATTTTAACAAAAAACTGCTTCATCAAAAAGTATTCCAAACGATCTAAATCGTCGAAATATGTAATAAAATATCATTTTCCCACATTTTCCTGACTTTTTCATGCTTCATGTATTTTAAAAAATCATTTGAAATATTTAAAATTAATGTTGATTTTTATTGATTTTTAACTTCATTTTTCAAAAATGTTTTATATATATTCATAGATGTTCAAAAATCATCGAGAATCGATTTTTTTCTCATATTTCGACGATTCAAGGCTTTTTGGAAAACTTTTTGAAAAACTTCAATTTTTACAGTTAAAATATCTTTTGACAAAGAACTTCACAAAAATCTCATAATTTTGGTTACTTTTTGCATAAAATTTTGTTGCAGCAGAAGTTCTCTTTAAAAATGCGAAATTCTATGTATTTTAGCTAAAAAATGTGTTTTATCGCAAAAGTACTCAAAACGCTCTAAATCATCGAAATATGCAACAAAATATCATTTCAGCACACTTTTCTGAGTTTTTAAATGTTTCAAGTATTTAAAAATGTGTAAGAAATATTCGAAATTAATTTTGATTTTTATCGATTTTCATTGCGTTTTTTTAAAAATATGTAAAATATATGTAAAGGTTAAAAAATCATCGAAAATCATATTTTTTCGCATATTTCGACGATTGAAGAATTTTTCGAAGATTTCTTGAAAAACTTCAATTTTTTGTGTTAAAATATGTATTTACAAAGTACTTCACAAAAATATGATAATTCTTCTTACTTTTAGCATAAATTTCAATTTTGCTTTAAGATTTAGATTTTGCCACCGAAGTGGCTAGTTTATTCTGCACCCCATATCCATCCTGTGGACGGTAGCGCGAGAGCATATGGATACACAAAAGGCCTAGGAACTAGGCCCCAAAGGGTTAACAGGAATACATACGGATTTATATCTACATATCTATAGTTCACTTATCTGTTACAAGCAAATTTAGGAAATTTGCTTAGTATATCTGGTATCTTATTTTCATTAATAAGATATCTTGACATGTCACATAGGTTATTATACTGTCTGTCTCTGTTGCTAGTAGAATTGCAGTAAATAAACCATTCAAATCATTATGAAGCTGTGTGTAGTCTGTGGTCAGTCAAACAAACGGGCTTCCACATGCATAAATTGTCATTTCTGTGGAAATTGGTGTCACGCCCCTTGTGCAGATATCCAAGAACTAGCTACAAGCAGTATTAAAACAGGGAAGTGTTTTTGGGTATGCCCAAATGAGATAAATCTGTGGACTAAAATCACAAGGGTATTAAAAGAGGTCAACATCAAAGCTGCTTTCATAGAAAACCTGGAAGCTTTCTACAACAGATGGGAACATAAAAAGTCCGGGCTGAATGGTACTGCCCTTGATACTGGCCATGTAGTCAGAAACTGTAAGGCTGGAGATGATGTCCTGGTAGTCAGTAAATGGGGGGCTGATAGTGCTGTCCTGGGAGACAGTAATGGGGAAGCTGGAGGTGCTGTCCTGGGAGACAGTAATGGTGAAGCTGGAGGTGCTGTCCTGGGAGACAGTAATGGTGAAGCTGGAGATGCTGTCCTGGGAGACAGTAATGGGGAAGCTGGAGATGCTGTCCTGGGAGACAGTAATGGTGAAGCTGGAGATTTTGTCCAGGTAGTCGGGAACTATATGCAGGAAGGAATACATATGAATGACCGCATAGGGGACAGGAGCCATAGTAGGGAAACAAGTGTAGTCAAAGATAAGATAAAACCAATATTGCAAACTAGAAATACCGCAGGAAATAGCAAACAAGAGGACTCCACTAGCAATAGTGAGGATATATTACCAAAAACAAATGGTGGGAGCTCCATTGTTGGTGCTAGGGAGGATAGAAGTAAGACAGGGAAACATGCACCAACAGGGAATACAGTCACAGAAACCCAAGGCAAACGGAAACCAAGCCTGTGCACATACTATGCACTCGGTATCTGCTGGCATGGGAAATCTGGAAAAACAGATGGGACGTGCAACTATGACCACCCTAGGAAATGCCATGCCCATATGACAACAGGAAAATGCAAACTCCCTTCCTGTAAGCTTTTTCACCCTGAACTGTGTACCTCTTCAGTACAGGAAAGACTGTGCTATAACTTAAATTGCCAGGCATACCATCTAAAGGGGACAAAAAGATACAAAACATCCAGGCCATGGGAAAACCTGGGTAGCCACAGCCACTCAAGAGGGAGAGGTTTTTTAGTGCCAGGAAGGAAAAAAAACTGGCAGGAAATGGCAGAAATCGTACACCAAATCCAGTCATTCCTGGAGTGGAACCACAGTCGATGGCCTCCACTCCAAACCAACAGATACAGATACTAATGCCGGAAAAAAAATCCCCCCCCAGTACCAACAATACCACCAGTCCGATAACATTCTTCTTTGCAAATATACAGGGTCTAAAGCCAGCAACAAACAACAAAATACCTTTCATCCGTGGACTGCTTGCAGAGGCAAAGGCAATGTTCGCGGCTTTCACTGAGACCCACATAAAGGATCACTTAGACAACGAAATATGGATCCCAGGTTACAACCTATACAGATGTGACAGAGTGAACAGGCAAAAGGGGGGGGTTGGCCTGTACATTGCAGAGTCACTTGTTTGCACAGAACTGCTAAATGCCTCAAATGATGTAGTGGAAGTTTTAGCAGTAAAGGTCGAGAACCAAAACCTAGTCATTGTGATAGTCTACAAGCCTCCGGATGCAACATCCCAGCAATTCCAGGAACAGCTGTTAAAAATTGACCACTGTCTGGAAAACCTTCCAGCTCCTGCACCCAACATCTTGCTCCTGGGGGATTTCAACTTAAGGCACCTAAAATGGAGGAATATAGCAAATAATATTGTTGCAGTAATAACACCAGGAGGCAGCTCTGATGAAAACTCACACTCACGCGAGCTTTTAAATCTCTGCACAAAATTCAATTTAAACCAGCAAATAATAGAGCCTACTAGACTGGAGAATACACTAGACCTCATCTTCACTAACAATGATGATCTGATAAGAAATATCACCATATCAAAAACAATATACTCAGATCACAACATAATTGAGGTTCAGTCATGTATACGCGGAGCCCCAGACCGACATAATGAGATTAGTCACGAGGGAGCATTCACCAAATTCAACTTCAATAACAAAAACATAAAGTGGGACCAAGTAAACCAAGTCCTAACCGATATAAGCTGGGAAGATATACTAAGCAACACAGACCCCAACTTATGCCTAGAACAGATTAACTCGGTAGCACTCGATGTATGCACAAGGCTTATTCCTCTAAGAAAAAGGAGGAGTAGATGTAAAACAGAAAGAGACAGGCGCTCCCTTTACAGGCGACGGAAAAGAATAACAGAGCGGCTAAAAGAGGTCAATATATCTGAAATGCGTAGGGAGACACTGGTCAGAGAAATAGCAAGCATCGAACTTAAGCTAAAAGAATCCTTTAGGAGTCAGGAATCGCGGGAAGAACTAAAAGCCATAAATGAAATCGAAAGAAACCCAAAGTATTTCTTCTCCTATGCCAAATCAAAATCGAGAACAACGTCCAGTATTGGGCCCCTACTTAAACAAGATGGGTCCTACACAGATGACAACAAGGAAATGAGTGAGCTACTCAAGTCCCAATATGACTCAGTTTTTAGCAAGCCGCTAACCAGACTGAGAGTCGAAGATCAAAATGAATTTTTTATGAGAGAGCCACAAAATTTGATTAACACAAGCCTATCCGATGTTATCCTGACGCCAAATGACTTCGAACAGGCGATAAATGACATGCCCATGCACTCTGCCCCAGGGCCAGACTCATGGAACTCTGTGTTCATCAAGAACTGCAAGAAGCCCCTATCACGAGCCTTTTCCATCCTATGGAGAGGGAGCATGGACACGGGGGTCGTCCCACAGTTACTAAAAACAACAGACATAGCCCCACTCCACAAAGGGGGCAGTAAAGCAACAGCAAAGAACTACAGACCAATAGCACTAACATCCCATATCATAAAAATCTTTGAAAGGGTCCTAAGAAGCAAGATCACCACGCATCTAGAAACCCATCAGTTACACAACCCAGGGCAACATGGGTTTAGAACAGGTCGCTCCTGTCTGTCTCAACTATTGGACCACTACGACAAGGTCCTAAATGCACTAGAAGACAAAAAGAATGCAGATGTAATATATACAGACTTTGCAAAAGCCTTCGACAAGTGTGACCATGGCGTAATAGCGCACAAAATGCGTGCTAAAGGAATAACAGGAAAAGTCGGTCGATGGATCTATAATTTCCTCACTAACAGAACACAGAGAGTAGTCGTCAACAGAGTAAAGTCCGAGGCAGCTACGGTGAAAAGCTCTGTTCCACAAGGCACAGTACTCGCTCCCATCTTGTTCCTCATCCTTATATCCGACATAGACAAGGATGTCAGCCACAGCACCGTGTCTTCCTTTGCAGATGACACCCGAATCTGCATGACAGTGTCTTCCATTGCAGACACTGCAAAGCTCCAGGCAGACATCAACCAAATCTTTCAGTGGGCTGCAGAAAACAATATGAAGTTCAACGATGAGAAATTTCAATTACTCAGATATGGTAAACATGAGGAAATTAAATCTTCATCAGAGTACAAAACAAATTCTGGCCACAAAATAGAGCGAAACACCAACGTCAAAGACCTGGGAGTGATCATGTCGGAGGATCTCACCTTCAAGGACCATAACATTGTATCAATCGCATCTGCTAGAAAAATGACAGGATGGATAATGAGAACCTTCAAAACTAGGGAGGCCAAGCCCATGATGACACTCTTCAGGTCACTTGTTCTATCTAGGCTGGAATATTGCTGCACACTAACAGCACCTTTCAAGGCAGGTGAAATTGCCGACCTAGAAAATGTACAGAGAACTTTCACGGCGCGCATAACGGAGATAAAACACCTCAATTATTGGGAGCGCTTGAGGTTCCTAAACCTGTATTCCCTGGAACGCAGGAGGGAGAGATACATGATTACATACACCTGGAAAATCCTAGAGGGACTAGTACCGAACTTGCACACGAAAATCACCCACTACGAAAGCAAAAGACTTGGCAGACGATGCACCATCCCCCCAATGAAAAGCAGGGGTGTCACTAGCACGTTAAGAGACCATACAATAAGTGTCAGGGGCCCGAGACTGTTCAACTGCCTCCCAGCACACATAAGGGGGATTACCAACAGACCCCTGGCAGTCTTCAAGCTGGCACTGGACAAGCACCTAAAGTCAGTTCCGGATCAGCCGGGCTGTGGCTCATATGTTGGTTTGCGTGCAGCCAGCAGCAACAGCCTGGTTGATCAGGCTCTGATCCACCAGGAGGCCTGGTCTCAGACCGGGCCGCGGGGGCGTTGACCCCCGGAACTCTCTCCAGGTAAACTCCAGGTAATAAGTGGACAATTAAACACATAGTGTTCAAGAGAGTGACCATATGCCTGATCACATAATTTACATTTAGTTTGATCATCATCTGTGTGTCTCCCAAACTGCCAGAAGTACTTGTAACCAAGCCTAAGCCTGGCCACTACAACATCAGTCAGTCTGTTCACATTGCAAGTTGCTCCATAAACATACTTATCTACGTTCATGTTATCATAGTGGGTTATAGATCTACTCAGGCTTCTAACTGCATTCCTATAACAATCATTTTCATTATTTACTTCTCTCCTAATATTATTCCTAATGCTAGACACAGTTATACCAAAGTTATATTCTACATTCTCCTTCTCGATACTCTTCTTGGCTAACATATCAACTTTATCATGAAGGAGTAATCCAATGTGTGATGGGATCCATAGCAATTGTACATTAATTCCTTTGTCCCTAATTTTTGAGTATCTATACCTGGCTCTCCCAATGAGCATGTTGTTGGAGTCATTATATGAGCCAAGAGCCTTCAATGATGACATAGAATCAGTAATGATGATAGAGTCAAGCTCAGTGTCATAGGTTAGCTTCAGCGCCATTAGGATTGCAAACAATTCAGTTTGCAGTGTAGACGCCCAGTTGTTAATTCTTATGCCTAACTCAACAAATTTATTATCGTTCTTAACTAGGGAGGTGGCAACAAGAGCAGATGCAGCCCTGCCAGAAGACTCCTGTTTAGATCCATCAGTGTATATAACTTGTGATAACTTGTTACTACCAGCTAGGTGAGAAATTTCTTCTTGAGCAGTTGCTCTAACAAGAGATTTAAGGAAGGGATTACTAGCAATGAGCTTCTTGGGAGGGACTTGTAGGTATGTGATATTAAATGAACACATCTTCCATGGAGGGGTGAAATGCTCTTGTTGCCTACAGTGATACAGTTCATGCAGGTTATAAAACTTAATGCAATTGCACGTTTCCACAATCCATTTAGATCTGTGTGTATTTACCTCTAGACACTTGGTAAGATTCACTGTGACAGTGTCTGGTTCGTTTCTCAACATTCTAATACCGAGTACAGTGTTAATTTCAACAATTCTATCACTGATACTAGAAATACCAAGCTCCTTCCTCAAGTTAAGAACTTTTGTAGATCTGGGACAGCCAAGAATAATCCTGAGAGCTTCATTTTGCATTAACTCCAAGGGTCGGAGAGAACTTTCTCTAGCTAATATCAACTTGGGAGCAGCATAATCAATTAAGGACCTAACATAGGCTATGTAAATCATTCTCACGATTCTCACATTTGCACCATAGTTGGGATTGTAGCCAGCAACAGCTTTGAGAGCATTTAGCCTAGCTTTACAAAGTGTGAAAATCTATGAATTTTAGCTAAAAAGTGAGGTTTGTCAAAAAACCATTCAAGTCGCTCTAAATCATCCAAATATGCAATATCATTTGATCACATTTCTCTAATTCTTTTAATGTTTCAAATATTTTTTAAAAAATATATGAAAAATTCGAAATTAATGCTGATTTTTACCTATTTTTATTACAGTTTTTTAAAAATGTCTTATATGTATATAAATGTTGGAAAATGATTGAACATCTCATTTTTTTGCATATGTTGAAGATTCAAGGCTTTTTGAAAGACTTTTTGAAAAACTTTAATTTTTATAGTTAAAATATGTTTTGACAAAGAACTTCACAAAAATCTCATAATTTAGGTTACTTTTTGCATAAAATTTAGTTGCAGCAGAAGTTCTGTTTAAAATTGCAAAATTCTATGTATTTTAGCTTAAAAATGTGTTTTATCGGAAAAGTTCTCAAAACACTCTAAATCTTCGAAATATGCATTGAAATGTCATTTCAGCATACTTTTCTGAGTGTTTAAATGTTTCAAATATTTTTAAAATATATAAGAAATATTCGAAATTAATTTTTATTTTTATCGATTTTGATTGGGTTTTTTTAAAAATATGTAAAAAATACATAAAGGTTAAAAATCATCGAAAATCATATTTTTTCGCATATTTCGACGATTGAAGAATTTTTCAAAGATTTCTTGAAAACTCAATTTTTTGTGTTAAAATATGTGTTTACAAAGTACTTCACAAAAATATGATAATTTTTCTTACTTTTAGCATAAATTTCAATTTTGCTTCTAAAGTGTTTAAATCTATGAATTTTAGCTAAAAAATTAGGTTTGTCAAAAAACTATTCAAGACGCTCTAATTCGTCCAAATATGCAACAAAACATCATTTTAGCACACTTTTCTAATTCTTTTAATGTTTCAAATATTTTAAAAAAATATATGAAAAACTCGAAATTAATGCTGATTTTCACATATTTTAATTAGGATTTTTTAAAAATGTGTTACATGTATATATATAAATGTTGAAAAATGATCAAAAATCTCATTTTTTTGCATATGTTGGGGTTTAAAGGCTTTTTGAAAGACTTTTTGAAAAACTTCAATTTTTATAGTTAAAATATGTTTTGACAAAGAACTTCACAAAAATCTCATAATTTAGGTTACTCTTTGCATAAAATTTAGTTGCAGCAGAAGTTCCGTTTAAAATTGCTAAATTCTATGTATTTTAAGCTAAAAAATGTGTTTTATCGGAAAAGTACTCAAAACGCTGTAAATCGTCGAAATATGCAATACAATATCATTTCTGCACAATTTTCTGTGTTTAAATGTTTCAAGTATTTTTGAAATATATAAGAAATATTCGAAATTAATTTTGATTTTTATCGATTTTGATTGGGTTTTTTTTTTAAAAATATGTAAAAAATACGTAAAGGTTAAAAATCATCGAAAATCATATTTTTTCGCATATTTCGACGATTGAAGAATTTTTCAAAGATTTCTTGAAAACTTCAATTTTTTGTGTTAAAATAAGTGTTTACAAAGTACTTCACAAAAATATGATAATTTTTCTTACTTTTAGCATAAATTTCAATTTTGCTTTAAAAGTGTTTAAATCTATGAATTGTAGCTAAAAAATTAGGTTTGTCAAAAACCATTCAAGATGCTCTAAATCGTCCAAATATGCAACAAAACATCATTTTAGCACACTTTCCTAATTCTTTTAATGTTTCAAATATTTTAAAAAAAATATATGAAAAACTGGAAATTAATGCTGATTTTCACATATTTTTATTAGGATTTTTTAAAAATGTGTTATGCAAATGTTGGAAAATGACCGAAAATCTCATTTTTTTGCATATGTTGAGGTTTAAAGGCTTTTTGAAAGACTTTTTGAAAAACTTCAATTTTTATAGTTAAAATATGTTTTGACAAAGAACTTCACAAAAATCTCATAATTTAGGTTACTCTTTGCATAAAATTTAGTTGCAGCAGAAGTTCCGTTTAAAATTGCTAAATTCTATGTATTTTAGCTAAAAAATATGTTTTATCGGAAAAGTACTCAAAACGCTGTAAATTGTCGAAATATGCAATACAATATCATTTCAGCACAATTTTCTGTGTGTTTAAATGTTTCAAGTGTTTTTGAAATATATAAGAAATATTCGAAATTAATTTTGATTTTTATCGATTTTTGTTGCGATTTTTTAAAAATATGTAAAATATACGTAAAGGTTAAAAAATAATCGAAAATCATATTTTTTTCGCATATTTCGACGATTGAAGAATTTTTCAAATATTTCTTGTAAAACTTCAATTTTTTTTGTTAAAATATGTATTTACAAAGTACTTCACAATAATATGATAATTTTTCTTACTTTTAGCTTTAAAGGGAGGGCCGGAGGGTGAACTCAGAATTGGTGGTTAACAAGGCTTTAGATCGACTTCGGGTGCTAAGAGCTGGGGATGTATCTTTGCAGCAGAGGACAGTAGTGGTTAATACACTTGTTTATAGTAAAGTGTGGGGTGTGGCTGAGGTGTACCCTTTAAGAGATGTGCATATTCAGGAACTGCGGTATTACGTTATGTTTGGGGTTTCAGGAGGGCTTGGTTAAGCCGGGAGGTTGTTATGACCCATGTTCGCCATGGGGGTTTAGGTCTCCTGGCTTTTGGGCCACGGATGAAGGCCCTCTATGTTAAGCAGTGGTTCCTCAGGGCGGGCGGTGAGAAGGGCATCTGGGTGGGTCGGGTAATGATCGACATGCGTAAATGGTGGAACGGCAGGGGATTAATCGAGTGTGAGGACATGCTACGTTTGTTAATAAAGTTGAGAAATGCGCAAAGGATTCGGGTGGGGCAAATGGTCAGCATATGTTGTCGTAGGGAAATTGTACAGGGATTGTCTGTTTTTCCGCTGTATAATTGGGGGGAAATATGGGACGGATTTTGTAAACTTAAGTTTGCACCAAGGGTTCGTGAATTGGTGTACAGGTTTGTCATGGGGATTTTAGCATCAAAATCGGTCTTAAATAGGATGGGTTTGGTAAAGCAGGCGGATTGCTTACGTTTCGGTCTCGAAGAAACAGCTTTTCATGCAGTCTACTTTTGTGTTACATTGGACAAAGTTCGTTCGTGGTTGGGGCGGGTTTTTGATTTTCTTATTGGGGGAACTATCTCAACCTTATGAGCCTTAACATCAGACGTTAGCGGAGTATCAAGTGAGGTACAAAGAGCAATAATGTACATGGTGGCTGATTTTCTTTATATATCGTGGGGTATGCGGGAAACCGGGGGATCAGTTAGGATCAGGGCAATTGCGGCAGGTATCTACAGAACGTATTGCAGAAATAAACTCATATATGGTAGAAGTTGGGATAATAGTTTTCCTGCAAACTATCGAAGTCTTACTGTTCAAAGGTTGCTGCAACTGGGGGTGGGGTAAGGCAACGGGGGGCTGGACTCCTTCCCCCCTTCCCACCGTGGTAGCGCCAAACGGTGGGTTCGGGACTTAAGGGTAGAGGGCAGGTTTTGGGGAGTGACGTGTATGTATTATGAATGGTTCCATGTGTCTATGTGTGTATGGTTGTGGCGTTGTGTGGAACTGAGATCTTTGATTAATCCTAATATGGTCATGCATCTTGATAATACAGATAAAAAGCAATATTTCAGTATATGTTCCAGCTTCTGCAAGACTGAACTGGTTCCCGACTATGGCCGGGGCTTGGTGAAGTATGTTGGGTCTTTCCTGGGATTCCCGTTAGGTTTTGTTTAGTTATTTGTAAGTGGAAGCCTCGCTGATATCACCCGTAAAAGTACACGTTATACTGCCCTTTAAGGGGAATGTTCATAAGCGGACCTTTGGTGATGGTTGTAAACTTTTGATGAAGGGCAAAAAGTTTCATTTGTCTAAGATTGTTTTTGTATATGTAGTAGTGGCCACCGCTGTGAGGGGGGGGGTGAGATGTATAATGTCCTATATTGTAATCTTTGGACATTAAGTTCCTTGGGCAGCAGCTTTTGTGGGATATATTGTTCTGACACCCATTGATATCACATGCATTTGTTTTTTATCATTTATAGTGCATATAGTCATTTGATGTTCAATTAAGCACCTTTACTAATATCACTGTATACAAGCAAGGTATATTTTTGTGGGTTTATAATTAGTTTGAGAAACTAAATAGGAGGTTGGTCGGAGTATTAGGTGTCTTAGTGTTTCCTCATATGTAATCATACATGTTAGATCTGTAAAAGTCTCATGTTAATTATTAAAGGCATTTTGTATATTTTGATTTCTTTTTCAATATATACAAAAACAAAAATAAAGAACACCATGGTTCAATTTCTAAGAGTCATGTAGGTTTCTGTTAGTTATTTTATATAACCATAGTACTAGTGAGTGTGTAATGTATTAGTTTAAATGATATTGTTTTTGTATATAAATTTTTATATATCCATAGTACCATTGAATGTGCAATGCATTAGTTTATATGACATTCTTTTGTATATAAAATTTCATACACAATATGAATAAGACTGTCAGGTTTGGTTATATATTTATTTGGTGTTTAAAGTATGTTTTGGTAGTTCTCTGTTTAGTTATATATATTGTTGTTGTCTTGCATAAAGTTTTCACGGTTCTTGTTTTAAAATCAGTTTTGTGTACCACACATGTATACTGTGTTTTAAGTCAATTATGTATAACATACATGTATACTGTGTTTTTTAAATAAAAATATAAAAAAAAAAAGATTCTCTCCCTCACAGATAAATGCCTGTATACCCATGACGTATATGCAAAATCCGTCACTAAATATCCGATTGCATTCTGTACCGATGTTTCAACCCCCCCCCCACACATCTAAACTTGAAGCTCTTAAGACACTAATCCCGCCCCCACCCACCATTCTTAAAACCCTACCAAACCACAACCTTACGTGTTCCAATCTCTTACAGAAATAAACTGCATGAAAGACCGTATCAGGATCCCCACACACACAACACAGCCCCCCCCCCTGCACGCGCCTATTCGCTAAAACTTCCCCAGACGGTAGTATATTATGTAAAAATTTAAACATTATCTCCCTGATCTTGGCCCATAACCGTAACGCTTTTAAACGACCCCATATGTCCTTCCATGCATACATTGGATATATTCCCTCCTCCTTAGCCACTACCTCCCTGCCCTTTACCAGTGCCAGTTTGCCGATCTTGATCTTGCGTGGATCTCTTACATAAATTAACATCCTCAACATGTCCTCACATCTCTTTACATACGTGCCGGTCAACCAACGTACCAAGTCCCGTCTTATCCAGGTCAAACCCGTGCCAGCCATTCTACCCTCTCTCAAGTAGCTATGCTTGACATACATGCCTAACATTCTATTATGCAAATTCATTAACCCCAGGCCACCCCGGCCAACCGGAAGAGACACCACATCCCTCGTTAACCAATCACAACCTGAACCCCAAATATATCTACATACAAGCGTTAACATACGCTTCTCATCATATGGATGTAACGGATAAATACATGCCACAACTTACTGAACAAAATCACATTCACCACAATTGCGCGCTGATGTATAGACAAGCCTCCTTCCCTCAGTCCTGTCAAACGACCTAAAACCCTTTCTACAGCCTCACTTGAATTCACTTTCCTCGCATCCTGTATGTTGTCCCTATGCACAAACAATCCCACACACCTTAATTTGATTTACTAAAGGCCAGCCTTCCCTCTGGCCTAATACCACACCCGCACAATCTCCCACCCCCATAAGCATTGATTTTTCCTTATTAACAGTCATTCCGGTTGCTTTCCCGAAACATTCCACCAATTCGCTCACTTTTCCTAAAACCTTGGCTCCACGAAATAAAACCGTAGTGTCATCCACGTAACCTATAATTCCTGATTGTACCCCCACCTGACCTTGCTTGTCATCCTGTCGTACAATCCCCTGTACGGCTCTAAAAAACGGGTCCTGAATCAACGCAAAAAGAATTTGTGATACAGGACACCCCTGCCGCAATCCCCTATGCATCCTAACAACTTTTCCCAACCTACCATTTACCTGCACCCTAAACATAGCCTGCTCGTACAAAACCTGTGCCCAACTAACAATTTCCTTTCCGAAACCTTGCCACTGCATAAACTTCCATAATGCATCTCTCTCCATGCAATCGTATGCAGCGTGCCAATCTAAAGCTAATATTCCACCCTTATTACCCCTCCCGCTTTCATCAATGAACCTGCGAATAATTCCTTGTCCCACACACATAGATCGTCCTGGCACACCATATTGTCCCTCGTCCAGAACTCTCTCCAAAACCCATTTTATCCTATTTCCTAACAATTTCGCAAATATTTTATAGTCGCCACACATTAATTATGTGTATAATTATGTATATAATTATGTGTATAATTATGTATATAATTCCCAGATTTCTTTTTCGGTACTAGAACAACCACCCATGTTCTTTGTTGCTGTCCAATAATGCCACTATTTTTTTTTTATTTTTATTATCACACTGGCCGATTCCCACCAAGGCAGGGTAGCCCGAAAAAGAAAAACTTTCACCATCATTCACTCCATCACTGTCTTGCCAGAAGGGTGCTTTACACTACAGTTTTTAAACTGCAACATTAACACCCCTCCTTCAGAGTGCAGGCACTGTACTTCCCATCTCCAGGACTCAAGTCCGGCCTGCCGGTTTCCCTGAACCCCTTCATAAATGTTACTTTGCTCACACTCCAACAGCACGTCAAGTATTAAAAACCATTTGTCTCCATTCACTCCTATCAAACACGCTCACGCATGCCTGCTGGAAGTCCAAGCCCCTCGCACACAAAACCTCCTTTACCCCTTCCCTCCAACCTTTCCTAGGCCGACCCCTACCCCGCCATCCTTCCACTACAGACTGATACACTCTTGAAGTTATTCTGTTTCGCTCCATTCTCTCCACATGTCCGAACCACCTCAACAACCCTTCCTCAGCCCACTGGACAACAGTTTTGGTAATCCCGCACCTCCTCCTAATTTCCAAACTACGAATTCTCTGCATTATATTCACACCACACATTGCTCTCAGACATGACATCTCCACTGCCTCCAGCCTTCTCCTCGCTGCAACATTCATCACCCATGCTTCACACCCATATAAGAGCGTTGGTAAAACTATACTCTCATACATTCCCCTCTTTGCCTCCAAGGACAAAGTTTTTTGTCTCCACAGACTCCTAAGTGCACCACTCACCCTTTTCCCCTCATCAATTCTATGATTCACCTCATCTTTCATAGACCCATCCGCTGACACGTCCACTCCCAAATATCTGAATACATTCACCTCCTCCATACTCTCTCCCTCCAATCTGATATCCAATCTTTCATCACCTAATCTTTTTGTTATCCTCATAACCTTACTCTTTCCTGTATTCACTTTCAATTTTCTTCTTTTGCACACCCTACTAAATTCATCCACCAATCTCTGCAACTTCTCTTCAGAATCTCCCAAGAGCACAGTGTCATCAGCAAAGAGCAACTGTGACAACTCCCAATTTGTGTGTGATTCTTTATCTTTTAACTCCACGCCTCTTGCCAAGACCCTCGCATTTACTTCTCTTACAACCCCATCTATAAATATATTAAACAACCACGGTGACATCACACGTCCTTGTCTAAGGCCTACTTTTACTGGGAAATAATTTCCCTCTTTCCTACATACTCTAACTTGAGCCTCACTATCCTCGTAAAAACTCTTCACTGCTTTCAGTAACCTACCTCCTACACCATACACCTGCAACATCTGCCACATTGCCCCCCTATCCACCCTGTCATACGCCTTTTCCAAATCCATAAATGCCACAAAGACCTCTTTAGCCTTATCTAAATACTGTTCACTTATATGTTTCACTGTAAACACCTGGTCCACACACCCCCTACCTTTCCTAAAGCCTCCTTGTTCATCTGCTATCCTATTCTCCGTCTTACTCTTAATTCTTTCAATAATAACTCTACCATACACTTTGCCAGGTATACTCAACAGACTTATCCCACTGTAATTTTTGCACTCTCTTTTATCCCCTTTGCCTTTATACAAAGGAACTATGCATGCTCTCTGCTAATCCCTAAGTACCTTACCCTCTTCCATACATTTATTAAATAATTGCACCAACCACTCCAAAACTATATCCCCACCTGCTTTTAACATTTCTATCTTTATCCCATCAATCCCGGCTGCCTTACCCCCTTTCATTTTACCTACTGGCTCACGAAACTTCCCCCACACTCACAACTGGCTCTTCCTCACTCCTACAAGATGTTGTTCCTCCTTGCCCTATACACGAAATCACAGCTTCCCTATCTTCATCAACATTTAACAATTCCTCAAAATATTCCCTCCATCTTCCCAATACCTCTAACTCTCCATTTAATAACTCTCCTCTCCTATTTTTAACTGACAAATCCATTTGTTCTCTAGGCTTTTGTAACTTGTTAATCTCACTCCAAAACTTTTTCTTATTTTCAACAAAATTTGTTGATAACATCTCACCCACTCTCTGATTTGCACTATTTTTCATGGCATTAAATAATATCACCAGAAAGTCGCAAATACAATCCCAATTGTCCTTGTAAAAATCACAAGGGATTCCGCCAATCCCCGGCGACTTCCCTACACTCATACCCTCCACAGCCAACCTAATCTCTTCTTCACTTATAGGTCCATTCAAAGCCAACCTGTTTCTCCCATTTCTCCCAACGCCCCCTTAGAAATCCCAACATTTTTATATTGCAATTCATACCAATTACTCAGATATGGTAAACATGAGGAAATTAAATCTTCATCAGAGTACAAAACAAATTCTGGCCACAAAATAGAGCGAAACACCAACATCAAAAACCTGGGAGTGATTATGTCGGAGGATTTCACCTTCACGGACCATAACATTGTATCAATCGCATCTGCTAGAAAAATGACAGGATGGATAATGAGAACCTTCAAAACTAGGGAGGCCAAGCCCATGATGACACTCTTCAGGTCACTTGTTCTATCTAGGCTGGAATATTGCTGCACACTAACAGCACCTTTCAAGGCAGGTGAAATTGCCGACCTAGAAAATGTACAGAGAACTTTCACGGCGCGCATAACGGAGATAAAACACCTCAATTACTGGGAGCGCTTGAGGTTCCTAAACCTGTATTCCCTGGAACGCAGGAGGGAGAGATACATGATTATATACACCTGGAAAATCCTAGAGGGATTTGTACCGAACTTGCACACGAAAATCACTCACTACGAAAGCAAAAGACTTGGCAGACGATGCACCATCCCCCCAATGAAAAGCAGGGGTATCACTAGCATGTTAAGAGACCATACAATAAGTGTCAGGGGCCCGAGACTGTTCAACTGCCTCCCAGCACACATAAGGGGGATTACCAACAGACTCCTGGCAGTCTTCAAGCTGGCACTGGACAAGCACCTAAAGTCAGTTCCTGATCAGCCGGGCTGTGGCTCGTACGTTGGTTTGCGTGCAGCCAGCAGCAACAGCCTGCTTGATCAGGCTCTGATCCACCAGGAGGCCTGGTCACAGACCGGGCTGCGGGGGCGTTGACCCCCAGAACTCTCTCCAGGTAAACTCCAGGTAATACGTCTACAAAGGTATTCATAGCCTCCATTGACCGAAGGACCTGCCCCCTACTAAAGTCTCCCAATGGCTCCTGAACCTCTAATCCCATTAATTCTGTCGCCTTACGACGTCTGCCCTGCTCTCGCAAGACAAACACCGAAGGACGGTCACCCCATAAAACCTCATCAATTCCACTTGTTATCCACGCCGCATCAAAAATACGATTGTGAATGTCTCCAATTAAGCATTTTAAATTTTAAATTTCAACCACCGGATACATTCCCCCACCCTTTGTATAACATGCTTGCAGTTGATTTTCAAGATAGTTCAAGAGCCCATACTGCATTCTCTTGTCTTCTTTGCCTCGCTGCTGATAAAAATCCCTCACCTTCACCATACCGACAGTATCCCACCATTCGACTATATCAACTCCCTCCCGCTATTCAGCCCACCGTCCCCTCCAAGCACTCACAAAATCTTCCCTCACACCTCTTTTATGCATTAAACCCACATTCAACTTCCAGAAACCTCTGAAACGCCTCGGTAATCCTACCCAGTCAACATCCGCCATAACACCTCTGTGATCGGAAAAGCTCACATTTAGCACACGTACACTCCTGACGCTGACACCTCTAGAAACGTATATGCGATCCAGTCTTACCGCAAACTCCCTTCTAACGAACGTATGCATGACCCCACCCACCTCATCCCCCCCACATCCGTAACATTAACACTCCGCAAAAGATCCCCTAAATATCCTGAAAAAAAAACTCTCCCTCTCGGTTCGACATCCTTGCGACGATCAATGCAATTCCAATCACCCCAATAATCGTGACGACTGGCAGTGATCTTAAATGGTACACCAACACGTCCCTAAAAAACGTATTTTTTACACGCAAGTCACCTTCCGCCGGTCCGTACACCCCCAGGAAGGCCACCAGTACCCCACCCCACACCCCATCAACACTAACTACCCTCCCCTCCTCTCCAACCTCATATGTTTGCAAAGAAAACGGGCTAGCCTCTTTAACTAACACTCCTACACCACCTTTCAGTCTATTAGAATAGCCCATGTACAAGATATATTCAGTAATCAGCAATTCACCTAAAGATTTATAATTGTGTTCTTGTAAGAATACGACATCGGGTACATAATTTTTTAACAAAACCTCCAAATACTTACGTTTTTCAACAGATCGTAACCCATTTATATTTAAAGTAAGGTATCCCTTGGATACCTTAACAATCTTGGTTCCCTTGCGTATATCTCCACTTCTTCCCCCCCCCCTGTGTCGTTCTCTTTGACATGCTGAACACATGTAGATTTGCCCGTGTCTCTACGGGTCACGTCGCACCATGCTTTGTTCCCCGACCTCTGCCCTGGTGTCAAAACATCTTGGAGAGTCAGGTATCACCACCGCTCTCTTACGAGAACTGCGGCCAGTATCCATCTCATCCTCAGAACTGTTGTTTCTATGAACTTCCACGACCACAACCTGATGTTCAGCAATATGCCCGGCGGATGCTCCGACCTTCTCTTGCACACTTACATCCTCTAAACCACCGTGAATCCCCTCAGATGTGGAAGCATCCAATAAAACATTCAGAACTTCTTGAATAGATTGCTCCACGTCAACCTGAGTATGAACGAGGTCTTCCTCTGTCGTCGCCGATACCACGCCCACGTCCTCCACTGCACCAGGGAGAGTTAGACATATCGGCGATTCTTCAGCCTCACCCTCTATCTCCTCACTCCACGGTTTACGAGGCAATATATGTTGTTGTGTAGCAGCAGCATATGATCGCTGCTCCGTTGAAACATCAAACCGCCTTACTTCCGTCATTGTAGGGCATTGCGCCGCCATATGGTCATACATCCCACAAAGCCTGCACGTACGCCTTTGTCCTGAGTACGTAACATACACTTGCGTACGGAAGTCCTCCATAACCACATACGACGGAATAGGGTGCTTGAGGGACATTTTCAGGGAGAAAGACCCCTCCAGCATACCAACTAGAGGACCATCATGCCACCATCCCAAAGTTGCCATATGAACCGTGCCATAGCGTGCAAAAACATTCCTCAAATCACTCTCATCCGCCTCAAAAGGAACGTTTCGTACCTTGATCCAGGTGTAAAAACGGGAGACGTCGTGAAGGCGAACAGTGACACCAGGATTAACGGTCTTGATCACATCCTGATATGTGGCAACCATATTTTCGTAACTACTATTTTGTCTGAATTTGACAAAAAGCATCGAATTTCCGTTCAAAGAGACACCATAAAGATCTTCATTATTGATACCATATGTATCTCGGAGTATCGCAGTAAGCAGTAGATGAGTATTCTGATTGTTGAACGAGCCTGTCACTAATTGAAGGCAGACGGTGTTGACTCGCCTACGTGCACCTTCCGCCATTGTGAGTGCACTGAGGAAAACTGCGCAGCAACCAACAGAGTCAGAAGCTACTGCGCAGCCTGTCCACACGGCCCAATAGCGATGCGAACAATGGTTTTGCATGTATTGAAAAAGGAATCAAAATATGCAAAAAGCCTTTAATAATCAACATAAGACTTTTACAGATCTAGCATGTATGATTACATATGAGAAAACACTAAGACACTTAATACCCAGACCAACCCCATATTTAGTTTCTCAAACGAATTATAAACCCACAAAAAAAAAAAAACCTTACTTGTATATAGTGATATTAGTAAAGGTGCTTAATTGAACATCAGCTGATTATATGCACCATAAACGATAAAAAAAAAATACATGTGATATCACTGGGTGTCAGAACAATATATCCCACAAAAGCTGCTACCCAAGGAACTTAAATGCCCAAAGATTACAATATAGGACATTATACATCTCAACCCCCCCCCCACTCATAGATGACCTCTACTACATATTCCAACAATCTTAGGCCAATGAAACTTTTTGCCCTTCATCAAAAGATAACAACCATCACCAAAGGTCCGCTTATGAATATTCCCCTTAAAGGGCAGTATAACGTGTACTTTTAGGGGTGATATCAGCGTGGCATCCGCTTACAAATGACTAAACAAAACCTAACGGGATTCCCAGGAAAGACCCAACGTACTTCACCAAGTCCCGGCCATAGTCGGGAACCAGTTCAGTCTTGCTAGAGGCTGGAACATATACTGAAATATTGCTTTTTATCTGTATTATCAAGATGCATGACCATATTAGGATTAATCCAAGATCTCAGTTCCACACAACGCCACAACAACCATTCATAATACATACGCGTCCCTCCCCAAAACCCGCCCTCTACCCTGAAGTTCCGAACCCACCATTTGGTGCTACCATGGGGGGAGTCCAGCCCCCCGTTGCCTTACCCCACCCCCAGTTGCAGCAACCTTTGAACAGTAAGACTTCGATAGTTTGCAGGGAAACTATTATCCCAACTTCTACCATATATGAGTTTATTTCTGCAATACGTTCTGTAGATACCTGCTGCAATTGCCCTGATCCTAACTGATCCCATGGTTTCCCGCATACCCCACGATATATAAAGAAAATCAGCCACCACATACATTATTGCTCTTCGTACCTCACTTGATACTCCGCTAACGTCTAATGTTAAGGCTAGTAAGGTTAAATTAAAGTTAAATGATGTAGAACTTAGCCATACAAGTTGCAAAAAGGACTTGAGGGTTATGGTGAGCAGCAACCTTAAACCAAGACAGCAATGCCTAAGCATACGTAACAAGGCAAATAGATTACTGGGATTTATATCAAGAAGTGTAAGCAACAGAAGTCCAGAGGTCATACTGCAGCTTTGTACATCATTAGTAAGGCCTCGCCTAGATTATGCAGCTCAGTTCTGGTCTCCATATTACAGAATGGACATAAATTCGTTAGAAAACATTCAGCGTAGGATGACTAAATTAATACATAGCATTAGAAATCTTCCTTATGAAGAAAGATTGAAGACTCTTAAGTTACATTCACTTGTTAGACGAAGAATGAGGGGAGACCTGATCGAAGTGTATAAGTGGAAGATAGGTATTAATAAAGGGGATATTAACAAGGTCTTGAGGATATCTCTCCAAGGGAGAACCCGCAGTAATGGATTTAAATTAGATAAGTTTAGATTTAGAAAGGACATAGGAAAGTATTGGTTTGGAAATAGGGTAGTTGATGAGTGGAACAGTCTACCTAGTTGGGTTATTGAGGCTGGGACTTTGGGTAGTTTCAAATTTAGGTTGGATAAGTACATGAGTGGGAGGGGTTGGATTTGAGTGGGACTTTCACATCAGAGCTTATTTCTTGGGTAGCATTGAAAATTGGGTTAGGCAAATGTTTTGTTAGTGAATTGTAAAGGACCTGCCTAGTATGGGCCAACAGGCCTCCTGCAGTGTTCCTCCTTTCTTATGTTCTTATGTTCTTAAGGTTGAGATAGTTCCCCCACTAAGAAAATCGAAAACCCGTCCCAACCACGAACGAACTTTGTCCAAGGTATCACAAAAGTAGACTGCATGAAAAGCTGTTTCTTCGAGACTGCAACGTAAGCAATCCGCCTCCCTTACCAAACCCATCCTATTTAAGACCGATTTTGATGCTAAAATCCCCATGACAAATCTGTACACCAATTCACGAACCCTTGGTGCCAACTTAAGTTTACAAAATCCGTCCCATATTTCCCCCCAATTATACAGCGGAAAAACAGACAATCCATGTACAATTTCCCTACGACAACATATGCTGACCATTTGTCCCACCCGAATCCGTTGCGCATTTCTCAACTTTAATAACAAACGTAGCATGTCCTCACACTCGATTAATCCCATGCCGCTCCACCATTTACGCATGTCGATCATTACCCGACCCACCCGGATGCCCTTCTCACCGCCCGCCCTGAGGAACCACTGCCTAACATAGAGGGCCTTCACCCGTGGCCCCAAAGCCAGGAGACCTAAACCCCCACGGCGAACATGGGTCATGACAACCTCCCGGCTTAACCAAGCCCTCACGAAACCCCAAACATAACATAAGACCCTTCTCTGCAGTTCCTGAATATGCACATCTCTTAAAGGGTACACCTCAGCCACACCCCATACTTTACTATAAACAAGTGTATTAATTAACCACTACTGTCCTCTGCTGCAAAGATACATCCCCAGCTCTTAGCATCCGAAGTCGATCTAAAGCATTATTAACCACCAATTCTGAGTTCACCCTCCGGCCCTCCCTCTCATCTGCCATGTACACGATACCACATATTCTAAGTTGCACCACGACTGACCACCCATACTTTTCGCCCAACTTCCCCCCCACCCATGTACCCACCTCCAATAATTTCGATTTTGCTTTATTGATGCACATACCAAACTCTGTCCCAAAAAACTCAACAATCCATCCCACGATCCACAAATCCTCCTCCCGTTTTAACAAAATCGTGGTATCATCTACGTACCCGACCACACGCTCTGCATGATCACTGCTCCGCGTCCCACGCCTCAAACCACCATCCACCAGCTCATAAAAGGGGTTTTGCATACGAGCAAAAAGCAGCTGGAAGATGGGGCACCCTTGCATCAAACCCCGCTCCATACGGACTGGCTGCCCCAATTTACCGCTTACCTGTACTTGTATCATAGCCGAGTCATACAAGGTATCAACCTATCTTACAATCTCCTCTCCAAAACCCTGCTTCAACAAAATAAGCCTCAATAAATCTCTATCAACACAATCATAAGCATTTTGCCAGTCAAGCCCGAGGACACCCCCCCCTTGACATTCCTCCAAAAATTCCCTAATACGTACATGCCCGTCCCTCATGCTCCTACCTGGTATGCCTAGCTGTCCCTCATGAATAACCGACCCCATAACCTTCCTCATTCTATTTCCTAAAACTTTTGCAAAGATTTTATAGTCCAAGCACATAAGAGATATAGCTCTATATGCACTCAGACCCCTCCCCCCTCCCTTTTTGGGCACCAACACAACTACCCTCGTACTTTGCGACATACTTAACCTCCCCTCCGTGAGCATGCAATTCAATACATCAACCAAACAATGCTTTATACTTCCCCAATGCGCCCTATAAAAATCATTCGAGATGCCACCTATACCTGGTGCCTTTCCTTTACTCATACTAAAAATCGCCTCCTCTACCTCCTCCACTCGAATTCTACCTTCTAGTACCGTTCTATCCCTGTCACTTATAACTTTTCTGAAATCCCTCCCCACCAGGCCACCCGCATGGACCCCCCCTACTCCCCACCATAGATTTTCCCCAAACCATAGATAAGCATAAAAACTCATGCTGTCCGTGGTGAGGAGTACTTGACCCGGCAGGTAACCACCCAAACCCGTGCATACTTCCAATTGCAAGAGGGACATCGCCTGTTGTCTGACCCTGAACTTGCGCAAGACACAACCGGAAGGTTTGTCACCCTAGAGCACTTCTTCCATACCTACTCTGACTCGAACCGCATTAAAACGTTCATTGTGGATTTCTGCAAGTTGACTACGAAGATGTTCAATGTCGTCATACCTGCTACTTCCACCCTTCACAAAGTAATCATTAAGCTGCCCCTCCAAATAGTTTTGTAGCCCAAACCTCCACCTTGCCTCCTCCTTTCCCCGCTTCTTATAATAATGCGCTATTCCAGGTTTGGCACGTGTTTCCCACCATTCCAACAAACATTCATCTGCCCTCCGCGTTTCCCAGATGTTTTTCCACCAATCCTGAAAAGCGGACCCATCCCTTTCCCCCTCCAAGAGCCGCCCATTCAGTTTCCAATACCCTGAATAAACCCTGATCATTCCATCCCAGTCCAAGTCCGCTAGCACTGCACGGTGATCGGAAAACCCCAGATCAAGGGTCTGCACGCGCCCAACTCGAAGTCCTTGTGTTGCATAAATCCTATCCAGTCGGGTCGATTACCTCTGTGCACAAACGTATGTTCCACCCCCCACCCACCCCTCCCCACTACATCATAAACCCCTACATCCCTCAGCAGATTTCTTAAGACAGGTAGAACGCACCCTGCCCCCCTTGGCTCAATATCCCCATGCCGGGTAGTACAATTCCAATCCCCACCTAAGACCGAAATTAAAGGTAAACCCTGGATGTGAAACGTTAAAGCCTCCCTCAAAAAGTCTATTTTAACTTTAGAGTTACTGTCTGCTGGCATATAAACTCCGATAAAACAAACTCTAACCCCACCCCAAAACCCATCCACCCTTACCACCCTTCCATCACCCCCCTCCTCCCATCCCAAGACGCTCCAATGGCTGGACTCCTTCACCGCTATAGCCACCCCACCCGTTAATTTTAAAGAATTACTCACATACATTCGATAGCCTTTCAACCGTAACTCTCTACAAAATTTATAATTATGTTCTTGCATAAAACATACATTGTTATGCAGGGTTCTGCATGACATCGTAATGTACATATAGTGGAGAAGTGTGCCATAATAATATGAATATTATAGTTGTAAAGAATAATTTTATAATTTATAATGTGCATTTGGGAGTACTGTAAAGTACTCTAACTGTAATTATAAAGAAATTCTGTTAATGATTTATTTTCCAAGGATGTTTGGGTACGTGGAGTAAGCGTGGTTTGAGAGAGTCACGTGACCTTAGATGGTGTGTAGAGGCTGGCGTCGGAGATGCTGTGTATTTAAGATAAGTTTGTAGTTGTGCACTCATTTTGTTTATCCAACTCAAGCCACAGGCTCTCATATGGCTTACCTGTATGTTCACCCAGGCTCTGACATGGTCAGGGTGCTGTGGGATGAGTGAGGAAATATGAAATGAGGTTTGTAGTGTAATGACGGCCTGACGCTGACGAAGCCTAGTGGTTATGGTGGCTGAACCTCCAGCCAGCTGTTGTGTGTACCCACATTTGGGCGTTTAGGATTAAGGTTTTTCTGTTATGTTATGTTATGGTGACTAAATAGATATATTTTCCTAATTGGGATTTTTTGCCTAACCCTCTGTTACCCAACCCCATGAAGTACACTTACCAGTTTAGCGCTTTCTGTTTTGACTGGGATAGCCCTGGGTGGCCGGTTTGGGCTTGAGAGGTGTGTAACTTTTACCTTTGCCCTTAGACCAGGCTCAAGCCCCCAGCTATCCCACATTTCTGCATAACATGGGGGCCTGTATATGGGAGAATTATCAAATTTTATGTGGTAATTCAAGTTTGCAACCTGGAAAGTCAATAATCATTCTTTACTGGGTTGGTCAGAGGAAGCATTCACTATAACACTCACACTAAAATAATATTTTACCTTTGTTTGCAATATTGCTGGTTTTTAGGGTGTTATTATTAATTAATTCCTTGTGAATAATTTACTGTTGTGTGCAACATTGCTAGTTTTTAGGCTGTTATTATTAATTAATACCCTGTGAATAATAATTTACTTTTGTGTGCAATATTGCTAGTTTTTAGGGTGTTATTATTAATTAATACCCTGTGAATAATTTACTTTTGTGTGCAACATTGCTGGTTTTTAGGGTGTTATTATTAATTAATACCCTGTGAATAATTTACTTTTGTGTGCAACATTGCTGGTTTTTAGGGTGTTATTATTAATTAATACCCTGTGAATAATTTACTTTTCTGTGCAACATTGCTAGTTTTTAGGGTGTTATTATTAATTAATACTCTATAAATCATTTACCTTTCTGTGCCATATTGTTGATTTTTAGGGTGTTATTAATACTTGATATTTTGTGCATAATTTACCCTTGCAGGTACAATCTTGCTGATTTTTAGGGGGTTATGCTTACCTAAATTTCTGGAAATAATTTACCTTTGCAGATGCAGTAGCACTTATTTTTTTTTCTGCCAGGGTTTTCTTTTTGTGTGCAATCCTGTTTAATTTGAGGAAGTCACATGACAACTCCTTGTGAATATACTACTTCAGTATATGTGCCTTACTGTGTGCTTTATTATTTTATATCAGTAAGTTCTGTGGCTGGTAGTAAGATTTGGTGCTATTATTTCCCAAAATGGCTGACACTGGTAAAAATTCTGAGGATGACATGCATTTGGAAGGTGACATTGAATCAAATCCCCATGATAAGGACCTGGATAAGGAAGTAGTAATTTTACAAATGAAATTAGCCCTAGTTGCAGAAGAATAGGAACGGTTAAGGATTGAGCGTACAAAGATCCAGGAACAGAGAGCCTTAGAGGAGCTTAGGGCTCAAGAAAGAGCTAAAGAGAGGCAGCTTGCTTCTCACCCAGACACAGACACAAGGGTAGATGTTTTTCATTTGGATAAAGCCATAAAATTTGTGCCCAAATTCCTAGAGAAAGACCCAGACCAGTTTTTTCTGTTATTTGAAAGTACGGCCAAATCCCAAGTTTGGCCGGAAAAGGAATGGGGGACATTAGCAAGAACCCAATTAGTTGGTAAAGGGTTACAGGCTATTAGTTCTTTAGAAGGATCTGCCTTTTCTGATTATCATAAGCTAAAAGAGGTAGTTTTACTGGCTTATCAAATGTTGCCGGAAAGGTACCGGCAGAAATTCAGAGGACAAAAGTTTCAGTCAGGGCAGTCTTTGGTGGAATATGGTAAGGAGAAGATGTCACTTCTAAATAGGTGGTGTCGCTCAAAGGGGGTGGTAGGCAATTATGAAGGTGTAATTACCTTAATTTTGTCAGAGGATCTTTTGGGAAATGTTCCTTCTGACCTTAAGGCATATCTTGAGGAGAAGGATCTTGATGATTTTAATAATGCTTTAGAGCTGGGTGACAGATTTTTAGCTAACCAAAAATTTGGTAGTAGTTACCACACCCCCCATACTAATACTGGTAAGTTTTCTCCACCCACCAATAGGAATAAGAAATTTCAGAAGTTTAAGCCACCCATTTATCAGCCTAATAACCACAAGAGTTTTAATAACCCTAATTTACCAGTACCCACTCGAGGAGGTTTTAAGTCAGCTGTCACAGGTCCAGGACTACAAGGAACAGGTGGGACGAGCCCAGTTCCCCAGAACCAAGGGATCCAACCTAGGTCAGATGGGCAGGGGGCCTTTAAACCTTATCACTGTACATATTGCAATAAACAGGGCCACCTGCAGCCATATTGTCGAAAGATGCTTAGGGACCAGGCTGCGGCAGATGCTTCTCCAGTAAATACACCGATTACACATGATGTGGCTTGGATTGCAGTCTTGCCCCAAGGTATCCAAAGAAGACCAGCTGTTTTTGACCCTCGGATGAAGGTCTATTCAAGTAAGTCTACTGTGGCCTTACACCAAAATGAAGGTAGGGTCACAGGTGTTATGTCTTTGAGGGACACTTGTAGCACATACACCTTGCTTCGCAGGGGTGTATTGCCAGTGTCGGATGACACCTACACCGGATTGGACATTTTTCTTAAAGGGATAACTGGAGTCCCTGTCAGGACTCCAGTGCACAGGTTATGGGTAGAGTCTGCTTACCAGTCTGGGTACCTACCTGTAGGTATTGCAGAAGATGTACCTTTTGCAGAAGTTGACCTTCTACTAGGCAACAACGTTGTGAGACTCCTCAAAAGTGAGGAATGTTTGGTTTTGCAGGACCCTGCTTTACAAGGTGGTAATGACTCAATTGGAGCAACGGTACCTGAAAATTTTTCAATGTGCTTTCGGACTAAACAGGGGAACAAGGCAGGAGCTGTGCCTCTCTGTGACCCTTCTGCACACTGTGGTGATGGTTTGGGCATGGGGAGCCTGTTCATTGAGTCTGACCTGCAGGAGACTCTGAGCAGTGATGAACCGGCTCAACCGGAACTCGGTTGGAGAAGTGGTCTTGGTGCTGATGTGGGAAAAAATCCCCTGACTCTGCAGCAGCTGAGTGAGGCCCGGGAAGGTTGTGACCTCCGGAACGCTATTCATTTATCAGTTGTCGCGGAGGATGTGGTTCCCAAATTTACCAAGTGTTTATTTTGCAGAGTTGATCAAATGAGCAAGACTCTTTTTAAGAGGACCTGTGCTTACGTGGACGCGGCAGAACTATTAAAGTGTCTTTGTCAGTATTTTTTTACAGATTCTGAAGGAACGGCATTTCAGTGTTAAGACGGGAGAGCTAAATAATCAGTGTTTATTAATAAATTCCTTTTCTAACAGGTTACCAGAGTCTGTACCCTTTCTGAATAATTTTGTGTGTGTGGTTTTGAGATTTCTGGTGAAACATTTTTGTCTCTTAGGCTTTGCACAAATCACCCAGAAGTCATATTTTATGAAATATCATGTAGTTTTGAGAGGCCTACTTGAGGTTAAATTTACCAATGTATATCATCCTAGGAGTCAAAGAAAAGCTCCATGGTTTTCCCAGTCTCTCAGGGCAATGCATATTTGTTTTCCCCAGTACCAGAAGGACTGGGAGGAGGGAATTCCCCTCCCTTTCATTACCGTGTGGGGAAGCACTCTGGAATCATTAAGTCATGTGCTATGTGAGGATGGTGATGTTTCCCCAGCGGTGTTTTTTCTCGGTTTCAGAAAATTCTTGGCTAAGATGAGGTCTTTGTCTGACAGGTTTGTAAGATGAGGTCGATGGCACTAGTGCACCAGTCTGCCAGTCCGCCCAGGATGACGTGGGACTATGAGGTGGTGCTACACATTCTGGAAGCTGGAGAGATGGGATTGGCATTGGAACCAGGTCCTGGGAAGGCTATGATGGAACTGTGTGGTGACTTCAAAATGATGATGGATAAAGTCCCAGAGAAAGATAATGTAAGCAGGAAAATTGTAAGAGATTGTGGAAGATTTGGATCTTCTGAAAGACTGGTTGAAGTGTTGGCTCAGCCATGGTGCACCTTAGTGAAAGAGTTTTGGGATGCTGAAAAATGGGGCCATGTTAAACCCCACAAGGTAGAGGTTTCCGAATTTGTGAAGTATCAGCAGGCCTGGCATGATGTAAGCTGGGGGTTAAATAGGTTCCTTGAAGTGAAGTGTTTATTTCTAGAGACTGTGTTAGTATCCAGCGAGAGTCGGTGGACGTTGTTTTTTACTGGTCTCACACTAGGTGATACCTTGAAAACGTGCACTGACTGCCGCCAGGTACAGTTAAAAAATAAGGTTTTGTCTCCTCTTTATGAACTACATGCAAATTGTGTGAATGAACAGTGGGTGCGTCATCTGCTTCCCACGACCATGTGTGCCAAGGACACACCCGTATTTGTAACTTTAATATCTCTGTCCATGTACCTTTTGTATGCCATTAACCCTCAAGATTTTTTATGTGTAATCCTGAGTTACCCACCCCGGGTTTTGCAAAATGATACAGAGGTTGGGTCAGTCTTGTTGCAGGGTAGAGCAGGAGAAGTAATGCCACTCGGCTGCTTCTCAGCAAAAAGTAGCAGGCACCAAAGAAGTTATACCTCCATAGAAAAGGAGGCTTTTGCTTTAGTGTTGGCAGTGCAACATTTTGAGGTGCATATATCTTCATCAGTTCACCCTATAACTGTGTATAGTGACCATATTCCTTTACGTTTCCTTCACTTAATGAGGCACCACAATCAGAGACTTACAAGGTGGGCCTTGTTTCTCCAACTTCTTAATCTTGTGATTCATTATGTGAAGCGAGCAGAGAATGTGGTTGCTAATACCTTGTCTTGTGTTTAAAGTGCACGATGTAGTGTATAGATCACTTATCTATTCTTATTTTGCAGTGATTTGCAGTAGACGAGTAGATGGAACCCTGGACCACCCAAAGGAGAAGGGCAGGTTGAGCTGGAGCTGGAGGTATCAGGATTCCCTAGTGCGTGTGTATTTAGGGGGGTAGTCACATCAAAGGCCATGCCTAGGTAAGGTATGCTACGTTTTTCAGGTCTTGGCTGGAATGCCTCGCCTCAGTTTTATGTTGGGTTAGGGACTGTTGAACCTAACGTTTTAGTGAATTGTGGGGCTGGCGGTGATGCCCTCCACTGTTTGGGTCATGTCTTTTGATCCGAGGTTTTTTGGTTCTCCAGGACTCTTTTTCAATTTTTCCTTTTTGGATCACCGCTGGGGTGACTTCAGGGTCCTTGGAATGACATGTAGGTGACGGCCTGAGAGGTCCACCTTTTGGGGGTCTTCAGTGATGACTCCAGGGTTTTACGGCCGCAGTCCCACCAACAAGATTTATGTGCCTATCCACCCGTTGTTTTTGGGGGCCTGATATTTTCCCCTCTCCTGTGCTCTCCTGATTCTCGCAGAGGTGTGTCATGGGGAACCAGTTTTGTTTACTAAAGATTGCTGTGAGATGGGAGTGGTAATGTGATATTGTTTTCTCAGTAGAATTTAACATGTAACATCTGTTTTTCTTTTCTTTGAACTCCTGGAAAATGTACTTACTGTTTAAAAGTTTTTTTTGGTGGCACCTACATTTTTGTCTGCCTTGCAACATACTGAACTTTGGTGTTACTTCATAAAACGGCATTCCTCAGGGGCACTTTTGTACAAAGTTAACTTGCTTGTTTATAAGTTTGCTTGATGTAATTTAGGTAAAATGCATCAACGCCAGCGCCTGGCCAGCACTGTGTTGTAATGGTGCCTTTTCCTAAAACAGCTGTCTAAGAGTTTGACTGTGAGCTCGTTGGGCATAGAACTTGATCACTTTTATGTTCAGCGAGTTTCATATGTCTGCAATCTAAGAACATAAGAACATAAGAAAGGAGGAACACTGCAGAAGGCCTGTTGGCCCATACTAGGCAGGTCCTTTACAATTCATCCCACTAACAAAACATTTGCCCATCCCAATTTTCAATGCCACCCAAGAAACAAGCTCCGATGTGCAAGTCCCACTCAAATCCAACCCCTCCCACTCATGTACTTATCCAACCTAAATTTGAAACTACCCAAAGTCCTAGCCTCTATAACCCAACTAGGTAGACTGTTCCACTCATCAACTACCCTATTTCCAAACCAATACTTTCCTATGTCCTTTCTAAATCTAAACTTATCTAATTTAAATCCATTACTGCGGGTTCTCTCTTGGAGAGATATCCTCAAGACCTTGTTAATATCCCCCCTATTAATACCTATCTTCCACTTATACACTTCGATCAGGTCTCCCCTCATTCTTCGTCTAACAAGTGAATGTAACTTAAGAGTCTTCAATCTTTCTTCATAAGGAAGATTTCTAATGCTATGTATTAATTTAGTCATCCTACGCTGAATGTTTTCTAACGAATTTATGTCCATTCTGTAATATGGAGACCAGAATTGAGCTGCATAATCTAGGTGAGGCCTTACTAATGATGTATAAAGCTGCAGTATGACCTCTGGACTTCTGTTGCTTACACTTCTTGATATAAATCCCAGTAATCTATTTGCCTTATTACGTACGCTTAGGCATTGCTGTCTTGGTTTAAGGTTGCTGCTTACCATAACCCCCAAGTCCTTTTCGCAATCTGTATGGCTAAGTTCTACATTATTTAACTTATAAGTGCTAGGGTTATAGACACTCCCGAGCTTCAGAACCTTGCATTTATCCACATTGAACTGCATCTGCCACTTTTCTGACCAAGAGTAGAGTTTGTCTAAATCCTCCTGAAGTTCCCTAACATCTACGTTTGAATCAATTATCCTACCTATCTTCGTGTCATCGGCGAATTTGCTCATATCACTAGCAATTCCTTCATCAAGATCATTGATATATATTATAAACAACAACGGGCCCAAGACTGATCCCTGTGGAACGCCACTTGTTACTGATCCCCACTCGGATTTAACCCCATTTATGGACACTCTCTGCTTCCTGTCTGTGAGCCATGACTCGATCCACGAGAGCACCCTCCCCCCAATGCCATGAGCTGCTACTTTCTTCAACAGTCTTTGGTGCGGAACTCTATCAAATGCCTTACTAAAATCTAAGTAAACAATATCAAATTCTTTATCGTGGTCAACAGCCTCAAAAGCTTTACTGAAGAAAGTTAATAAATTAGTTAGACAAGACCGGCCTCTTGTGAATCCATGCTGAGTATCATTAATCAAGCTATGCTTATCGAGATGGCTTCTTATAATCTCAGCTATAATTGACTCTAGCAACTTGCCTACAATTGAGGTCAGGCTTATTGGGCGGTAATTTGACGGTAACGACTTGTCCCCTGTTTTAAAAATAGGAATTACATTAGCCATCTTCCACATATCAGACACTACACCTGTTTGAAGAGATAAATTAAAAATATTAGTTAATGGTTCACAGACTTCCATTTTGCATTCCTTAAGAACCCTTGAAAAAACCTCATCAGGACCCGGTGACTTATTTTGCTTCAGTCGGTCTATCTGCTTCACAACCATTTCACTAGTGACTGTGATGTTACATAATTTATCTTCTTCTGATCCACTATAAAAATTAATTACCGGGATATTATTAGTGTCTTCCTGTGTAAAAACCGAGAGAAAATAATTATTTAAAATCGAGCACATTTCATTCTCTTTGTCAGTAAGATGCCCATAGTTATTTTTAAGGGGACCTATCTTATCTCTGACTTTTGTTCTATATACCTGGAAAAAACTTTTTGGATTAGTTTTAGAATCCCTAGCAACTTTAATTTCATAGTCCCTTTTAGCTTTTCTTATCCCCTTTTTAATGTCCCTCTTAATGTCAATATACTGATTCATAAGATGACCCTCGCCTCTTTTGATACGCCTATAAATTCCTTTCTTATGCCCTAGTAGATATTTCAGCCTATTATTCATCCATTTAGGGTCATTTCTATTTGATCTAATTTCCTTATAAGGGATAAACGTTCTTTGAGCAGCATGTATTGTGTTCAGAAAACTGTCATATTGATAGCTCTCTTCGTTACCCCAGTCAACAGATGATAAGTGCTCTCTAAGCCCATCGTAATCTGCTAAGCGAAAATCTGGGACTGTTACTGAGTTATCCCTACTATCATACTTCCATTCAATTCTAAATGTAATTGATTTGTGGTCGCTAGCACCCAGTTCCTCTGAAACTTCTAAATTATTAACAAGGGATTCATTGTTTGCCAGAACTAAGTCAAGCAGGTTATTTCCCCTTGTAGGTTCTGTCACAAACTGCTTCAAAAAACAATCCTGAACTACTTCTAAGAAATCGTATGATTCTAAATTCCCAGTCAAGAAATTCCAATCAATATGACTAAAGTTAAAGTCTCCTAGAATTACTACATTATCGTGCCTTGTGGCCCTAACAATTTCCTCCCATAGTAGTCTCCCTTGGTCCCTATCTAAATTTGGGGGACGGTATATCACACCTAAAATTAATTTTTCATGCCCCTCTGAAAATTCTATCCAAACAGACTCTGTATGTGTTACTTCAGACTTAATACCCGTTTTTATGCAACAGTTCAAGCGATCTCGGACATACAATGCCACCCCACCCCCCTTCCCGATACTTCTATCTACTTGGAACAATTTAAAACCCTGAATGTGACATTCTGCAGGCATGTCCCGACTTTTTGAATTAAACCACGTCTCAGTAATGGCAAATACATCTATGTTACCTGCACTAGCAACTAGTCTCAACTCGCCCATCTTATTCCTAGCACTGCGACTATTTGTGTAATAAACTTTTAATGACCCTCCTCTCTCTTTACCCTTCCTGCTTTTTTCTATTATTCCACTAAACCTATTACTGTCCTTGTCAATTAGTGCCACTGGCTTTCCAATATCCACCTCATTTTGCCTATTACTAGTTCTGCTAGTACTCATATTACTACCCTGCGACTTCACAGTTTTCCTGCAAAAACCCATACCTCTAACTAATCCTAGTTTAAAGTCCTAACAACCCCCTCAACTGAGTTAGCAAGAAAACCCACACCTGCCCTGGATAAGTGAACCCCATCCCTGGCATACATGTCATTTCGGCCATAGAAGTTGTCCCAGTTGTCAATGAATGGTACTGCATTATCCTTACAGTGTTTATCCAGCCAACAATTAATACCAATTGCTCTGGACAACCATTCATTACCAACACCTCTTCTTGGCAAAATGCCACATATAACAGGGCGCCCCCCCTTCTTCCTAATCATGTCTATAGCTGTCCTGAACTTTCTAACTAAATCCTCACTTCTACGCTTGCCAACATCATTGCCTCCAGCACTGAGGCAAATAATAGGATTGATCCCATTACCGTTCATGATGTTGTCAAGCCGGCTAACAATGTCCTCCATCCCAGCCCCAGGAAAGCATACCCTTTGTCTCCTACTCCTGTCCTTCAAGCAGAATGCCCTATCCATGTATCTAACCTGGCTATCCCCAACAACAACAATATTCTTACCTTCCTTGTTGTCGTTCGTCGTGACGATCCCAGTAGTAGACTCACATTCGTCGGGTAGCACCGAGAATGCGTTGGAGGTTTCCACGGGAGTTTCCACAGCAGTCTCTTTCTTCTTCATCGTTTCTGGCTTTCCATTCGTCTTCTTGATCGTCAACTTCGTCGTCCCCTGCTGTCCAACCACTGACCACGATCCCTTCTTGACCTGAGGACTCGAAACAGGAGGACTACTACGAATCCTCTTGTTTTCTTCGGTCAGTCGCCGTATCTCCATCTTCGCTGCCCTCAATTCTTCCTTAAGTTGCTGGTAAAGTTGCTCGATGGAGGGCATCTTGGTTCAGTCCACGGGAGCAAACAAGACACTTCTTCACAGAGTTAAGTACAGGTCAGCACTCAAAGTACAGGTCACCACTCAAGAGCACACAAACAGGTCTTCACAGAGCTAAGTACACGTCACCACTGAGCTAAGTACACGTGATGGTGTGTAGAGGCTGGCGTCGGAGATGCTGTGTATTTAAGATAAGTTTGTAGTTGTGCACTCATTTTGTTTATCCAACTCAAGCCATAGGCTCTCATATGGCTTACCTGTATGTTCACCCAGGCTCTGACATGGTCAGGGTACTGTGGGATGAGTGATGAAATAAGAAATGAGGTTTGTAGTGTAATGATGGCCTGACGCTGATGAAGCCTAGTGGTTATGGTGGCTGAACCTCCAGCCAGCTGTTGTGTGTACCCTCATTTGGGCGTTTAGGATTAAGGTTTTTCTGTTATGTTATGTTATGGTGACTAAATAGATATATTTTCCTAATTGGGATTTTTTGCCTAACCCTCTGTTACCCAACCCCTTGAAGTACACTTCCCAGTTTAGTGCTTTTTGTTTTGACTGGGATAGCCCTGGGTGGCCGGTTTGGGCTTGAGAGGTGTGTAACTTTTACCTGTGCCCTTAGACCAGGCTCAAGTCCCCAGCTATCCCACATTTCTGCATAACATACATCCACATCATAACGACGCAAAAACCACTCCATCCACACTTTTTTAACTTCAGTCCTTCCCCCTGTACTCTACCCTTATGCAGGGACCTTGAAACTATCCCTTCTGTGACAGGCGGCTCAGCCACTTTCGCCCACGATTTCCTCCCTGGGCGCTGTCCTGGTGTCAAGACGTCGTCCATATCCGACGTCCCCGCCGAACGTTTGCGGGAGCTGCCATCCACATGCATCTCCTCGCTAGACGAAGCCTCCTGGTGAACCTCCACCACCACCTCATGCGTCCGTTCGAACATGGTTTCATCCTGCATTTCCATGTTAGGGGATTCCTCAGTCGTTAACTCACGACACGCCGTCGAAACAACAGGACCATGTTCTGTTCCATCTAGAAGGTCCTGCAACACGTCTTCCAGCAACTTATCCTGTGGCAAAACCTCAGGCACCACAGGATCCACTGTAAGCGTGGGCACGGTCGATGCATCCAGAGACAGGGTGGCACACATCGTAGACTGTGTGTCCGCCTGTTGCATCTCGTCACTCAAAAGCTGAGGTACCAGGCTCAGTCACGATAGCCTCAGTCCATAGGCCCACAGGTGAATGGTTCCGGGAGTGGCCAACCAGTCGATGGGGGCACTGGGCAGCCATATGCTCAAAAGATTTGCATAGTCTGCAAGTCTTCCTTTGGCCCGCGTAATGAACAAACACCTGGGTCCTATATTTCTCCAGACGTACATAAGAGGGAATCGACTGGCGGAGCATCATCTTGATGGTGAAGGAGCCCTCCGGGAACCCCTCGTATGGGCCCTCTCTCCACACTCCCTTGGTCGCTGCATGCACCGTTCCGTATCTGCCGAAAACATCCCGCAGATCGTACTCCTCCGCCTCGAAAGGCACATTTCTCACCTTGACCCAGGTGACATACGTCTACACGTCATGTAGACACACTTCCAGAGCCGAATTCTCTACCATTCTCCTTTCTTGAAAAGTTTCCAGAATATTGTTGTAGAAGCCGGCATTCACGAATTTTATAAATATCCTTGACATCCCATTCAAAGCTACGCCATATAATTCTTCATTGGGGATGCCGTAGACCTCTCGTATAATGCTTGGCATTAATGAGTGCATTGTAGAAACGCTGAGGGAGACTTGTGTGAATGCAACACAGACCGTGTTAACTCTCCTGCCTTGTTGGTCCACCATCTTGTGACTTGTAGTGGTCTGTGAAAACTGCGCAGAGATCAGTTGAATCAGGAGCTACTGCGCAGCCTGTCCGCATGGCCAAATAGTGATGCAGACAATGAAGGAGTGTGGTGACCCGTCACTGGCTTAAGAAGGAGTGTGGTGACCTGTCATTGGCTCTGAAGGAGTGTGGTGACCCATCGCTGGCTTCAGAAGGAGTGTAGTGACCTATCATTGGCTCTGAAGGAGTGTGGTGACCCGTCACTGGCTCCTGAAGGAGTGTGGTGACCCGTCAATGGCTCCTAAAGAAGTGTGGAGACCCATCACTGGCTGCTGAAGGAGGGTGGTGGCCCGTCACTGCCTCCTAAAGGAGTGTGGTGACTCACCACTGGATCCTAATGGAGTGTGGTGACCTGTCACTGGCTCTTAAAGGGAGTGGTGACCTGTCACTGGCTCCTGAAGTTGTGTGGTGACCCATCACTGCCTCTGAGGGAGTGTGGTGATCCGTCACTGGTTCCTGAAGGAGTGTGGCGACCCACCACTGCACGTCACTGGCCCCTGAAGGAGTGTGGTGACCCGTCACTGGCTCATAAATGAGTTTGGTGACCCGTCACTGGCTCCTGAAGCAGTGTGGTGACCTGTCACTTGTTTCTAAAAGTGTGTGGTGACCCGTCACTGGCCCTAAAGGAGTGTGGTGAACCGTCACTGGCTCCTGATGGAGTTTGGTGACCTCTCACTGGCTCATGAAGGAGTGAGGTGACCCGTCATTGGCTCCTAAATGAGTGTGGTGACCCGTCACTAGCTCCTGAAGGAGTGTGGTGACACGTCACTGGCTCCTAAATGAGTGTGGTGACCCATCACTGGCTCCTGAAGGAGTGTGGTGACCCGTCACTGGCTCCTAAAGGAGTGTGGTGACCCATCATTGGCTCCTCAAGGAGTGTGGTGACCCGTCACTTGCTCCTAAAGGAGTGTGGTGAACCGTCACTGGCTCCTGAAGGAGTGTGGTGACCCATCACTGGCTCCTGAAGGAGTGTTGTGATCTCTCACTGGCTCATGAAGGTCTGTAGTGTCCCATCACTGGCTCTGAAAGAGTGTGGTGACTCGCCACTGGCTCCTAAAGGAGTGTGGTGATCTGTCACTAGTTCCTGAAGGAGTGTTGTGACCCGTCACTGGCTACTGAATAAGTGTGATGACCCATCACTGGCTCCTGAGGGAGTGTGGTGACCTGTCACTGGCTCCTGAAGGAGTGTGGTAACCTATCACTGGCTCCTAAAGGACTGTGGTTACCCGTCACTGGCTCCTGAAGGAGTGTGGTGACCAGTCACTGGCTCATATAGGAGTGTGGTGACTGTCACTGGCTCCTGAAGGAGTTTGGTGACCCGTCACTGGCTCCTAAAGGAGTGTGGTGACCCGTCACTGGCTCCTGAAGGAGTGTGGTGACCCGTCACTGTATCCTTAAGGAGTGTGGTAACCCATCACTGGCTCTGAAGGAGTGTGGTGACCAGTCACTGGCTCCTGAAGGAGTGTGGTAACCCGTCACTGGCTCTGAAGAAGTGTGGTGACCCGTCACAGGCTCCTGAAGGAGAGTGGAGACCCGTCACTGGCTCCTGAAGGAGTGTGGCGACCCGTCACTGGCTCCTGAAGGAGTGTGGTGACCAGACACTGGCTCTGAAGGAGTGTGGTGAGCCGTCACTGGCTCCTGAAGGAGTGTGGTGACCCATCACTGGCTCCTGAAGGAGTGTGCTGACCCGTTCCTGGCTGCTGAAGGTGTGTGGTGACCCGTCACTGGCTCCTGAAGGTGTGTTGTGACCATTCACTGCTCATGAAGAAGTGTGGTGACCCGTCACAGGCTCCTGAAGGAGTGTGGTGACCAGACACTGGCTCTGAAGGAGTGTGGTGAGCCGTCACTGGCTCCTGAAGGAGTGTGGTGACCCATCACTGGCTCCTGAAGGAGTGTGTTGACCGGTTACTGGCTGCTGAAGGTGTGTGGTGACCTGTCACTGGCTCTGAAGGAGTGTGGTGACCCGTCAATGGCTCCTGAAGGAGTGTGGTGACCCGTCACTGGCTCCTTAAAAAGTGTGGGTGGTGACCAGTCACTTGCTCTGAAGGAGTGTGGTGACCCATCACTGCTCCGGAAGGAGTGTGGTGACCCGTCACTGGCTCCTGAAGGTGTGTTGTGACCCTTCACTGCCCCTGAAGGTGTGTGGTGACCCGTCAATGGCTCTGAGGGAGTGTGGTGACACGTCACTAGTTCCTGAAGGAGTGTGGCGACCCGCCGCTGCCCATCACTGGCCCCTGAAGGAGTGTGGTGACTCGTAACTGGCTTCTAAAGGAGTGTCGTGACCTGTCACTGGCCCCTAAATGAGTGTGGTGACCCGTCACTGGCTCCTGCAGGAGTGTGGTGACCTGTCATTGGCTCTGAAGGAGTGTGATAACTCGTCACTGGCTGTTGAAGGAGTGTGGTGACCCATCATTGGCTCCTAAAGAAGTGTGGAGACCCATCACTGGCTCCTGAAGGAGTGTGGTGACCTGTCACTGCCTCCTAAAGAAGTGTGGTGACTCACCACTGGATCCTAAAGGAGTGTGGTGACCTGTCACTAGCTCCTAAAGGAGTGTGATGACCGGTCACTGGCTCCTGAAGGTGTGTGGTGACCCATCACTACCTCTGAGGGAGTGTGGTGACCCGTCACTGATTCCTAAAGGAGTGTGGCGACCCGCCACTGCCCATCACTGGCCCCTTAAGGAGTGTGGCGACCTGTCACTGGCTCATAAATGAGTGTGGTGACCCGTCACTGGCTCCTGAAGGAGTTTGGTGACCTCTCACTGGCTCATGAAGGAGTTTGGTGACCCGTCACAGGCTCCTAAAGGTGTTTGGTGACCCGTCATTGGCTCTGAAGGAGAGTGATGACCCATCACTGGCTCCTGAGGGAGTGTGGTGACCTGTCACTGGCTCCTAAATGAGTGTGGTGACCCGTCACTGGCTCCTGAAAAAGTGTGGTGGCCCATCACTGGCTCCTCAAAGAGTGTGGTGACTCGTCACTGGCTCCTAATGGAGTGTGGTGACGAGTCTCTTGCTGCTGAAAGAGTGTGGTGACCCGTCACTGGCTCCTAAAGGTGTGTGGTGACCCGTCATTGGCTCTGAAGGAGTTTGGTGACCTGTCACTGGCTCCTGAAGGAGTGTGGTGACCCTTCACTGGCTCCTAAAGGAGTGTGGTGACCCATCACTGGCTCCTGAATGAGTGTGGTGACCCTCACTGGCTCCTAAAGGAGTGTGGTGACCCGTCACTGGCTTCTGAAGGAGTGTTGTGACCCGTCACTGGCTCCTGAAGGAGTGTTATGACCCGTCACTGGCTCTGAAGGAGTGTGGTGACTCACCACTGGATCCTAAAGGAGTGTGGTGACCTGTCACTAGTTCCTGAAGGAGTGTGGTGACCCGTCACTGGCTCCTCAAGGAGTGTGGTGACCCGTCACTGGCTCCTGAAGGAGTGTGGTAACCCGTCACTGGCTCCTAAAGGAATGTGGTTACCCATCACTGGCTCCTGAAGGAGTGTGGTGACCTGTCACTGGCTCATATAGGAGTGTCCTGACCGTCACTGGCTCCTGAAAGAGTGTGGTGACCAGTCACTGGCTCCTAAAGGAGTGTGGTGACCCGCCACTGGCTCCTAAAGGAGTGTGGTGACCCGTTACTGGATCATGAAGAAGAGTGGTGACCCGTCACTGGCTCTGAAGGAGTGTGATGACCCGTCACTGGCTCCTGAAGGAGTGTTGTAACCTGTCACTTGCTCTGAAGGAGTGTGGTGACCCCTCACAGGCTCCTGAAGGAGAGTGGAGACCCGTCACTGGCTCCTGAAGGAGCGAGGAGACCCGTCACTGGCTCCTGAAGGAGAGTGGAGACCCGTCACTGGTTACTGAAGGAGTGTGGTGACCAGACACTGGCTCTGAAGGAGTGTGGTGACCCGTCACTGGCTCCTTAAGGAGTGTGGTGACCCATCACTGGCTTCTGAAGGAGTGTGTTGACCTGTCACTGGCTCCTGAAGGTGTGTGGTGACCTGTCATTGGCTCTGAAGGAGTGTGGTGACCCGTCACTGGCTCCTGAAGGTGTGTGGTGACCCGTCACTTCCTCCTTAAAGAGTGTGGGTGGTGACCAGTCACTTGCTCTGAAGGAGTGTGGTGACCCATCACTGGCTCCTGAAGGAGTGTGTTGACCCGTCAATGGCTTCAGAAGGTGTGTGGTGACCCGTCACTGCCTCTTAAGGAGTGTGGTGACCTGTCAATGGCTCATGAAAGAGTGTGGTGACCCGTTACTGGCTCCTGAAGGAGTGTGGAGACCTGTCACTGGCTCCTGAATGTGTGTGGTGACCCGTCATTGGCTCTGAAGGAGTGTGGTGACCCATCACTGGCTCCTGAAGGAGTGTTGTGATCTGTCACTGGCTCATGAAGGTGTGTAGTGTCCGGTCACTGGCTCTGAAAGAGTGTGGTGACTCGCCACTGGCTCCTAAAGGAGTGTGGTGATCTGTCACTAGTTCCTGAAGGAGTGTTGTGACCCGTCACTGGCTACTGAATAAGTGTGATGACCCGTCACTGGCTCCTGAGGGAGTGTGGTGACCTGTCACTGGCTCCTGAAGGAGTGTGGTAACCTATCACTGGCTCCTAAAGGAATGTGGTTACCCGTCACTGGCTCCTGAAGGAGTGTGGTGACCAGTCACTGGCTCATATAGGAGTGTGGTGACTGTCACTGGCTCCTGAAGGAGTTTGGTGACCCGTCACTGGCTCCTAAAGGAGTGTGGTGACCCGTCACTGGCTCCTGAAGGAGTGTGGTGACCCGTCACTGTACCCTTAAGGAGTGTGGTAACCCATCACTGGCTCTGAAGGAGTGTGGTGACCAGTCACTGGCTCCTGAAGGAGTGTAGTAACCCGTCACTGGCTCTGAAGAAGTGTGGTGACCCATCACAGGCTCCTGAAGGAGAGTGGAGACCCGTCACTGGCTCCTGAAGGAGTGTGGCGACCCGTCACTGGCTCCTGAAGGAGTGTGGTGACCAGACACTGGCTCTGAAGGAGTGTGGTGAGCCGTCACTGGCTCCTGAAGGAGTGTGGTGACCCATCACTGTCTCCTGAAGGAGTGTGCTGACCCGTTCCTGGCTGCTGAAGGTGTGTGGTGACCCGTCACTGGCTCCTGAAGGTGTGTTGTGACCATTCACTGCTCATGAAGAAGTGTGGTGACCCGTCACAGGCTCCTGAAGGAGTGTGGTGACCAGTCACTGGCTCCTGATGGAGTGTGGAGACCCGTCACTGGCTCCTGAAGGAGAATGGAGACCCGTCACTGGCTCCTGAAGGAGTGTGGTGACCAGACACTGGCTCTGAAGGAGTGTGGTGAGCCGTCACTGGCTCCTGAAGGAGTGTGGTGACCCATCACTGGTTCCTGAAGGAGTGTGTTGACCGGTTACTGGCTGCTGAAGGTGTGTGGTGACCTGTCACTGGCTCTGAAGGAGTGTGGTGACCCGTCAATGGCTCCTGAAGGAGTGTGGTGACCCGTCACTGGCTCCTTAAAAAGTGTGGGTGGTGACCAGTCACTTGCTCTGAAGGAGTGTGGTGACCCATCACTGCTCCGGAAGGAGTGTGGTGACCTGTCACTGGCTCCTGAAGGTGTGTTGTGACCCTTCACTGCCCCTGAAGGTGTGTGGTGACCCGTCAATGGCTCTGAGGGAGTGTGGTGACACGTCACTAGTTCCTGAAGGAGTGTGGCGACCCGCCGCTGCCCATCACTGGCCCCTGAAGGAGTGTGGTGACTCGTAACTGGCTTCTAAAGGAGTGTCGTGACCTGTCACTGGCCCCTAAATGAGTGTGGTGACCCGTCACTGGCTCCTGAAGGAGTGTGGTGACCCGTCAGTGGCTTCTGAAGGAGTGTGGTGACCAATCACTGGCTCCTGCAGGAGTGTGGTGACCTGTCATTGGCTCTGAAGGAGTGTGATAACTCGTCACTGGCTGTTGAAGGAGTGTGGTGACCCATCATTGGCTCCTAAAGAAGTGTGGAGACCCATCACTGGCTCCTGAAGGAGTGTGGTGACCTGTCACTGCCTCCTAAAGAAGTGTGGTGACTCACCACTGGATCCTAAAGGAGTGTGGTGACCTGTCACTAGCTCCTAAAGGAGTGTGATGACCGGTCACTGGCTCCTGAAGGTGTGTGGTGACCCATCACTACCTCTGAGGGAGTGTGGTGACCCGTCACTGATTCCTAAAGGAGTGTGGCGACCCGCCACTGCCCATCACTGGCCCCTTAAGGAGTGTGGCGACCTGTCACTGGCTCATAAATGAGTGTGGTGACCCGTCACTGGCTCCTGAAGGAGTTTGGTGACCTCTCACTGGCTCATGAAGGAGTTTGGTGACCCGTCACAGGCTCCTAAAGGTGTTTGGTGACCCGTCATTGGCTCTGAAGGAGAGTGATGACCCATCACTGGCTCCTGAGGGAGTGTGGTGACCTGTCACTGGCTCCTAAATGAGTGTGGTGACCCGTCACTGGCTCCTGAAAAAGTGTGGTGGCCCATCACTGGCTCCTCAAAGAGTGTGGTGACTCGTCACTGGCTCCTAATGGAGTGTGGTGACGAGTCTCTTGCTGCTGAAAGAGTGTGGTGACCCGTCACTGGCTCCTAAAGGTGTGTGGTGACCCGTCATTGGCTCTGAAGGAGTTTGGTGACCTGTCACTGGCTCCTGAAGGAGTGTGGTGACCCTTCACTGGCTCCTAAAGGAGTGTGGTGACCCATCACTGGCTCCTGAATGAGTGTGGTGACCCTCACTGGCTCCTAAAGGAGTGTGGTGACCCGTCACTGGCTTCTGAAGGAGTGTTGTGACCCGTCACTGGCTCCTGAAGGAGTGTTATGACCCGTCACTGGCTCTGAAGGAGTGTGGTGACTCACCACTGGATCCTAAAGGAGTGTGGTGACCTGTCACTAGTTCCTGAAGGAGTGTGGTGACCCGTCACTGGCTCCTCAAGGAGTGTGGCGACCCGTCACTGGCTCCTGAAGGAGTGTGGTAACCCGTCACTGGCTCCTAAAGGAATGTGGTTACCCGTCACTGGCTCCTGAAGGAGTGTGGTGACCTGTCACTGGCTCATATAGGAGTGTCCTGACCGTCACTGGCTCCTGAAAGAGTGTGGTGACCAGTCACTGGCTCCTAAAGGACTGTGGTGACCCGCCACTGGCTCCTAAAGGAGTGTGGTGACCCGTTACTGGATCTTGAAGGAGTGTGGTGACCCGTCACTGGCTCTGAAGGAGTGTGATGACCCGTCACTGGCTCCTGAAGGAGTGTTGTAACCCGTCACTTGCTCTGAAGGAGTGTGGTGACCCCTCACAGGCTCCTGAAGGAGAGTGGAGACCCGTCACTGGCTCCTGAAGGAGCGAGGAGACCCGTCACTGGCTCCTGAAGGAGAGTGGAGACCCGTCACTGGTTACTGAAGGAGTGTGGTGACCAGACACTGGCTCTGAAGGAGTGTGGTGACCCGTCACTGGCTCCTTAAGGAGTGTGGTGACCCATCACTGGCTTCTGAAGGAGTGTGTTGACCTGTCACTGGCTCCTGAAGGTGTGTGGTGACCTGTCATTGGCTCTGAAGGAGTGTGGTGACCCGTCACTGGCTCCTGAAGGTGTGTGGTGACCCGTCACTTGCTCCTTAGAGAGTGTGGGTGGTGACCAGTCACTTGCTCTGAAGGAGTGTGGTGACCCATCACTGGCTCCTGAAGGTGTGTGTTGACCCGTCAATGGCTTCAGAAGGTGTGTGGTGACCCGTCACTGCCTCTTAAGGAGTGTGGTGACCTGTCAATGGCTCATGAAAGAGTGTGGTGACCCGTTACTGGCTCCTGAAGGAGTGTGGAGACCTGTCACTGGCTCCTGAATGTGTGTGGTGACCCGTCATTGGCTCTGAAGGAGTGTGGTGACCCGTCAATGCCTCCTGAAGGAGTGTGGTGACCCGTCACTAGCTCCTTAAGGAGTGTGGTGACCCATCACTTGCTACTGATGGAGTGTGGAGACCCATCACTTGCTCCTGAAGGAGTGTGGAAACCCGTCATTTGCTCCGAAATGAGTGTGGTGGCCCGTCACTTGCTCCTGAAGGAGTGTGGAGACCCGTCACTTGCTCCTGAAGGAGTGTGGTGACCCGTCACGGGCTCCTGAGGGAGTGTGTTGACCGGTCACTGGCTCATGAAGGTGTGTGGTGACCTGTCACTGGCTCTGAAGGAGTGTGGTGACCCATCACTGGCTCTTGAAGGAGTGTGGTGACCAGTCACTGGCTCTGAAGGAGTGTTGTGACCCATCACTGGCTCCTGAAGGAGTGTTGTGACCCATCACTGTCTCCTGAAGGAGTTTGGTGACCCATCACTGGCTCATGAAGGAGTGCGGTGACCCGTCACTGGCTCCTGAAGGAGTGTGGCGACCCGCCAATGGCTCCTGAAGGAGTGTGTTGACCCGTCAATGGCTCTTGAAGGAGTTTGTTGACCCATCACTTGCTCCTGAAGGTGTGTGGTGACCTGTCACTGGCTTTGATGGAGTGTGGTGACCCGTCACTGGCTTTTGAAGGTGTGTGGTGATCCGTCACTGGCTCCTAAAGGAGTGTGGTGACCAGTCACTGGCTATTAAAGACTGTGGTGACCCACCACTTGCTCCTGAAGAAGTGTGGTGACCCGTCACTGGCTCCTGAAAGTGTGTGGTGACCCATCACTGGCTCTGAAGGATTGTGGTGACCCGTCACTGGCTCCTGAAGGAGTGTTGTGACCCGTCACTGGCTCCTGAAGGTGCATGGTGACCTGTCACTGGCTCTGAATGATTGTGGTGACCCGTCACTGGCTCCTGATGGGGTGTGGTGACCCGTCACTTGCTCCTGAAAGAGTGTGGTGACCCGTCACTGGCTGCTGAAGGAGTGTGGTTACCCGTCACTGGCTCCTGCAGGAGTGTGGTGACCCATCACTGGCTCCTGAGGGAGTTTGGTGACCCGTCACTGGCTCCTGAAGGAGTGTCGGTGTTTGTACACGTTATTTACATATGTGTACATGTGTGTGTTTGTGTGTGAGTGTAGCATAGAGGTAGAAGTTTGAGGTGTGGATGCATGTATATTAGTGTTTTCATACTAGTAGAATTCAAAGAAAGGATTAAGTATGCATTGTTGAATAAATGTATATGTATATTTGATACAAAGGTTATGTGTGTGTTGCTTTATTCGTGCGTCTGTATGTGTGATGAGTGTGTGGGATGTGTATGTGGAAATATAGAACTGTGTGCACAGAAGAGTGCGCGCTTGTGAACCTTAGCGTACCAGTGAAATAAAGAAGAAAGATAACAAGAAAAAAAATAACTGATAACAATTAATTAGTTACCATGCAAGGAACACAAAGGTTCACACACCGACACTGTTCTTCACACATGAAAACGTTTACAAATACACTTATATAACTAAATAATTGAACAAGTTAATAGGTGACATAGGCACAATATTAAATATGAATATATGTTCAAAATTATCACTGAGTGGCCAGTCCTTGGTGGACTAACTGGGATAGAGATCTCTCTTGTCTCAGGTAGTCGACGTTCGGGTCTGTCCAGGTGGATGTTATTACAGAGCGCAGATTTTCTGCGTGTCCTCCTCTGTAATAACATATACCTTCGTATACTGATATTAATACACTTGTGTAGTAATATCATATATGGACAGTGCTTCGATGGTGGCTAAAACTGCTGACCTCAGGGAAGTGGTGAAGGGTGTATACCTGGAACCACGGACCTGGGGTGGGACTTGCTGACCTCAGGGAAGTGGTGAAGGGTGAATACCTGGATCCACGGACCTGGGGTGGGACTGCTGACCTCAGGGAAGTGGTGAAGAGTGAATACCTGGAACCATGGACCTGGGGTGGGACTTCCTGACCTCAGGGAAGTGGTGAAGGGTGAATACCTGGAACCATGGACCTGGAGTGGGACTTGCTGACCTCAGGAAAGTGGTGAAGGGTGAATACCTGGAACCATGGACCTGTGGTGGGACTTGTTGACCTCAGGGAAGTGGTGAATAGTGAATACCTGGATCCACGGACTTGGGGTGCGACTGCTGACCTCAGGGAAGTGGTGAAGGGTTAATACCTGGATCCACGGACTTGGGGCGGGACTGCTGACCTCAGGGAAGTGGTGAAGGGTCTATACCTGGAACCACGGACCTGGGGTGGGACTTCCTGACCTCAGGGAAGTGGAGAAAGGTTAATACCTGGATCCACGGACTTGGGGTGGGACTGTTGACCTCAGGGAAGTGGTGAAGGGTGTATACCGGGAACCACAGACCTGGGTTGGGACTTGCTGACCTCAGGGAAGTGGTGAAGGGTGAATACCTGGATCAACAGACCTGAGGTGGGACAGCTGACCTCAGGGAAGTGGTGAAGGGTGTATACCTGGAACCACAGACCTGGGGTGGGACTTGCTGACCTCAGGGAAGTGGTGAAGGGTGTATACCCAGAACTACGGATTTGGGGTGAGACTGTTGACCTCAGGGAAGTGGTGAAGGGTGAATACCTGGAACCACGGACCTGGGGTGGGACTGCTGACCTCAGGGAAGTGGTGAAGGGTCACTACCTGGAACCATGGACCTAGGGTGGGACTGCTGACCTCCGGGAAGTGGTGACGGGTGAATACCTGGAACCACGGACCTGAGGTGGGACTTGCTGGTCTCAGGGAAGTGGTGACAGGTGATTACCATGAACCACGGACCTGGGGTGGAACTTGCTGACCTCAGAGAAGTGGTGAAGGGTGTATACCTGAAACCACAGACCTGGGGTGGGACTTGTTGACCTCAGGTAAGTGGTGAAGGGTGAATACCTGGATCCACAGACCTGGGGGGGAGACTTGCTGACCTCAGGGAAGTGGTGAAGGGTCAATACCTGGAACCACGGATCTGGGGTGGGACTGCTGACCTCAGGGAAGTGGTGACGGGTGAATACCTGGAACCACGGACCTGGGGTGGGACTTGCTGATCTCAGGGAAGTGGTGACGGGTGAATACCTGAAACCACAGACCTGGGGTATGACTGCCGACCTCATGGGGGTGGGACTGGGTTAGGCATAAAAAATATCGAAAAAATTTGCAGAACTTCAGGGGATGGGAAGGCATCCGGGGGCTCACGGATGAATTCCTGGACACATGAACCTGGGGAAGGTAGGATTACTTGGTGTAGGAGAGGAAGTGGGGAAAGGAGAATATCTGAGGGGACACAGATGGGCTCCTGGACACATGAACCTGGGGAAGGTAGGATTACTGGGTGTAGGAGAGGAAGTGGGGAAGGGAGAATATCTGAGGGGACACAGATGGACTCCTTGACTCATGAACCTACTGGGTGTAGGATAGGGTGGGGAAGGGATTACTGAACTCCTGGACACATGAACCTAGGGATAGGAAGTAGGACAGGAAGTGGGAAGGGAAAATATCTGATGGGGGGAACTGGGGAAGGTAGGATTACTGGGTGTAGGATAAGAAGTGGGGAAGGGAGAATATCTGAGGGAACACAGATGGACTCCTGAACACATGAACCTGGGGAAAGATCTAAAAACACAATAAGCGGGTGGGTGGCAAGATCTGGTATTACAACCTAGGATTTCAAACCTGCCCTGGCCTGTTATCCCAGGTGTAATGGGAGCAAAGAAACACAGCAGAAAAAGTTTAGACTTATATTATCCTTCACCAATTTAGAACAGCAATATGTACACTATGTACAGTAATAATGTCATATAGTGCACGTGGCCACGGTAAGCAAGGCAGAAATAGAAGCCACAAAATAGCAGACCGTGCTTCAACCAGCTCTAGAGTGGGAATGACAAGGGCAGACAGGAGAGCGGTATCCACATAACCTCTGCGATTGTCAATCCCACCTTCTTATTGGCTAGAACCTGGTCACTAGTTGAACGATGGGGCCCCATCATCAACTCTTAGCAACCTGGTTCGCTGGTTGGGGGAGATAGCCTGTAAATGAGGGTGTGTCCATGCGCCGAATAAAGGTTACGTACTCTTTGCATGCCACACCCCCACCCCCGAGAAGGCTCAGGATTAGGCTGCCACCTCCCAGTGGTAACCGTGCCGCCATGGCACAAAATAATGGGACCGCCTATCCTCTCCACCATCCAACTCTTAGATAGAGCTCAGCTTTCCTAGTGACCAAAAGCCAAACCCTAAACTCAGAGCGAGACAGCAGTCAGATAGGCCAACATAGGTCCAAGATACAAGCGGACGGTTGCCCGTATCCCCTCACTAAAAAAACCCCCACATCAGGGGATAAAAAAAAGAGCTTGAAAGGGGGTTACCACAAATACATCCTAACCTAAATAAAATATTAAACTAGACTCTTGACAAAGAGTCTGCCAACACATTTTCTTTGCCGGCAATATATTTAATTTTTATGTTGTAGGGCTGCAGCCTGAGCGTCCAACGCATAAGCCTTGTGTTGTGATTCTTCATGGCTTGGAGATAGACTAACGGGTTGTGATCACTGTAGACTGTGACCACCTGCGATGTCTGGCCCACATAAACATCGAAATGCTCCAAAGCCAGTACCAGCGCGAGGGCTTCTTTTTCAATGGTAGAGTAAGCTCTCTGATGTGGCTGGAACTTGGCTGAAAAGTATGCGATTGGCTGCAGCTCCTTGTTCCCGATTTGTAATAGTACCGCCCCAACCCCAGACTCACAAGCATCAACCTGTAATGAAAAAGGTTTGGAGAAGTCTGGAGACAGGAGAATGGGTGCAGAGCACAATAATCTTTTTGCTTTATTAAAAGCAGTGTTACAATCTGAAGTCCAAATAAAGGGAACTTTATGACTGGTAAGAGAGGTAAGAGGGGCTACAATATCTGAGAAATTCTTACAGAATCTTCTGTAAAATCCTATCATGCCTAGGAAACGTTGAAGAGATTTCCTATCATGAGGAACTGGATAATCTTTAATCGAAAGAACTTTAGCAAGTTTAGGTGCAACATTACCACTACCTACTTCATGGCCTAGAAAAGTGACAGTGGCCTGGCCAAAGGAAGATTTAGATAAATTAACTGTTAATTGGGAATTCTTAAAGGTCTCAAACAGAGCTTTAAGTCTAAGTAGGTGTTGATCCCAAGTATCAGACACCACAACAATATCATCTAGGTATGCTGCCGTGCCTTCAAGTCCTTTAATAGCCTGATGGATGAGTTTCTGGAATGAAGAGGGGGAATTTTTCATTCCGAAGGGGGTAACTGTATACTGATAATGACCTCCTGGAATTACGAAGGCAGAGATTTCCTTCGCCTTATCTGTCAAAGGTACCTGATAGTAACCTTTAAGGAGATCTAATTTGGACACAAAAGTAGCCTTACCCACAAAGTCAATTACGTCATCCAGACGAGGAAGAGGGTAAGCATCTGTAATTGTGACCTCGTTCACCTTACGGTAGTCTGTACACATACGAAACCCTCCATCAGCCTTTTTTACTAGGATGCACGGTGAAGCCCATGGACTAGATGACTCCTCCACTAAACCATGTTCTAACAAGAAGTCTACTTCCTGCTGAAGTAGCCTTTGCTTTTCAGGATTAGCTCTGTAGGGGGAGAGTTTAATTGGTTTAGATTTTCCCACATCTACATCATGGTAACCTAACGTACATTTTTTCGGCACATCCGAAAAAATATTAGGATATGACTGTAGAAGCTCAGTTAAATTGATTGCTTGTATTTCAGATAATCCATCCATTAACGGGCTAGGATCCTTGAGGAGGACAGAATTTGAAAGTTTAGTATTAATTTCAGAGATAGAGTGCAAAGAGTCAGAGTCGTCCTCAGAGGTAGAGGACAGAGTCATTACTGGGACTTTATCTGGTGTATGAAAGGCCTTGATTTGATTAATGTGGTAAGTTTTTGTTTTTGAGGTCTTATCAATGGGAGCTACCACATAATTTAAATCAGATAATCTACTTACTATCTGCATAGGTCCCGTAAATCTAGCTTTCAAGGTGTGGCCAGGTATAGGTTCCTGCACCAACACCTTGTCTCCTGGATGGAAGGAGCGGAATTGTGCACTTCTGTCATACCTCTGTTTCATCTTACTTTGAGCTGTCTTTAGGTTAGCCTTGGCTAACTCACGTGCCACCTGCAACCTTGAAGACGGGTTGTAGAGTGCTGAGCTTACGTCTTCTCCCATCCATCCTTCTTTGAGCACCCGAAGAGGACCTCGTACATTGTGCCCAAAGATCAGCTCAAACGGACTATACCCTGTAGACTCTTGCACCGTCTCTCGTACTGAGAACAGCAACAACGGTAGAGATTCATCCCAATCTGTCGGAAAGTGCATGCAAAAACTTCTCATCATTGTTTTTAATGTTTGGTGGAATCTTTCCAAGGCGCCTTGGGACTGAGGGTGATAGGCAGTGGATAAGTTGTGAATTATCCCTAACCTAGTTAATACTTCCCTAAATGCTTTGGCAGTGAAGTTAGTACCTTGATCACTTTGTATAGTTTTAGGAATGCCAAAACAAGAAATGAATTTTGTTAAAGCTTTGAGAATAGCTTTAGTATTGATACTACGCATAGGGATTGCTTCAGGATATCTGGTTACTTTATCCATAATTGTAAATAAATACTGGTTTCCAGACTTTGACTTAGGTAGTGGACCTACACAATCTATAATTAAATCTGCAAAAGGTTCTCCATCAGCAGGTATGGGTTGGAGAGGTGCAGGTTTAATGGAATGTCCAGGTTTTCCAACTTGCTGACATTCTCGGCAACACCTAATATGATTCTTCACATCTTTCTTTAATTTTGGCCAATAAAATTCTTTTGTGATTCTATACAAGGTTTTTGTAATTCCCAAGTGACCTCCTAATGACGTATTATGAGCTATATTTAATATCTGAGGTCTATACTTGGTTGGAACCACTAACCTGTCGTATAATTGCCGGCCCTCTATCTCCTTACCAGTCTCAGTGCTGACCAAATAATCATTTTTAACTTCATACTTGACTGGATGACCCAAAGAGGATTTACCCATGGCTGCCTGAAAAGCGAATTTTAAAGAAGGGTCCTTTCGTTGTTCCTCCCGGAAGGACAGTCCCTCGGGCATGGAAACAGAGACATCTGGCAATCCTGCAACCTGGGAATAGGAAGGCTTGATCGGGGTCTGTTCACTTGATTTACGAGACTCCGGCCGGTGTGTCTCATAAAACAACGTGGCTATTCCGAGATCGGAGTCGTCCAAGGATAGGTCAACATTCTCTCCAGACAACCCTTGGGATGTTGCCCGAGTTATGGCCAACACTGGAGAAGCATTAATCATTATAGGTTCAGGACACGAACTAACAGTAGTAATGTTATTACCCAGTAATAACATGGCATTTTTCATGGGAAATCCTTTTGAGACACCTACAGTCAAGTACCCAGTGTAATATTTGCACTGTACATAAATTTTATGCAAAGGAACAGAATATATAGCTCCTCCAAATGCTTCCAATAAAACTGAGGAATTCAAAGAAGTATTCTCTGAAAGGGGTAATATTCCTTCTCTGACAAGTGAGCAATAAGCTCCAGTATCTCTAAAGGTATTTACTTTAGTTGGTTCTGAGTTTTCCTGAAGGGAAATAAGACTTTCGCAATAATAAGGGGCCATACCTTTTTCTACTTCTCTAGGGGACATGTTACTAGGGATATTAGAGATTTTCCCGATGGGTTGAGGTTTTTGGGGGCAGTTGGAACTGATGTGACCTACTTTATTACACCTGAAGCAGACGACAGGCTTGCCCTTTACTCCCTGATGACGTTGCAAGTGGTGTCGTTCTGGCTGGTGCCTCTCTGGATATTGTTGTCGAGATGCTCCATAAGTAGTTTGCCTCTCCGCAGGGGGACCATATGTTGAGAAGCGTGGCTCACCAGGTGACTTATTTGGATGACGTAGACGCTCTCCCTCCGGCTGGCACTTCATTCTCCAATGTTGTCGATCTCTGCTCACGCCAGACTGTTGAAAAGAGAGACGGGACCGCTCGGACAAGGAGCGGTTCGTTTCGAAGGTATCAGCCCACCTGGCTGCCTCCAATGCAGTGGTTAAGTCACGATCCTGCAGAAAGACACGAACCTCGGGTCCCACAGACTCCAGCAGGTTATCAATCAGAATAAGCTGCACCAGCTCCTCAAAGTTAGAGACACCACTCGCTTTATACCAGCTGGTAAAAGCTTTGGTTTGCTGTCTCACAAAGTCCACCAGGGATTGACCAAACTGCCGCCTGTTCAATTTGAAGGTCTTACGATATTTAGCTGGGATACATGTATATGCTCCCAACACTGTGGTCTTCACTATTTGATAATCAGAGAATTCAGCGTCAGTTAATACCGACGTAAATTCCTGTGCCTTACCCAATAATGCTGTATGAACCAACGCTGCCCAGTGCTGTTCCGGCCACCTCAAGGCTCGAGCCTGATTTTCGAAGCTTTCGAAAAATTGCTCTGGTTCGGCCTCATTGAAGCGGGGAACAAGCTGTACTGCTTTTTGTAAATTGAAATCGTTTACAGAATGCGAAAACTGCCTCCTTTCTCTTTCCCTATCAAATTCTTCCCTTGCGAATGCTCTCTGTTCCCTAGTTTGCTCCAGCGTGATTTTTGCCAGCTCAAGTGCCAAGGACGCTGATTCACCTCGAGACAACCCAGCTGCACTATACTGACCATCTTGCTCCGTAGGTGTATCATCTTCCTCATGCGAGAACATAGGAGTTTTTTCCCTAGCTCCCGTAGAGGGAGGAGTTTGATGTGCCATCTCTTCTTCAATAAGTTTGTCAGCAATAAGTGAACGCAGTTGCGCAGCTGTAAGAGTGCGTTTATAGGGAATGCCAATGGAACGAGCAATTTGCCAACAACGCTGTAGGGACAATTTAGGTAGGTTATGCAAAGTATATGCCGACACCAGGCGTCTGACTCGTCTAGGTGGCATAAGTTATTCGCTATGCACAGTACGAATACCCCAACGTAACACGTTAATTTGCAGAACACGCTTAGCTATGCACAGTACGATTCGAGAATACGCATACAAGCAAAGCCGACTGCACACAAGATTGACCGTAGCGAAGCGAGCACACTGAACAAGCTAGTAGCGAGCTGATGAACGATCACACAATAGCAAGGCTGATCATAAGCAACTGACACGCAAAATTTGTAAAGCGAAGCGAGACAGCAAGCTACACAATGTTCCTGCTACAAGCTTCACCATAAGCTCAACCGTTTCTCTAAGTCCAGCTCCAGCTCTCGGACAGGCTACCCATATTACAACCTAGGATTTCAAAGGCCTGTTATCCCAGGTGTAATGGGAGCAAAAGAAACACAGCAGAAAAAGTTTAGACTTATATTATCCTTCACCAATTTAGAACAGCAATATGTACACTATGTACAGTAATAAGTATAGTGCACGTCACGGTAAGCAAGGCAGAAATAGAAGCCACAAGATAGCAGACCGTGCTCAACCAGCTCTAGAATGGGAATGACAAGGGCAGACAGGAGAGCGGTATCCACATAACCTCTGCGATTGCCAATCCCACCTTCTTATTGGCTAGAACCTGGTCACTAGTTGAACGATGGGGCCCCATCACCAACTCTTAGCAACCTGGTTCGCTGGTTGGGGGAGATAGCCTGTAAATGAGGGTGTGTCCATGCGCCGAATAAAGGTTACGTACTCTTTGCATGCCACACCCCCACCCCCGAGAAGGCTCAGGATTAGGCTGCCACCTCCCAGTGGTAACCGTGCCGCCATGGCACAAAATAATGGGACCGCCTATCCTCTCCACCATCCAACTCTTAGATAGAGCTCAGCTTTCCTAGTGACCAAAAGCCAAACCCTAAACTCAGAGCGAGACAGCAGTCAGATAGGCCAACATAGGTCCAAGATACAAGCGGACGGTTGCCCGTATCCCCTCACTAAAAAAACCCCCACATCAGGGGATAAAAAAAAGAGCTTGAAAGGGGGTTACCACAAATACATCCTAACCTAAATAAAATATTAAACTAGACTCTTGACAAAGAGTCTGCCAACACATTTTCTTTGCCGGCAATATATTTAATTTTTATGTTGTAGGGCTGCAGCCTGAGCGTCCAACGCATAAGCCTTGTGTTGTGATTCTTCATGGCTTGGAGATAGACTAACGGGTTGTGATCACTGTAGACTGTGACCACCTGCGATGTCTGGCCCACATAAACATCGAAATGCTCCAAAGCCAGTACCAGCGCGAGGGCTTCTTTTTCAATGGTAGAGTAAGCTCTCTGATGTGGCTGGAACTTGGCTGAAAAGTATGCGATTGGCTGCAGCTCCTTGTTCCCGATTTGTAATAGTACCGCCCCAACCCCAGACTCACAAGCATCAACCTGTAATGAAAAAGGTTTGGAGAAGTCTGGAGACAGGAGAATGGGTGCAGAGCACAATAATCTTTTTGCTTTATTAAAAGCAGTGTTACAATCTGAAGTCCAAATAAAGGGAACTTTATGACTGGTAAGAGAGGTAAGAGGGGCTACAATATCTGAGAAATTCTTACAGAATCTTCTGTAAAATCCTATCATGCCTAGGAAACGTTGAAGAGATTTCCTATCATGAGGAACTGGATAATCTTTAATCGAAAGAACTTTAGCAAGTTTAGGTGCAACATTACCACTACCTACTTCATGGCCTAGAAAAGTGACAGTGGCCTGGCCAAAGGAAGATTTAGATAAATTAACTGTTAATTGGGAATTCTTAAAGGTCTCAAACAGAGCTTTAAGTCTAAGTAGGTGTTGATCCCAAGTATCAGACACCACAACAATATCATCTAGGTATGCTGCCGTGCCTTCAAGTCCTTTAATAGCCTGATGGATGAGTTTCTGGAATGAAGAGGGGGAATTTTTCATTCCGAAGGGGGTAACTGTATACTGATAATGACCTCCTGGAATTACGAAGGCAGAGATTTCCTTCGCCTTATCTGTCAAAGGTACCTGATAGTAACCTTTAAGGAGATCTAATTTGGACACAAAAGTAGCCTTACCCACAAAGTCAATTACGTCATCCAGACGAGGAAGAGGGTAAGCATCTGTAATTGTGACCTCGTTCACCTTACGGTAGTCTGTACACATACGAAACCCTCCATCAGCCTTTTTTACTAGGATGCACGGTGAAGCCCATGGACTAGATGACTCCTCCACTAAACCATGTTCTAACAAGAAGTCTACTTCCTGCTGAAGTAGCCTTTGCTTTTCAGGATTAGCTCTGTAGGGGGAGAGTTTAATTGGTTTAGATTTTCCCACATCTACATCATGGTAACCTAACGTACATTTTTTCGGCACATCCGAAAAAATATTAGGATATGACTGTAGAAGCTCAGTTAAATTGATTGCTTGTATTTCAGATAATCCATCCATTAACGGGCTAGGATCCTTGAGGAGGACAGAATTTGAAAGTTTAGTATTAATTTCAGAGATAGAGTGCAAAGAGTCAGAGTCGTCCTCAGAGGTAGAGGACAGAGTCATTACTGGGACTTTATCTGGTGTATGAAAGGCCTTGATTTGATTAATGTGGTAAGTTTTTGTTTTTGAGGTCTTATCAATGGGAGCTACCACATAATTTAAATCAGATAATCTACTTACTATCTGCATAGGTCCCGTAAATCTAGCTTTCAAGGTGTGGCCAGGTATAGGTTCCTGCACCAACACCTTGTCTCCTGGATGGAAGGAGCGGAATTGTGCACTTCTGTCATACCTCTGTTTCATCTTACTTTGAGCTGTCTTTAGGTTAGCCTTGGCTAACTCACGTGCCACCTGCAACCTTGAAGACGGGTTGTAGAGTGCTGAGCTTACGTCTTCTCCCATCCATCCTTCTTTGAGCACCCGAAGAGGACCTCGTACATTGTGCCCAAAGATCAGCTCAAACGGACTATACCCTGTAGACTCTTGCACCGTCTCTCGTACTGAGAACAGCAACAACGGTAGAGATTCATCCCAATCTGTCGGAAAGTGCATGCAAAAACTTCTCATCATTGTTTTTAATGTTTGGTGGAATCTTTCCAAGGCGCCTTGGGACTGAGGGTGATAGGCAGTGGATAAGTTGTGAATTATCCCTAACCTAGTTAATACTTCCCTAAATGCTTTGGCAGTGAAGTTAGTACCTTGATCACTTTGTATAGTTTTAGGAATGCCAAAACAAGAAATGAATTTTGTTAAAGCTTTGAGAATAGCTTTAGTATTGATACTACGCATAGGGATTGCTTCAGGATATCTGGTTACTTTATCCATAATTGTAAATAAATACTGGTTTCCAGACTTTGACTTAGGTAGTGGACCTACACAATCTATAATTAAATCTGCAAAAGGTTCTCCATCAGCAGGTATGGGTTGGAGAGGTGCAGGTTTAATGGAATGTCCAGGTTTTCCAACTTGCTGACATTCTCGGCAACACCTAATATGATTCTTCACATCTTTCTTTAATTTTGGCCAATAAAATTCTTTTGTGATTCTATACAAGGTTTTTGTAATTCCCAAGTGACCTCCTAATGACGTATTATGAGCTATATTTAATATCTGAGGTCTATACTTGGTTGGAACCACTAACCTGTCGTATAATTGCCGGCCCTCTATCTCCTTACCAGTCTCAGTGCTGACCAAATAATCATTTTTAACTTCATACTTGACTGGATGACCCAAAGAGGATTTACCCATGGCTGCCTGAAAAGCGAATTTTAAAGAAGGGTCCTTTCGTTGTTCCTCCCGGAAGGACAGTCCCTCGGGCATGGAAACAGAGACATCTGGCAATCCTGCAACCTGGGAATAGGAAGGCTTGATCGGGGTCTGTTCACTTGATTTACGAGACTCCGGCCGGTGTGTCTCATAAAACAACGTGGCTATTCCGAGATCGGAGTCGTCCAAGGATAGGTCAACATTCTCTCCAGACAACCCTTGGGATGTTGCCCGAGTTATGGCCAACACTGGAGAAGCATTAATCATTATAGGTTCAGGACACGAACTAACAGTAGTAATGTTATTACCCAGTAATAACATGGCATTTTTCATGGGAAATCCTTTTGAGACACCTACAGTCAAGTACCCAGTGTAATATTTGCACTGTACATAAATTTTATGCAAAGGAACAGAATATATAGCTCCTCCAAATGCTTCCAATAAAACTGAGGAATTCAAAGAAGTATTCTCTGAAAGGGGTAATATTCCTTCTCTGACAAGTGAGCAATAAGCTCCAGTATCTCTAAAGGTATTTACTTTAGTTGGTTCTGAGTTTTCCTGAAGGGAAATAAGACTTTCGCAATAATAAGGGGCCATACCTTTTTCTACTTCTCTAGGGGACATGTTACTAGGGATATTAGAGATTTTCCCGATGGGTTGAGGTTTTTGGGGGCAGTTGGAACTGATGTGACCTACTTTATTACACCTGAAGCAGACGACAGGCTTGCCCTTTACTCCCTGATGACGTTGCAAGTGGTGTCGTTCTGGCTGGTGCCTCTCTGGATATTGTTGTCGAGATGCTCCATAAGTAGTTTGCCTCTCCGCAGGGGGACCATATGTTGAGAAGCGTGGCTCACCAGGTGACTTATTTGGATGACGTAGACGCTCTCCCTCCGGCTGGCACTTCATTCTCCAATGTTGTCGATCTCTGCTCACGCCAGACTGTTGAAAAGAGAGACGGGACCGCTCGGACAAGGAGCGGTTCGTTTCGAAGGTATCAGCCCACCTGGCTGCCTCCAATGCAGTGGTTAAGTCACGATCCTGCAGAAAGACACGAACCTCGGGTCCCACAGACTCCAGCAGGTTATCAATCAGAATAAGCTGCACCAGCTCCTCAAAGTTAGAGACACCACTCGCTTTATACCAGCTGGTAAAAGCTTTGGTTTGCTGTCTCACAAAGTCCACCAGGGATTGACCAAACTGCCGCCTGTTCAATTTGAAGGTCTTACGATATTTAGCTGGGATACATGTATATGCTCCCAACACTGTGGTCTTCACTATTTGATAATCAGAGAATTCAGCGTCAGTTAATACCGACGTAAATTCCTGTGCCTTACCCAATAATGCTGTATGAACCAACGCTGCCCAGTGCTGTTCCGGCCACCTCAAGGCTCGAGCCTGATTTTCGAAGCTTTCGAAAAATTGCTCTGGTTCGGCCTCATTGAAGCGGGGAACAAGCTGTACTGCTTTTTGTAAATTGAAATCGTTTACAGAATGCGAAAACTGCCTCCTTTCTCTTTCCCTATCAAATTCTTCCCTTGCGAATGCTCTCTGTTCCCTAGTTTGCTCCAGCGTGATTTTTGCCAGCTCAAGTGCCAAGGACGCTGATTCACCTCGAGACAACCCAGCTGCACTATACTGACCATCTTGCTCCGTAGGTGTATCATCTTCCTCATGCGAGAACATAGGAGTTTTTTCCCTAGCTCCCGTAGAGGGAGGAGTTTGATGTGCCATCTCTTCTTCAATAAGTTTGTCAGCAATAAGTGAACGCAGTTGCGCAGCTGTAAGAGTGCGTTTATAGGGAATGCCAATGGAACGAGCAATTTGCCAACAACGCTGTAGGGACAATTTAGGTAGGTTATGCAAAGTATATGCCGACACCAGGCGTCTGACTCGTCTAGGTGGCATAAGTTATTCGCTATGCACAGTACGAATACCCCAACGTAACACGTTAATTTCCAGAACACGCTTAGCTATGCACAGTACGATTCGAGAATACGCATACAAGCAAAGCCGACTGCACACAAGATTGACCGTAGCGAAGCGAGCACACTGAACAAGCTAGTAGCGAGCTGATGAACGATCACACAATAGCAAGGCTGATCATAAGCAACTGACACGCAAAATTTGTAAAGCGAAGCGAGACAGCAAGCTACACAATGTTCCTGCTACAAGCTTCACCCTAAGCTCAACCGTTTCTCTAAGTCCAGCTCCAGCTCTCGGACAGGCTACCCATATTACAACCTAGGATTTCAAAGGCCTGTTATCCCAGGTGTAATGGGAGCAAAAGAAACACAGCAGAAAAAGTTTAGACTTATATTATCCTTCACCAATTTAGAACAGCAATATGTACACTATGTACAGTAATAAGTATAGTGCACGTCACGGTAAGCAAGGCAGAAATAGAAGCCACAAGATAGCAGACCGTGCTCAACCAGCTCTAGAATGGGAATGACAAGGGCAGACAGGAGAGCGGTATCCACATAACCTCTGCGATTGCCAATCCCACCTTCTTATTGGCTAGAACCTGGTCACTAGTTGAACGATGGGGCCCCATCACCAACTCTTAGCAACCTGGTTCGCTGGTTGGGGGAGATAGCCTGTAAATGAGGGTGTGTCCATGCGCCGAATAAAGGTTACGTACTCTTTGCATGCCACATCATAAACATGCTGGATAACAGGTATATCTTGCTACTTCTACTTACACTTAGGTCACACTACACTGGCACGCACATGTATATATATACATACATACATCTAGGCTTTTCTTCTTTTTTCTAAATTCCACTTGTTCTTTATTTCCTCTATTGTCCATGGGGAAGTAGGAAAGAATCTTTCTTCCGTAAGCCATGCGTGTCGTATGAGGCGACTAAAATGCCGGGAGCGATGGGCTAGTAAGCCCTTCTCCTGTAAACATTTACTAAAAAAGAGAAGAAGAAAAATTTATGAAACTGGGATGCTTGAATGTGCGTGGATGTAGTGCGGATGACAAGAAACAGATGATTGCTGATGTTATGAATGAAAACAAGTTGGATGTCCTGGCCCTAAGTGAAACAAAGTTGAAGGGGGTAGGCGAGTTTCAGTGTCGAGAAATAAATGTGATTAAGTCAGGAGTATCTGTGAGAGTTAGAGCTAAGGAAAGGGTAGCAATAATGTTGAAGGATCAGTTATGGAAGGAGAAGAGGGAAAATAAAACTGCAAATTCAAGGATTATGTGGATTAAAATAAGGGTTGGGTGCGAAAAATTGGCTATAATAAGTGTTTGCACCAGGAGAAGAGAGGAGTGTAGAGGAGAGAAATAGAGAGAGATTCTGGGAGATGTTAAGTGAATGTATAGGAACCTTTGAACCAAGTGAGAGAGTAATTGAGGTAGGGGACTTGAATGCTAAAGTAGGAGAAACATCTAGAGAGGGTGTGGTAGGTAAGTTTGGGGTGCCAGGTATAAATGATAATGGGGACCCTTTGATAGAACTCTGTATAGATAGGGGTTTAGTTATAGGTAATGCATATTTTATGAAAAAGAGGAAAAATAAATATACAAGATATGATGTAGGGCATAACGACAGTAGTTTGTTGGACTGCGTATTGGTAGACAAAAGACTGTTGAGTAGACTTCAGGATGTACATGTTTATAGAGGGGCCACAGATATATCAGATCACTTTTTAGTTGTAGCTACACTGCGAGTAAAAGGTAGATGGGATACAAGGAAAATAGAAGCAGCAAGTAAGAGAGAGGTGAAGGTTAATAAACTAAAAGAGGAGGCAGTTCGTGTAAGATATCAACAACTATTGGAGGAGAAATGGGCTAATGAGAGTATAGACAATGGGGTCGAAGATGTATGGGGTAGGTTTAAGAATATAGTGTCAGAGTGTTCAGCAGAAGTTTGTGGTTACAGGAAAGTGAGTGCAGGAGGGAAGAAGAGTGGAATGATGATGTAAAGAGAATAGTAAGGGAGAAAAAGGTAGCATATGAGGGGTTTTTACAAAGTAGAAGTGATGCAAGGAGGGACGAGTAAATGGAGAGAAAAAGAGATGTTAAGAGAGTGGTGAAACAATGTAAAAAGAGAGCAAATGAGAGAGTGGGTGAGATGTTATCAACAAATTTTGTTGAAAATTAGAAAAAGTTTTGAAGTGAGATTACCAAGCTGAGGAAACCTAGGGAACAAATGGATTTGTCAGTTAAAAATAGAGAAGAATTATTAAATGGAGAGTTAAAGGTAAAGGGGAGATGGAGGGAATATTTTGAGGAATTGTTAAATGTTGATGAAAATAGTGAAGCTGTGATTTCGTGAATAGGGCAAAGAGGCATAACATCCTGTTGGAGTGTGAAAGAGCCAGTTGTGAGTGTGAGGGAAGTTCGTGAGGCAGTGGGTAGAGTGAAAGAGGGTAAGGCAGCTGGGATTGATGGGATAAAGATAGACATGTTGAAAGCAGGTGGGGATATAGTTTTGGAGTGGTTGGTGCTATTATTTAATAAATGTATAGAAGAGAGAGTAAGGTACCTAGGTATTGGCAGAGAGCATGCAGAGTTCCTTTGTATAAAGGCAAAGGGAACAAAAGAGTGCAAAAATTTTAGGGGAATACGTCTGTTGAGTACACCTGGTAAAGTGTATGGTAGAGTTATTATTGAAAGAATTAAGAGTAAGACGGAGAGTAGGATAGCAGATGAACAAGGATGCTTTAGGAAATGTAGGGGGTGTGTAGAGCAAGTGTTTACAGTGAAAAATATAGGTGAACAGTATTTAGATAAGGCTAAAGAAGTTTGTGGCATTTATGGACTTGGAAAAGGCGTATGACAGGGTGGATAGTGAGACAATGTGGCAGATTTTGCAGGTGTATGGTATAGGAGGTAGGTTACTGAAAGCAGTGGAGCGTTTTTATGAGGATAGTGAGGCTCAGGTTAGCGTATGTAGGAAAAAGGGAGATTATTTCCCAGTAAAAGTGGGCCTTAGACAAGGATGTGTGATGTCACCATGGTTGTTCAATAGATTTATAGATGGAGTTGTAAAACAAGTGAATGCGAGTATGTTGGCGATAGGTGTGGAGTTATAAAAGATAAAGAACCAAACACAAAGTGGGAGTTGTCACAGTTGCTTTTTGCTGATGACACGGTGGTTTTGGGAGATTCTGAAGAGAAGTTGCAGAGGTTGGTGAATGAATTTGGTTGGGTATGTAAAAGAAAAAAAAATTAAAAGTGACTGTAAGAAAGAGTAAGGTTATGAGGATAACAAAAGGATTAGGTGACGAAAGATTGGATATCAGGGTGGAGGGAGAGAGTATGGAGGAGGTGAATGTATTCAGATATTTAGGAGTGGATGTGAAAGAAGAGGTGAATCATAGAATTAATGAGAGAAAAGGGTGAGCAGTGCACTTAGGAGTCTGTGGAGACAAAGAACTTTGTACTTGCAAGCAAAGAGGGGGATGTATGAGAGTATAGTTTTGCCAACGCTCTTATATGAGTGTGAAACATGGGTGAAGAATGTTGCAGCGAGGAGAAGGCTGGAGGCAGTGGAGATGTCATGTCTGAGGGCAATGTGTGTGTGAATATAATGCAGAGAATTTGTAGTTTAAAAGTTAGGAGGAGGTGTGGGATTGCCAAAACTGTTGTCCAGAGGGCTGAGGAGGGGTTGTTGAGGTGGTTCGGACATGTAGCGAGAATGGAACGAAACAGAATGACTTCGAGAGTGTATAATCTGTAGTGGAGGGAAGGCGGGGTAGGGGTCGGCCTAGGAGATGTTGGAGGGAAGAGTTAAAGGAGGTTTTGTGTGCGAGGGGCTTGGACTTCCAGCAAGCATGCCTGATCGTGTTAGATAGGAATGAATGGAGGCAAATGGTTTTTAATACTTGAAGTGCTGTTGGAGTGTGAGCAAAGTAACATTTATGAAGGGATTCAGGGAAACCGGCAGACCGGACTTGAGTCCTGGAGATTGGAAGTACAGTGTCTGCACTCTGAAGGAAGGGTGTTAATGTTGCAGTTTTGTGAACTGTAGTGTAAAGCACCACTCTGGCAAGATAGTGGTGGCGTGAATGAGACTATGGGGTGTTTTCGGCCGGTTGAGAAGCTGCCGCGGGCATATCCTGCCAACGGTAGGCATGTCCCAGCAAGTACCAGACATGTTCCGTCCAGTTTCCGGTAGACCGGAACATTCCAGAGTGAACGGAGTGTGTATAAACACACTCTTTTACGGGCCACCCTGCCATGGTGGGGATCGGCCAATATGTTAAAAATATTATTATTATTATTATTATTATTATTAATAATAATAATAATATTATTATTATTAATATTGTTACTATTATTTTTATTTATTATTATTGTTGTTATTATTATTATTATATAATTAATAAATTTTGTTTACAAAGCATTATCAAGGTAAGCTGATAAGCTGTATTTTAAGCAATACCTAGGCTATACGTGTATACAGTGTTCTTTGTTCAAGCATTAGTGATATCACACATCCTTGTTTAAAATTCATAGTGAGATCACACATCGTTATTTAAGACTCACAGTGACATCACTCAACGTCATCTAAGACTCAGTGACATCACTCAACGTTATCTAAGCCTCACAGTGACACCAGACATTGTTGTCTAAATATATCATTAATATTACATGGAGATAAATGCTGTTGAGAAATGGTTTACCAGCTAAGGTTTGATTAAATATAGGAAGTAGCTGATAAGACAGCTTATCGTCCACACAGCTGCCCCTGCAGACGAGGTCTTGAGAAGCTGTCATATCCACTTCTTAACAGGCTGTAAAAGATTATATGTTAATAAATTACCCCTAGGGGGTGTTATGTCAGCATATTTCATTCACTGATGGCTGACGTATGTACTTGTGTGGACTTAAAAGTCCGCTTATCACCGGGGTTTATGATAAGTGACTAACTCGTAACTTAGACTCAATTGTGCAGTCAATAGTAGTACATCACGAATTAGAACACTTACCTGGGTATACGTATCTGACCTGTAGTTATGCCCGGATATCCGATGAGTTGATTGAAGAATAGTGTTCTTTGAAGAATGTCACACTACACCCTGTTGGATAGCAACACTTGTTGTTACACTGTTCATCAATAATTGTTCACACTATATCACTCAAGAAGTTGATCACACTTCTCTGTAAGTGTTTGTCGTGTTTTGTGAGACATATTGTTTACACTAACGAACGGATCAGTGTTCTTTGTTGGTTATCCTGGTGTCAGTGTGACTCTCAGTAGAGTCAAAAGTAATCTGACCTCACAGCGTCCTACGCCGCTCCAATGCCCCTCAAACATAAAGGAAAAGCTGACCTAGTACTTTTTGCTTCCTTGCCAAATTTCCTCCATGAAGCAAAGCAGAATGCTTGATTCTTGCTGTCTTAAGCATAGACAACAATGTCCACTATCTTTACCATGGTAATAAAGTGGGAGCAGGATTTTCCTTAATTGTCCTGCTAAGGTAAGAGATGGACTGTCTTTTATTAAACTACACTTTGCAACACCGGACTTGCAAGGAGCGGCGGTCGCTTGACCACATCACATACTCGTACTGCATCTGGGATCAATTACCTGCTGTAGCAGTAAACAAGATGCTTGCCCCTTCTGAGAGGGCTGGGCCCCTCAGGGCTGAAAGGGGCTGAAGGGAGCTGAAGGGAGCTGATACCCCCCTCCTGGAGAAAATTTCTCCACACTGAGGGGCGGCGGAGGTTCGCTGCAGGTGAACCATTCATCACTTAACATTAATTTGATTTTCTCACTCGCCACCACTGCTGCTTGTCTTTTCTGAACAGCTTTAGTCTGTGTGGTTTCTGGAGAATCATTGATTTTGTTTTCAACACTGTGTAATTCTAGGCACTAGTTTATTTATTGTCCGCTTATTCACTACACCTTTGCTCAAAACATCAACTCTCCTGATGATTCCATTTGCATCAGGATATATGGTCACAATTTTTCCAAAAGGCCATTGGGACCTCGGACCATCATTGTCAATAATCACTATGTCACCAGTTCTTAAGGACTTATGATTTTTCAGAAACGCCAGCTCCATAGAAGTGTTCTCTCAATGAGGTGAGATAGTCTTCTCGCCAAATTTTCTCCCAACGTTCAATCACTTTATTAAGGTGTTTGAATTTACGTTTGAGTTGCTCAGGTTCGAAATAAGTAGGATCCTCTATGATTTCTTTATCATTCATGGGAGGAACAGGTTCGAGCCTTCTGCTATGGAGTAAATGAGATGGACTTAACACTTCTAAATTGTCCAGATCATCGGTAACATAAGTTAGAGGTCTGTTGTTGACTCTGTTTTCTATTTCAGTCACGACTGTACGGAATTCTTCTAAGTCGATTCTCTGACGATGAAGAGTCTTCCTTAAACAACGTTTTACAATGCCGATCATTCTTTCATAAAACCGCCATGCCGTGGAGATTTAGGAGGAATGTATCTCCAACGGCAACTGCGTTGATTCAGCATCTGTTGTACTTCTGGTTGATCAAAGATCTTGCTTATATAAGCAGCACCAGCAACAAAGTTCGTTGCATTGTCTGAAATCATCAGTCTGGGACATGCCCTTCTGGCTGCAAACCGTCTGAATAATTTGATAAAGGTTTCGGCAGACATGTCAGTGGCTATTTCTAGATGCACTGCTCTAGTCGTAGCACAAGTGAACAAACAGATGCATACCTTGATGGGAACTTTGTCAAAGATTTTCGTTAAAATTACTGGTCCAGTGTAATCTACACCTGTCACCTCAAATGGAGTGATATGACACACTCTTTCTGAGGGATATGGAGGTGGACCTGGAAACTAACGTACTCGCATATCGTAGTGACGACAAGTAATACAGTCTTTTATTTGTTTTTTTCACACTTTGTCGACCTTGAGGTATCCAGTAAAATTGTCGTATATGACAAAGTGTGTCAGCTACCCCACCATGTAATACGTTACTGTGGGCGTTTTGAATAATCAGTTTTGTTAGCCAATGATTCTTGGGGATCAATATTGGATGTATGGCTTCTTTAGGTAGTGAAGAATTATGAATTCTTCCTCGACATCTTATAATCTTTTCTGAGTCGAGATAAAGTCTTCATAACAGGTTTCTTTGAGGATTTATCTTGTGTTTCCAGAAATTTATATTCTGTAGAGAAAACATCTTTCTGTATTAGTTTTACCCAGTATTTAATGGGCTCAAGATATTCATAATCAGGTTTTATTCCTTTAATGAATTTAAAGACAAGAGCTGTAACTCTTAAGAGTTTACCCAAAGATGAGTATTTAGATCCATCAATGACTATTTCTGTTGTGTCTTCTGTATTTACACAACTTATTTCTGCTGTGTTCAAGCAGACTGTTTCTTCTGGCATAATTTGAGCTTTTTGCTGAGGCCAGTTATTTTCATTAGAGAGCTAGTTCGGTCCGTGGAGCCATAATTTATCCACAAATTTCTTGAGTGGGACACCACGTGACATGTCAGCTGGATTCTCTTGGGTAGAGACGTGGAGAAAGATATAATCTCTCTGCATCTCTTTTATTTCTGCTACTCTGTTGTCTACATAGACCAACTTACTCTTATTATTTCTTAACCACTGGAGAACTGCTTCATTATTATTCCAGATCACGGGTTTTTCAATAGTGAGATGATCAAGTACTTTGTTGAGATAGACAGCTAGTTTTGTACCTACGTAGAGTGCTGTAAGTTCCAATTGTGCTACTGTTCTGACGTTCAAGGGTGCTACCCTGGCCTTTGAAGTAATTAGTGTACTTCCTTCAGCATTACTCATGTAAGCTACAGCTCCATAACCTCTGGTTGACGCATCACAGAACACATGTAATGTGTACTTGTTTCCCTCTTGACCTATTAGTCTGGGAAATTTAATTTGATGAAGTTGTTTAAACTCCTTGGATATTTCATCCCATGCTTGACTCATTTCTAGAGGCAAGTTCTCATCCCATTCAATTTTTAGTTTCCATGCATCTTGCATAAGTATTTTACCCTTTATGGTGATCGTTGAGACGAGTCTTAGAGGATCAAAACATTGAGATACCTCTGACAGTAAATTACGTTTGGTGAGTGTACTGTATGATTTATTGTTTATCCTTTTGAGACTCAAAGTATCTTCCTGTGTGTTCCAATTAAGTCTCAGCATATTGTTGCAATCAGGAATTTCAGTTTCAGGGAAATCTTCTTTGATAAGTTCCCTTAATTGCTTTGAATTTGTATTCCACATCCTTAGAGGCATATTTGCTTCCTTCATCTCCTTGTTAGCTTCTCTGTATAAGGATTTCAAATCCTCCTCTTTATTCACACTACCTTGAAGATTGTCCACATAGAAACTTTTCTTTAAGATTTCTTTGAAGGGACTTTCAGATTTCTTCAAATGTGTATTTAGAGTAGCTTCTAGTAAGAATGGAGAGGATGTTGCACCAAATAATACTGATTTGAAACGATAAGTTTTCACAGGACTTTGAGGATCATGTGGATTTTCAGGCCACAAGAATCGAGTATAATCTCTATCTATTTCTTGTAGTCCTACTCTTAAGAAAACTTTGGAAATATCAGCCGTGTAGGCATATGGGTTTGTGCGAAATTTCATAAGCACGTCTCCAAGTTTCTCAGTTAGTGAGGGTCCGGTCATCAGACAGTCATTAAGACTTGCTACATCTTTATTTCCACGTGCGCTGCAATTATATACAACACGTAGTGGAGTGGTTTCAGAATCTTTTCTGACTCCATGGTGCGGGAGATAATGAGCTTCTGTCTTCAACTTAACTTCGACTACTTCCTCAATGAATTTATTGTCCAACTGTTCTTGTATGATATTATCATAGACAGTCAGTAGCTCTGGATTCTTCCGGAGCTCGTGTAATTGCGCTTTCATTTGTCCGAAAGCCATGCGATAATTGCTAGGCAGATGTGGTGGATTTAATTTCCATGGTAACCTAACCCAATACTGTCCATCTTTACATCAATACCTATCGCATCTAAATCCCACAACTTATCAACTGGTTCATTCATTTCTTCCAGTAATGATAATTTTTGCTGTGGTACATGATCAGCGAATATTCTCGTAACTAGTACATTTTCCACTGAATCAATATCAGCTTCTTTCCCACTTTGAGAGGGAATGAGACCACATATCATGTGGCCTCCTGCTGTTTTCAGCAAGTGAACATCATGTTTACTTACTATACTTTGCACAAAACAGTGACAATAATCTCTTCCAATGATTAAATCAATTGGACTAATAGTGTCCGTCTGTATGTCAGGACAGGCTAACTTGACCTTAGATGCTTTCAGTGCTGCAACTGTTTCTTTTAATCTCTGGATCTGCACAGACTTAAGCAAATCATCTACTACCACAGCTTCTTCTTTTTCCTGTTTCCTAGACCAACAGTGATTCTGGCTAGGTCATATGTTTACCAGAATTGTGGAAAAACCAGCTATATCTAACTGTACTTTGGCATAGGGTTGTTTATTCAAATAGTATTAGCACATTGGTTTTGTATAATTTATTAGATAACTCAACTCGAGCTATCGGGAGAGCTGTTGTTTTAAACTTATCTCTCACATTTAATGCTGTTGCTTGTTGACTTCCTGATTCTGTGGAAGTCTTCTGCTGTTCAGCAAAAGTATTTGGGCATAATGCTGTATGATGCATACCCTTGCATTTAAAACACTTCTTCAGTGAGCATTTACCTCCCTTGTGTTCACCTAAACACTTGATGCACCTTTTCAGCTGATGAACACGTTGTTTACGTGCCTCCATTGATGTGTATTGAATACAATACTGTGCCCAATGTGTTCCGTCACAAAGTACACATTTTGGAGTACGTTTATGTGTGACAGTTTGTTTACTGTCTGTTGTATTCATAACTTGATAAATGCCTATATGGGATTTCCCATTATGTGGTTTAGTGGGAGTAGGTATACTCATTTTATACTGAGTTGAAGGTTTGTTATCCACGGGATTTGTGGATTTTTCATCTTGTCTCGTTGCTTGCATGCATGAAACAATTGTTTGTAAACCATTGCTAATTTCTTCACAAGTGAAATAGCGTTTATTGAACTTAATATTTAATCGTTCAATAGTTTGTGGTGACAACTTATCCTGTACAATACCACTGATAAACCAATCACATTGTCTTAGGTCATATTTAACACCCAGAGATCTGAGACTATTGTCTAATGTGATTCTAAATGCCTGTAAGTCTGAAAAATAATGTTTGGGTGGCTTTAAGCTTGATATTAAGACTGCATGTCTAACTCTGGCCTTGTCAGCATCAAAGTAATTGTCTGCTAGGACACGTAAGGCTATTTGATAATTGCCTTTAATCACCGGAAATGACTTAATCAGTTCATAGGGTTCTCCCTTCACAAGACATTTAAGATAATTGAACTTAGCAATCTTGTCTATGTCAGTTCGTGAATTTACTATGGATTGAAAACTACTAATGAATTCCTCATAATTATGACCTTGGAAAATAGGTAATGACTAGGTAGGTAAGCTTGGTAATGGGACAATTGTTGTTGTTACAGGTGTAACAGGTGTTTGACTACTAGCTACAGTAGGCCTCTGTGACAGAGTTTAGCAGCAAATTTCCTGTACTCCTGTCCACGTTAACTGTTGATTACTAAAAGTATCCAAAACATTTTTAATTTCATCCTCAGATGGAACTGATTCGAAGAACTTATTTTCATAATGCGTATAGTCTGAATTAATTATTTCCAGACGTTGTGTAAGTAATTCAAATTTGACCTCAAGATCATCAAAATCTATGTTTGTATCTTGAGTTAATCCTATACAGACTGAAATTAGATTTTCTAATTGTGTAATCTTAGTCTGTAAAGACTGAAACTGAGTTTTCAAACAAGCCATTTTAATGATATATTGAAAATTCTAGCACCACACTTAGAGTGTTTAAAAAACACTGTACTGCTATAAACAGCTGAGCTTTTGTTATGCATAAGTCGGCAATAAGCAGTCAGACACTACTGACCTACTAAGCTTAACCTCAGGGTCAATGACCATGAAGGGTACAGAGTACATGTGGCTGGTGTTTATGGCTTGAGTTTGCTGTGTCAGCCTGAGAACGATAATTCATCATAAATAACGTTATACACTTCATTCACTATTCACTATAAATGCCACTGTATAACTGTAAATCAAACGTGTATATTTCTTACACATATATAAATGTCACTGTTAATATATATATATGAAAGCTTACATTTTATATATAGTTTCCTTTAATATAACAGTTATATCGATAAGAAACAAACACAATCTCGTCTCTTAATCTCTGTCTATAAACATTATAAACATTGTGTATATACACTCAGACAAACTGAACATCAGTTGGGTTGCTGCTGTCGTCAGCGTTTCTCGAGCTTGAGCAGTGGATGATGTTTGCCGTCCCTGTTTTCTTGTTGGGTGATTCACCCAGCTCCCGTTTTCTTTAGGTGTATGCTGGGCGAGCGCCCGTTTTCTTTTGGCTGCCCATTCTCCATCACTGAGCCTGAAGGGACTCAATTATACTGATTTATGTTGTAAAACACTAGATTTACAGCTTTTTTCGAAGGACCTTGACTTGTAGGTTATTTGTACACTGTACACACATATTTGGACCAAAGTGTAGCCTTTATCCAGTTCGAAGGACCAAATTGTTGAGAAATGGTTTACTAGCTAAGGTTAGATTAAATATAGGGAGTACTTAGCTGATAAGACAGCTCATTGTCCACCCAGCCGCCACTGCAGACGAGGTCTTGAGAAGCTGTCATATCCACTTCTTAACGGGCTGTAAAAGATTATATTATGTTAATAATAAATTACCTCTAGGGGGTGTTATGTCAGCATATTTCATTCACTGATGGCTGATGTATGTACTTGTGTGGACTTAAAAGTCCGCTTATCACCGGGGTTTATGATAAGTGACTAACTCATAACTTAGACTCAACTGTGCAGTCAATAGTAGTACATCACGAGTTAGAACACTTACCTGGGTATATGTATCTGACCCGTAGTTATGCCAGGATATCCGATGAGTTGATTGAAGAATAGTGTTCTTTGAAGAATGTCGCACTACACTGTTGGATCGCAACACTCGTTGTTACACTGTTCATCAATATGACTCACGAAATCGAAATGACACCATTGCAAACAAACCATACCCCAGCCGGGATTGAACCCACGGTCAGAGAGTCTCAAAACTCCAGACCGTCGCATTAGCCACTAGACCAGCTAGCTGGTCTAGTGGCTAAAGCGACGGTCTGGAGTTTTGAGACTCTCTGACCGCGGGTTCAATCCCGGCCGGGGTATTGTTTGTTCATCAATAATTGTTCACACCATTTCACTCAAGAAGTTGATCACACTTCTCTGTAAGTGTTTGTCGTGTTTTGTGAGACACTTTGTTCACACTAATGCACTGATCAGTGTTCTTTGTTGATTATCCTAGCATCAGTGTGACTCTCAGTAGAGTCAAAAGTAATCTGACCTTACAGCGTCCTACGCCGCTCCAATGCCCCTCGAACATAAAGGGAAGCAAAGCAGAATGCTTGATTCTTGCTGTCTTAAGCTAAGACAACAATGTCCACTATCTTTACCATGGTAATAAAGTGGGAGCAGGATTTTCCTTAATTGTCCTGCTAAGATAAGAGATGGACTGTCTTTTATTAAACTACACTTTGCAACACTGGACTTGCAAGGAGCGGCAGTCGCTTGACCACGTCGCATACTTGTACTGCATCTGGGATCAATTACTTGCTGTAGCAGTAAGCAAGATGCTTGCCCCTTCTTAGAGGGCTGAGCCCCTCAGGGCTGAAAGGGGCTGAAAGGGGCTGAAGTGGGCTAATACCCACCTCCTGGAGAAAATTTCTCCACAAATGCTATACAGTAAAGACATGATGGAAAAGTAGACACACATGTAATACAATTCGATTCTTTACTGACAACGTTTCGCTCACACAGTTGTCTTTATCAAGTCACACACAGATCTACCTGAGTAGCGTACCTGAGTATATATAAGGAGCATAGTGAAGTGAAGGGTCAGGTGCAGTGTTGAAGTTGATTGTTGAGAAGAGGATGAATACGAGAAAGACCTGCCCAGCATGGGCCAGTAGGTTTGTTGCTGTTTAGGACAACACTGAAGAAGTTACCTGGCAAGAGGTTCAGCTATGTTTGCAGAACTGTATTTGGAGTGACATCTTGCCTATGCATGAATCTGTGCTCTGTATACAGTGTCCTTTGTTCACACATAAGTACAGGCAACACATCCTACATTTATTCATCTTCAACAATGCAAAGACAAAAATTAAAAATAAAGGAAAACATTGCAATATCAGAGAAACACTAGTTCCGATTTGACCTTGAGTACAGGTAACATCTCAGCGAATCTGATCTTACATTTCCTTGCCGTCAATCCTGCAAAATCATCAATCACTTCATCAAAATCCATGATTTTCCCAATATAGGCCTATTTTGTATTCTGTAATCATGTAAGAGGCTATATAGAAACGAAGGATTCTTCTCTTATGTTGATATATCATTTTTTTGGCATTAGTGACATCATCTTTAGAGGCTCTATGGTGTCACCCCCTAAATGGTGTCACATGGGGTGGCCTGACCCTCCCGCCCCCCCCTTACGACGCCACTGGAATCAACCACCATAAACAACTGGATGGCAACTTAACCATCTTGTCTATGTTCTTGCTTCTTTTTACTCACTATATTTATCATTTATATAAATGAGAACACCAGTTCATGTCAGTGTTTATGAACAACACTGATCATTAATATCAAAGGAAACACTGGTGTTGTTCTTGGATTGTTCACTCAAAACAGTAAACAGGAATATTGTTCTTGTCTAACGTTAGTTCATCATATTGAATATTTATTTAGGACTTGCGAGCGTTTTTGTTCAACCAATGATCAGTTCTACTTACTAACTTATATTTATATGTGACTTTCATAATGACTTACAGGTGAATGTTTAAGGTGAATTACAGGTGAACATGCAAGGTGAAGTACAGGTGAACATGCAAGGTGAAGTACAGGTGAACATGCAAGGTGAAGTACAGGTGAACATGCAAGGTGAAGTACAGGTGAACATGCAAGGTGAAGTACAGGTGAACATGCAAGGTGAAGTACAGGTGAACATGCAAGGTGAATTACAGGTGAAGGAGTAAGAGTGAACTACAGGTGAAAGTGAAAGGTGAACCGCTGGTGAATATACCAGACAAACTACAGGTGAAGGTGCACAGGTGAAGGTGCACAGATGAAGGTGCACAGGTGAAGGTGCACAAGGGTCGTGTCCTAGACATTGAAGATCTGACAGTAAAACCATATGTGCTCTAATTTTTAATGTATTTCTAATAAAAGTTTTGTGGATAATTTACAACTGACTTTCAGCGGTTCAAAATATATTGTATAAAAAACATTATTTAGTTTTGCTCACAAGTCTGTATATACAGTGAGAATTAAAAGTCATATATACCATTAAGAGAGCAGCTTCTTCGAATCACTTCCGGCACTGATTCTGAAACAAGCTTTCAGATTATGGGATCATTTTTTGTAAATCTTGCCGCAAAATAAAGTACATATTGCCATCATTAATTCTTTTTCGAATCTTTGGCTTGTTGAGTTTCAAGAAACTGAATGTTTGCTGGCACTTGTGAAAGTTATGAAAATGAATTATTTCTACCTGGGTTTGTAACTCAGCATCCACAGCCTATTTAGAGACAATTGTTGAATAGAAGATTAATTTTAAACTGTTAATTAACTACAATATATCACGTCTCAGTAATATTGTTCTCTCTCCTACGTTATTGTACTGTTCTTCTGTGTTACTATACTGGTCTTCTGTGTTACTGTACTGGACTTGTGTGTTACCGTTTTGGTCTTCTGTCTTATTGAACTGTTCTGGGATTCTGTGTTATTGTACTTTACTTATCTTTTGTGTTACTGCACTCGACTAGTCTTCTGTGTTATTATACTGTACACGTCTTCTGTATTGCTCGTCTGTACTGATCTTCTGTGTTATTGTAATGAAATGGTCTTCTGTGTTATGTTACTATTACAACCCAGGAGTCCCAGAGGCCTGTTATCCTGTGTGTAAAGGGAGCAAAATAAACACAGCAGAAAACTTTTGACTTATATTATCCTTCACCAATTTAGAACAGAAGTATGTACACTAAATACACTATGTACAGCAATAGGTATTAGTGCACTCCACGATAAGCAAGGCAGAATAGAAGCCACTAGAGAGAAGACCGTGATTCAACCAGCTCTAGAATGGGAATGACAAGGGCAGACAGGAGAGTGGTTCCCACATAACCTCTGCGATTGCCAAAACCATCTTCTCATTGGCTGGAACCTGGGTACTGGTTGAACGATGGGGCCCCATCACCAACACTTAGTTCCCTGGTTCGCTGGTTGGGGTGTGTAAATGAGGGTGTGTACATGCGCCGAATAAAGGTTATGTACTCTTTGCATGCCACAGTTTTTTTTTCATATTTTATTTAAAACATTACAATACAAGGTGGAAATTATATTAAAATGTACACAAAATGAGTTAAATAAAAAAATCCCAATTCACCCTTACAAAAATGGTTACAACAGACAAAATTGTTCTGACACATTAACACCACACACCATATGCACTCAGTTATACCAGAGTTATATACCTGTGAAGGCTTAAACTCTTGTTACAATTTCACCCCCCCCTCCCCCCTCCCGCAAAATATAACCATCACCAACCTGATTGCATCATAACTTAACATTAACATAGGCATTACACTATCATGAGTGATGCAGTAACATCTTAGACACAAAAATATTAATAACAAATAAATGGGATGCATGTCTTTACTTAACACAATGACACCTCAACCTGGTGAAAGAAAATACCTCAAAGGTTTAATTTTCTAAGAAAGTTGCAACAATGAATGTCAACTCCCAAAGGCAACTTATGTGCAATTACCGTAGCATGTAAACCCTATTCATTCAACACAGTATATAAATATAAACTTAATATTATGAAAAACATCACAGAATACAAAGGTATAAAGTATAGAACCCCAGCCATGGAGCGCCTACAGGCAAAAAATTCCACATACTTCCCTAACACAGATAAAAATAAAAAAAAAAAAAAACTTTTTGTAACAACTGCACCTAAACACAACTCACATCATATGACTTAAGACTGCTATGTACATAGATAAGAACATAATAATAAATCTAATTTGAATGGATCACAGCTGATAAATCAGCCTTAACATATCAGGCGTTAGAGAGTAATTCTCATTGTACAAGTCCGAGTCCAACTTGTATGTAGTCTCATCTTTCTAATACAATAATATGCGTATTATCTACACATAATACTACAACACACTGGACAAGCAACTGTCCATCACTTCCAACACAATACACTGCCCTACCCTCACTTTGCACAGTGATGTAGGCAAACCCCCCCTCCCATGAATACCTTATCCATCATTCACTACTACCTTGAAGGAACATGAGTACTATATGAATAGTGTATAGTCCATGACACACAAGAAACTGGCCAGCTCCACAGGTGCTAGCACCCGTGGTTCATACATTATTCACTCACGCATCACTCATCCAACACGCAAACATTTGTTGTCATCTATTACCAGGGAGGCGACCCTGTTTTCACCCATGACTTCCCTACCCCAGCAACACTTTCCAATCGTACCCTCCCCTCCCTCGTATATTACAAGTCTAATAAAACCTGTAACGTAAGTTGCCTATATCCCTCTGAAAAATCCCTCATCCACCTCCTCCCATAAATTTCCTTATTTCTACATACCGTTTTATAGAACGTTACCGCTAAAACCCTCCTCTTCACCTCACTAACCTGTTTTCCCCGCAATCCCCACACTATATATATATATAATCTGCCACAATGTACCCCACAGCTCTGATTACACTTTCCTCCCAACCCCCCACGTCGAGACTTAATGCTCTCAATACAGAAATTCCTTGACCTCCTATCCTATATATCATCCTATTTAACCACCCCTTGACACTCCTCAGTCCGTCACAAAAATATACTACATGAAAAGCCGATTCCTCCCCACCACACATCCCGCACCCCCCCCCCCCCCGTCAACCACTCGTCTATCCCGTAGAACCACACCCGACGGTAAAATCCCGTGCAGAAAACGATACATTACATCCAGAACACGAGGTTGCAACCTCATCCTACTCAACCTATTCCATATACTTCCCAATGCATACATGGGGAAAATTCCCTCTACAGATGCTACAACCCTCCCGGCTAACAATCTACACAACCTACCGATTTTGACCTTTGTCGGCTCTCGATCCCACGCCATAGCCCTCAAAACAGCTTCACACTCATGCAACTCAACTCCTGTTCATTGTCCTCATCGCTCCTGGGCCGTGAGGGCATGCTGCGCAGAAGCTCCTGTTTACGTTTGTTATTGCGCAGTTTACCTGACTGAGCTGCCCCTAGCGTTGGTTGGTGGAAACTTTATTTTCTCCAACATGGCGCTGAATAGCAGAAGACGAATCAATACTGTCTGCATTGAGATGATCCGTGGGGCTGTCACGAGATCCACCATGGACGTATTGCTACCAGCGATCATTCGCGATACCTATGGTATAGCAAATGAGGAGATAAGTGGTGTCGCACTCAATGGAACGACGAGAATCTTCGTTAAATTGACGTCTGCACGAGTCTACGAGGCGGTGTCGACAAGTATCATGAGACCACCATACCGGTTAATACAGCTGTGTCGGTGCGACTCCATGATGTATCTCGACACTACACTTGGATTAAAATCAGGAATGTGCCTTTTGAGGCGACTGATTTTGATATTAGCAGTGAACTGTGTAATTATGGGACGGTTCACGTAGCCACAGCGGGGAGATGGGCAACTGGACCATATGCAGGTATGCTGGAAGGTACATATACTGATAAAATGACTCTATGACACCCTATTCCTTCATATGTTGTGTTGAAGGAATTTCGGACTCAAGTCTATGTAACGTATGAGGGGCAACGACGTACGTGTCGGCTATGTGGGTCATATGACCACATCGCGGCGCAGTGTGGGAAACGAAGTGGGTACCCGGCAAAACAGCAACGGCAATGGCAGCCAGTGAGCGAGGTAGGCGACGAGCGAGAACAGCCTCTTGCTACGCCGCCCCAACAACGGTTGTCATGGAGTGAGGAGGTGGAAAAAGCAAAGGAGCTCGAATCGCCAGTTGTAACGCTATAAGGAGAATCTCAGTCTTTGGACATACATCAGGGTTTCGAGGAGAGACTACCTGATATGGGTGAAGAAGTGGCGGCGTCTTTGGTAAAGGCGTTGGATGTCTTGTTAGAGGAATCGGTCATAGATCATGTGGGAGACCCAGGCTTAGTTCTGGGGACGGCTGAGAATGATGGTATGGCAGGAGATGACGGTTTGTCGACGAGAGAGACTAATGGATTGAAGGTGCATGCAGTAGAGATGGAGGTGCATCAGGAAGGTGTTTCAGATGTCCAAATGCAGGTGGAGGGTTGGACACGAAAGAGGACTGCAGCATCATCGGATTCTGATGATGTGCTCACTCCTGCCCAACGCCCTGGGAAAAAGTCTTGGGTGGAGGTACAGCAGAGAGGGAACGGTGAACCCAAGGATCAAGGGATTGCAAAGGTGATTCCCAACAAAGGGGGGAGGGACAGAGGTGTTGCAAAACGAACTGGGGTAAAGTCAATGCCGGGGACAAAAGGAAAACCCATTTGTTGAATTCAAGTGTTTTACTATAAATATTAACGGGTTGAGAGCTGAGAGGAAGCTTAAGTGGCTTAATGAGTATTTGGTGCGACTTGGTGTGGATGTGGTATTCTTACAAGAACATAATTTTAGGCCTAGTTATGAGTTGGATGTGAGTGGTTATAATGTGTACATGGAACATGCGACACGGTTGAAAGGTGGGGCTGCCATTTTGGTAAAGGAAACTAGCCCGTTTATAGTAAGGCGTAGTGAAGGGGGGAGGGTGATTAGAGTGGATGGAACCTGGGGTAGGGTTCCCATTAGTTTAGTATGTCTATATGGCCCGGCTGAGGATGATGTGAGTATTAAAACTAAATTTGTTCAGGACGTACTGGTCTATTATTTACATGGTTTACCGAATGTTGCAATAATAGGCGGAGCTTGGAATTGCGTGATACGTCGTAAAGATGTGGAGCCTTGAGGTGCGGGGTGTTGTTTGGGTATATTGGGGGATTTATTGTCCGGGGTGGGGTTTAAGGATGCGTGGGGGGGAGAGATGGTAGAGCATACCTTCATTATACGAGATTATGCGGCGAGGTTGGACCGAATATACGTGCCTTGTGCGGTTACTGTACGGAGGGTGAATGTGATAGATGTGGTTTTTTCGGATCATAGAGGCGTTGTAATAGATATGGATATTGAGGGTGTGCCTCGAAGGGGTCCATCATTTTGGAAATTAAATGTAAAGTTATTGAAGGGAGAGGATAGTCTTTTGTCTTTTGGACACATGTGGGATCATTTAGTGGTTGAAGCACCTGGAGATGTTGCCTTGGTTAACTGGTGGGAAACGATAGCCAAAAAACATATTAAGGAATATTATATTAATCGAGGGACGAGATATAATCAGTTACAGTACGGTTTTCAAAAATATTTAGAGGGGCAGTGGCGCGAATGCTATGCACAAGTTAATGCTAATTATCCTGTTATTGAAATTGAAAGTTTGAAGGAAAATATAAGAAATTTACAAAATGAGAGGTTTGATGGGGAAAAGCATAAGGGCGGGATTGTGGAGGTTTTGTGGGGAGATCGGCCGTAGGTGTGTGTGTTGCGGAGTCAACACAGACGTCGCAAGGCAATGGAGTTAATGGGGTTGAATGTTCAGGTAAGTATGCAAGGGTATAAAGTGGATTAGGTGTTGACGACGACTGAGGGTATGAGTGGGTATATTGATGCTTGGGTTAAGTTGAAAATGCAAAGTGTGGGAATAAGTGAAATAGCATTTCAGTCAATTGGAAGGTTTGTGCAGTGTGAGTTGACAGAGCATGATCGATTGGTTTTGGGAGGGCCGATAACGGAGTGTGAGACATGGGAAGCTTTATCTGGGGCGCAATTAGGTAAGGCACCAGGAATTGATGGGTTGCCCAGCGACTTTTATCCTCAAAACTGAAGTGTTTTAAAAGGGTTTTTGGTAAGATTATTCAATATACTTAAGCGGGATCGGGTCTTAGGGGCACAGCAAAGGATGGCTGTGGTCGTTCTAGTACCTAAAGGTGAGCCAATAACAGTCAAAGATTATCGTGCTATTTCGTTATTGTGTGGTGATTATAAGATTTTCGCAAGGATCTTAGCTAACAGAATAAAAAAGGTCCTGGGACAATATGGGGTGCCGGGAAGGTCTATGTATGACGGGCACGGTTTGATTAGAAGTTTTATTGAAGAAAGAGTAAAATTGGGAGGGGGGGGGTGTTGGCTATAGATTGGGAGGCAGCATATGATAGTGTAGAACGGGAAGCGTTATGGAAGATTATGAGATGGCAGGGGTTTGGAGAGGAAATTATATCATGGGCCAAATTAATGTATCAAGATGCATCCTTGCGAGTGCAGGTAAATGGGAGGTTAGGAGAACAAATTCAGATGAGAAGGGGTCTGCGTCAAGGTTGTCCCCTTTCACAAATATTTTTTGCGTGTTTTCAGGATCCCTTTTATAGAGGAATTAGGGTCTTATTAGCAGCAAATGGGGTAGGTAACGAAAGGGGTGGGGGGCTGGCATTGTTGGATATGTTGATGACACAACGATTTTAGTGAGTGGTAACAGGGATTTGCTTCGGGTGGAAACGTTAGTGAACGTTTTTGAAAAGGCTTCTGGTATGTCAATTAATAAGGAGAAAACGAAGTATATGGATCTTGGGGATGGGTTACGTGAGGAAAGTGAAATAGTTGAAAGGTGGAAACAGGTGGACCAATTACTGATATGTGGGATCGTTTATGTAAGTGATATCAAGTTAGCACAACAAATAAATTCAGTGCGTATTGTAGATGGTGTTCTGAAGCTCATCAGTGGTTTACGAGCTGCACACTTAACTTTGCATCAAAGAGTGATTATAACGAATGTGCTATTATATAGTAAACTATGGCATGTTGCAGTAATATATCCGATACTTCGTTGTGAGATACAAAGGTTACAAAAGCGCGTTTTTAGATTCATTTGGGGTACTGGAAGCGAATGGTTACGTAGAGTGGTTGTCACAATCCCGGTTGGCCGAGGAGGGATGGGTCTTATAGCTGTTGAAAAGAGGACTGTGAGTGTGTATTTGAAACGTAGTTATAAGCGGGAGGGGGGGCGAGGGAAGGCGGATTTCATGAGATACGTCAGGATATGCAACGGTGGTGGGTGGGTAGGGAGTTCATAATAGGTGAGGCAATGTTACGGGTCATCATAAACATGAGAGATCCTTCACATATTAAATTGGGAAATCTAGATGGGGTGGATGGTAAGGCAGTGGTAGCGGCAGTAGAAGGGGTTTATCCGATGTATGATTGGCGCAATATTTGGGGGCGTTTGAACAAATTGCGTTTAAAACCTAAAGTACGAGAAGTTATGTATAGATTTTTACATGGGATCTTACCGTCTGGAATGGTTTTATTCCATAAGAGAATACGGGAGGATGGGATATGCAAGGCTTGTGGCGGATTGGAGACTATTTTCCATATGGTGTATTTTTGCGAATGTATTGAACTAATAAGGGTTTGGTTGGGTAAGGTTATAAGGTTAGTTGGAGGGGAGAGTTTGCAGGTGTTGAGGGTTTTAAGTTTAGACATAGGTGGGGTGAATCAAATGGTAGAGAATGCGGTAGGGTATAAAATTACGGATTATATTTACATGTCTTGGGCTATGAGAGGAGCGAACGTGTGTGTGAAAGAATAATGCGTTAACAGCAACTTTTTGTAGGACAAAGTGTAGGAATGAGGAGGTATATGGGGGAGATGGGAGAGGGATTTAAGTGAGGGTTATAGGAATTTCACATTACGGGATTTAAGGGAGTTGAAAGGCAGGTAAGGGGGATGAAATGGGCTGGTTTCCTAGAATGGGCGGTAGCGTGATGAGTTTGTTTTATGGAATGATATATGAGGTATGTCAGGGGTGCAATTTAGCATTATTGCTCTGAGAGTTTCAGGTACAATACAGTTATCTTGGTATTGTCGACTTATAACTTTATATATATTTACTTCCATGTATATATCATTAATGGGGTTTTTTATGAACATTTTCAATGATATTCAATACACATGTTCTATGCGTATTTATGATTTTGATACAATGTGTAAATGTCAAAAATGGCTTTTTATGTTTCAGTTTAATTACAATGTATTTTTTGTAAGCACAATTGAATTGGTGTCAATAGAAGCATGGTATGTTTTAATATATTAGGGTATTGTTTTCATTTTAATTTGTCTAGATGGTGGCAATACTATGTATGTAGTTAAGATTTTTTAGGAACCCTTGGAGTTGAAAGGAAGGATGAATTATTCGTGGTTGAGTTGATGTATTATTATAACTGACGTTGAAAGTGATTGTGTTAAATTTGACAGTATGCTTTATATTAATATTTATATGTATGTACCTGAGTGGTAATTGAAGTCTGATTTTTAGAGGTGAAGAGTGGGTTTTCCTTTTTATTGTCCTTTTATTCTTTATGGTAATATATGGTTGTATCATGTACACCAACGATTATGGTTAGGGGTTTATGGTAAATTTTCGTGTTGATTAGACATTTATAATACATTTGGAATACTAGGCTTAGGTTAGAGTAAATTTATGATAACTGTGAAATGTTCCTTGATTCAAACGGCTCTTTATTATGCAAATTGGGTAGAATGGTTCTACGTATGACATTATTGAAAAATTTTGAGCAAAATCTATTTGTAGGTACGATGTGCAATGTACATGTGCACACCTGGGCGAGCAGCTGCGTGGACCATGCAGTTCTCATGGACCTGTATGGTCGGTGTAGGTGTTCGCTCGGATGTGTTCTTGACATCATTGGTTCAATTATTATCCTGTATTTCTTTCCGTTTTCAGAGCAGAAGGAATTTAGTCTGTAACGAAATGAGGAATGTATACTTGTATTTTATCATTCTAGTGTACAGTAAGAGCAAGGATGATTAATTTGAGGAAGAGTTAATATAGGTTTTAATGTTTTTATGAATGTTATCCTATCCACATGTATCAAGTATAGGACAGTTTTAAGCTTCGGTATCAGATTTTATAGTTGGTTATAGTTGTCATATTGTTACACTGTTATGTTATTTGATATTTTTTCAATATCTAATGTAACGCTTTTCAGTTATTGCAATATATTGTCATCTTTATGGTTTTTCCTTTTGTTTATTGTCTATTTGTATGGTTTTAAATAAAATATAAAAAAAAACTCAACTCCTGTATACATCCGTTGCAATCTGTTGTGGATCCTGGCCAAACCCCCCCCCCCCACACTTTCCCTCATCACCTCCCTTTTAATGAAGACACATTTGACCCTCCGCTTCAAGTCCAGCAATCCCAGCCTCCCCTGACTTACAGGTAACATTACCACGTCCCTTTTAAGCAATCACAGCCCGAACCCCACAAGAATTTAAAAACCTTCCTAAGTATGTTCGTTATTGCCGGCCCAGTTAATGGGAACACGGCTGCCACGTGCCATACTTTGCTATACAATAAGATGTTAATAACAATGGCACGCTGCACAAGGGTCAAATGATAAGGTCGCAAAGCACACAAGCGTCCCTAAATCCTGTCTACCATCCTAATCGAGTTTTCCATGCGTGCCACAGTTAGATCGTCTGCATAAATAAGACCGCAAATTTTTAACGAATTCACCTGCCTCCTCACAACTGCACTACCCCACTCAACCCTTCCCGCGCAAGCTCCTAACCCCATGACCATGGATTTGTCTGAATTTACCCTCATACCAGTTGCCCCTGCGAACATTTGTACTACCCCATCTAATGTGTCCATTGACATCCCCTCCCTGATCAGAACAGTAGTATCATCCACATACCCAATTAAAACTGGCCAAATCCTCTCAACCCCACACCCTGGTCTCTCTACGTGACACATACGCTGCTCCACCAATCTATATTTTTTTTATATTTTTATTTAAGGACACAGTATACAATCTACATTTTGTTATACATAAAACTTAACAAAAAAGGCTCAACTCTGAGAAAAAACAAGCCTAACTAGGAATGAAACAGAAGAACCTACACATGAGCATTCCTTAACAAAAAAAAAAGCTACAAAACAAAACCTATTACACTTATGCATGTTTTGTATGGAAACTTTATATACAAAACATTAATTATACACCAAATCATTTCTCATACAATTGTTTTGTATAGAAACATGTTAAGTACATAGATTCTCGAAAACTAAAACCCCCTGACAATGTTTTCGAGGAGACTAAATCGTACTCCCCACACCGCATATAACCGAAATACACATCATATGGAACTTTGCATACTCTAGAATAAATGATAAATTATAAGAAAAAATTTTCTAAGATGTGTGCCTCCTCCCATCACCCACAAGGTACACAGTATGAACAGGTGAAATATACCCTTAATCTGTGTGTATATACGTTCCTACCTCATTAACTTCCAAACAGGAAGGAATACTGAATAGGGCAATGTACAATGCCCCCTCTCTACACACAGAACATATAACATTGACAAAGTTGACATAATACAGGAAATACATGAGCCTGGTGCACGCAGGCACCTCGCCCGTACTACAGTTGTTAAATACATGAGCCTGGTGCACGCAGGCACCTCGCCCGTACTACAGTTGTTAAATACAGGAGCCTGGTGCATGCAGGCACCTCGCCCGTACTACAGTAGTTAAATAGAATAAGAATCAAAACATTAGTCTCTGGGGCAACAAAAACAAAAACCCCGCATCTTTTACAACACAAATAATTCTTAGCTCATTATTTCCTAAATATTTTCAGTTTGGTCCTTCTTTGAAAAGCATCGAAAGGACGCCTTGGCGAACCCACAAAAGCAAGAAAATCTTACCAAAAAAAAAAAAACTCCACCTCTCTCACAGAAGCCCCATTTCAATAACAGAACACCCCACCCACACACACAGACTCACACACAGACATGCACACAGACACTCACCACACACATCACATGCAACAAAACACACACACAACACACACACACACACATACACATACACACAAAGGCCCTCACACAGACAGGCCTTACATCATGTTATCTCATATACACCACTGGAGCAGCCACCATCACCTCCCTTCCTTACTACAATCATCTCCAAGTATTCATCACTCAACTCCGGAAACCAACCCCTTGCTGTCCTTCCCCGGTACCAACTGTAGCAGTCGTGCCACAGTCAGTCCCCGATAACTCTCCGGAAAAAGAGTAACCCACTGACCCCCATATAAGCTCCTCTTCCTACCCACCGACCTATAAAAACTCGCCGCTAAGGCCTTGATCCTGACATTACCCCCACCTCCCTCATTCCCCGAGAAACATACAAAAAATCAACCATTATATACCTTAACGCCCTCGCTACCTCATTAGACAGTCCTCCCACGTCTAAAAGTAAAGCCCTAAGGACCCCCACCCTACCCCCCCAATAATCTAAAAACACCCCTTAACCACACGCTTACATTTTCCAAAAAAGGACAGAAATACACCACATGGAAAGCATTTTCCACGTCACCACAGTGCGCACATGAAGCATCACTCACATATCCCATCTGCCTCAACACCTCTTTTGATGCCAATGTCCCCATGAGGAATCTGTAGACCACTTCTCTCACCCTTGCAGGCATTCTTAGCTTTCGAAATTCCTCCCATATTACCCTCCAATCATATGTGGGGAAGACAGCCACCCCTTGCAGCGTCTCCTGACGATACTCAACTCCCACCTGCCTCCCTGTTCGCAAATGACACACATCTCGAACTCTTAACATATACCTCAACATATCCTCACACACCTCCAGGTCCCTCCCACTCCACCAACAATGAAAGTCCCTCATCACCTTCCCCACACACCGCCCCCTGACTCCCCTCACTGAGGCATCTCACCTTGACGCATATTGCCCTCACCCTGGGTCCCAATGCCAACAAACCCAATCCCCCCTGACGCACCCCAGTCATTACTACGTCATGTCCCAACCACGCCCTCCCATAACCCCATATATACCTTAATGTCCTCCTCTGGATGTATGTTACAACACAATTTCTCAAGGGATATACTGCCGCCGCTCCCCAAACCTTACTGTACACCAACAAATTCACAATCACAGCCCTTTGGTGCAACGTAACATCTCTGGCCTGAAGGCCACGTAGCCTACCCACTGCCCTGTCCCTAACTGCCTCTGAATTAATCTTTCTACTGTCCTGCCTGTCCGCTATGTACCAAATCCCACAAATCTTAATCCGTTCCACGACATTCCATCCAAACCCCTGACCCAATCTCCCACCTACCCAGGTGCCCACCTCTAACAACATCGACTTGCTTTTGTTTACCCTCATTCCTGTTACAGCCCCAAACTTCTCGATGACTCTACCCACCCTTGAAAAATCCTCCCTTCCACTAAGTAAGATCGTCGTATCATCAACGTAACCCACAACCCCCCCCCCGTCATTCCCCTCAACACCCTCCCCACACAACTCTCGGTCTACAAACTCATAAAATGGGTTCTGTACACAAGCAAATAATAGCTGTGAAAGCAGGCAACCCTGCCGCAAACCCCTCTCCATACGAATCCCAGAACCCAACCTACCGTTCACCTGCACATGCATCATCGCCCCTGCATACAATGCATCCACCTTGGCACCAAAACCCAAATCACACAAACTCTCATGCAAAAACACCCTGTCCTAACAATCATATGCATTCTCCCAATACACCCCTAGAACCCCTCCCCTCCACAGCCCTCTAAGAAATCCCTTATGTGCCCGTGTCCATCCCGCATACTCCTCCCTGGAATCCCAAACTAGCCTCCGTGTAAAAGCGATCCGAGAACCACCTTCATTCTATTCCCTAGAATCTTTGCTAACACCTTATAGTCTGCGCACATTAAGGATATTGCCTGGAAAGCACTCAGCGCCTGCGCCCCTTCCTTCTTTGGTACTAATACTACTATGCCTGTACGTTGTGACTCACCCATTCTCCGCCCATCTAGCATATTTTTCTAAACCCCAACCAAACAATGCCTCATGCACCCCCAATGAGCCCTATAAAAATCAATAGGCAAACTCTCAATGCCTGGCGCCTTACCCATGTGCATGCTGAAGACCACGTCCGCCACCTCAGCCTCACTAATATCAGCCTCCAACCCCACCCTATCCTTTTCGCCTATAGCATTATGAACCCCCTTACCGAAAGACGCCTGCCAGGTGGCCCGCCTCCCACACTCTCTCCATTTTCTCCTGAACCATTCATCTGCATAAATGCTCATACTCTCAGTGGAGATGAGGACCACACCTTCTGGGTAATCCCCCACCACCGCACTAGTCTTTAACTGCAATAACGTGGTCACTCTCCTATGCTCCCTAAACTTACACAACACATATCCAGTCGGTTTATCCCCCCACAACACATTGTCCAACCCTGAACAAAAACGTACCATGTCAAAACGTTCATTATGAATCTCCTCAATCCTACCTTGAAGCAGTGCTATATCTTCCCCCTCCCCTCCCCCCTCCCCTCCCCCCTCCTGTAACATGCCTGCAACTGTCCCTCCAAATAATTCTGCAAACCATCTCGCTTCCTCACGTCCCTTGACCCTATAAAAATTCGCGATCCCAGGTTTTGCCCGCAACTCCCACCATTCTACAAGCTCCATAGCCCGATCCCTAGCTCCCCAAAACCCATTCCACCACTCCTCAAAACCCGTCCCCCCCCCTTCCCCCTGAGCAGCCGCACATTCAACTTCCAATAGCCGGGGTAAATATGCACGGCACCTTCCCATTACAGATCCACTATCACTGCCCTATGGTCCGAGAAACCCACATCAAAAGTCTGCACCCTCCCGACCTCCAATCCCTGCATGACGTAAATCCTGTCTAGTCTTGCAGCATACCCCCTGTGAACGAACGTGTGCTCCACCATATAACCTCCTCCCCTTGCAACATCTATGACACCCACTTCCCTCAACACATCCCTCAGAACACTTAATACACAACCCGCCCCCCTCGGTTCAACATCCTGGCCCCAAATTACACAATTCCAATCCCCACCAATAATCATGATGGCAGGCAATCCCCGCAGATGGTACAATAAGTCTTTCCTCACAAAATCCGCTTTTACCCGTGTATTGCTCGATGCTGGCACATACACTCCTATGAAACATGCCCTTCTATCACCCCATACACCATCTACCCACACAACCCTCCCCCCTGCCTCCTCCCAACCCATGACACGCAAGGGGCTGGTCTCCTTTATCGCTATTGCCACCCCCCCTTTCAACTGCCAAGCACAACTAACGTACAACTTATACCCATGAAACAACATCTCACTACCAATCTTATGATTGTGCTCCTGCAAGAAACACACGTCCACCTGGAACCTACGTAAGAACCATACTAACCACACAGTTTTGATCTCAGTCTTGAGACCGTTCACATTTAGAGTGACACACCTGAAAGTTATAAGAACGGCGGCTTCCCTCTATGCCTCTGTGGCTTGCCTACCATACCTTTTCCTGTGCGTCAACCCGACGCCTCACCAGACTTTCCCCTGGCTCCCTCCTCACCTTTTACCCTTTCACTACATAAATCAGGATCCACTAGATCCTTTCGGTCCAGCAACTCCTCATCCTTTGCCCAAGCTTTTTTGCCCGGCCTCTGCCCCGGCTAGCTGGTCTAGTGGCTAGCGCGACGGGCTGGAGTTTTGAGACTCTATGACCGCGGGTTCAATCCCGGCCGGGGGTATGGTTTATTTGCAATCGTGTCATTACGATTTCTTAAGTCAAGTCGTGAGTACCTCCTCGGCCTCAACCATGCCAGCCAGCCTTTTTCTAGATCCACTACCCACACACATGTCTTCGTCTGACAAATTCTCCTGATGGACCTCCACCTCCACCACTTGCTCTAAGCGAGTTCCACACAGTGTTTGTACCACAGACTGCTGTTCCTCCCTCACATCAGCCTCGGCAGCACGTAAGGCGGAGGTCCCCGACCCGTCCAAAAAACCTCTCAACACGTACTCCAGTAAATCTTCCTGAGGAACATCGTTCCTTCCTGATGGAGCCCCCGACGGTCCTGTCTGCTCCCCCGAGCCTACCGGGAGTGTAACACAGGTACCAACCGTCGGTACTTCCCGATCAACCTCTTCACTCCAACGACCACTCGTCCCTGCTTCCTCCTCTCCCAACTCTGGCATCAACTCACAAGGCTGCTGCTCCACTGCCAACATACCAGGAGCCCTGGTAGGCTGCCTCCTAGGACACTGTGCTGCCATATGGTCGTAGGAGCTACATAATCAACAGGTTCTTCTCTGGCAGGCATAGTGCACAAAGACCTGCGTCCTGTAACCCACTAGCATGACATAGGACTGTATAGGCCTAGCAAACGTCATTTTGAGGGTATAAGAACCCTCAGGTCGTCCCTCGTATGGCCCATCTTTCCATACTCCCATCGTAGCTGAATGAACTTTACCATAACTGTTGAAGACCTCCTGTATACTATACGCAGTCACCTCAAAAGGGATGTTCCTCACCTTCACCCACGTATAGTACCTAGATACGTCGTGCAAGACGACATCCACTGTCGAGTTCACAGTCATCTTCCTCTCCTGGTACTCGTCAACAAGTCTGTCGTAGACGCCGGTACGATTCAGTTTCAGGAATACTCTGGTCATCCCATTTAAGGCTACACCATATACTTCATCGTTTGGGACACCATAGACGTCTCTGATGATGGCGGGTAGCAATGTATTCATCGTTTCACCACTGAGCGTGCCATGTACCAGCTGTATACAAACAGTGTTGATCCGCTGACCCACTCGATATGCCATTTTGCCTTCCAGTTGCTAAAGGTCACCACCAGAGGGCAGGTGTAGCTACTAGGCATGCGTCCTCTCTCCCCGGAGGTCGAGAGATGAATGACCACCAATCTATAAAAGGGATCCTGTATGCATGCAAACAATAATTGTGACATAGGACACCCCTGCCTAAGTCCCCTACCCATTACAATCTTCCCACCCAATCGACCATTAATCTGTACCCTCGCCATTGCACCTCGATACAACGCCTCAACCCAACCCACTATTTCTTCCCCAAACCCCTGACCCCTGAGGATGGCTTTTAATGCTTTCCGATCCTCTCTATCGTATGCCCCTTGCCAATCGAGTGCCACCAAACCTCCCCCCCTCCTCCCTTTTTCCTCCACGAAATCCCTAAGTAACCCATGCCCCTCCACCATAGACCTCCCTGGCAAACCAAACTGAGTTTTCGATACTACCCGCCCCACCACACACTTGAACCGATTCCCCAAAATCTTTGCAAACAATTTGTAATCTGCGCATAACAACGAGATCACCCGGTAATCCCGAAGTGTATGCTGCCCCTTACCCTTCTGTACCAATACAACGACAGCTGTTGCCTGCTTCTCTCCCAGCTCATCTCTCTCCTTCATGCAATTTAATAACCTAACCAAAAAATGCCTCATTAGCTCCCAATGCTGCCGGGAGTCCACCAATTCCCGGTGCTTTGCCCTTTTGCATTCCACTTAAAGCCCTCCATATTTCCCCCTCAGTTATTTCCCCACCCAGTGCTTCCCTATCACTGTTACCCAACTGACATACCACACTCCCACACACTTATTCTAAAACCCCATCCTCTACCCCTTCTCGTTGCCAGTACTTCTCATACCACTTATCCGTAAATGCCCCCATTCCTTCCGTAGCTTGTATGACCTGCCCCTCCCTGTACCCCACTATCGACTCATGAACCTCCAACCATGGAATAGCCATTTCCTGCTGTCTTTGTTTTTGTCTACGCAATACGCACGATGAAGGTCTATCGCCCCATAACGCCTCCTCCACCCCCGCCTGTACCTGCACTGCTTGGAACCTCTCATCCTGTACCTCACGCAGCCTCCCTTTAATTGCCATTGTATCATCCATAGGATAAATACCTGCCACCACCCCCCTTGCATAACAACCCCGTAACCTATCCTCCAAATAGTTAGCAAGCCCATATTTTAAAGAATTGATACGTTTCCCTTCTCTTACGTAATATTGCTTAATCCGTTCTTTAGCCACACCATCCCACCACATCACCACATCCTCTACCCCATTTACCTCTGCACTTAACCCCTCCCACAACGTTGCAAATCCCTCTAACCCTTTCTCATCGCCTAACACACTTGTATTCAACTTCCAATAACCTATAGATATACCTGCTAGTGACTCCCACCCCACCTCTGCTACTACCGCCCGATGATCCGAATAAGCTACTTCTATTGTACGGAAAAATATTAACCAAACCCCTTGAGATATATACAGCCTATCCATCCTAGCCGCGTAACCCCTTCTTACAAAAGTGTGCTCTACCTCCCACACCCCTCCTCCAACTGCATCTCTCAACTGAATATCCCTCAAGAGATCTCGCAAGGCCGCTGAACGTGCCCAGCCCCTTTTGGTTCCACGTCAGCCCTCCTAATAATGCAGTTCCAGTCCCCACCAACGATGGCCACAGCAGGTAAACCACGTAAGAAGAAAACTAGTTCTTCACATACAAAATCCCTTTTTACTCTGACATCATTTTCTGCTGGTGCATACACACTTACAAAGGATACCCTCTGCCCCATCCACCACCCATCCACGTGCAATACTCTCCCCCCTCCCCCTCACTTCTTAGCAACACAAACGGGCTCGCCCCCCTGATCATGATACCCACACCACCTTTCAGACGTACAGATGGCAGAATCACCATCTGAAACCCTGCCACTTCCAGCACTTTCCCTCCTTGAAATTGTACTCCTGAAGAAACACTACATCTACTCTATATTTGAGCAGAAGCATCCTATACCATTCTCTTTTTACACCCTGGCACAGTCCATTCACATTCACAGTCATACACCTGAGGCCACTATTAAAGTTTCCACCCCTGCCTCTTTTCTCCATTCTTCCCAGGTCCACCTGCACCTGGGTTCCTACAAGTCTTCACATCACCTTCCCTCCCATCCCCTTTCTTCCTGTGCCTCTTGTCTTGGCTATCACGACGAATTTATCCACCCTCCCAGGTCTCTGCGCTGGCGTCAGGACGTCATCAGAGTCTGATGCCGCTGCTCTCTTCCTCGTGAGAACCTCGTCCTCCATTTTATCGTCTAAGGAGGCCACACGATGGACCTCAACCTCCACTGTGCTTCGTCCCTCGAAACACGGCGACGGTTCTCCCACACCGCTCGCCACGTCTTCCCTGCTATGTATTTGTATGTCACATTCCTCCACTGTCAACTCAGTGTTTCGCACCACTGCAGGTTCATCCTCCACCTCTACAGGCGGTGACAAAGTCCGCAACACCTCCACAAGCTCTTCCTCAATCGCCTTTATCTCCTCCTGCACACACACTTCTGTACTCGGCCCCTTCAAAACATCGGTTTCTGGTGGGACACAGCTTGCCTCACACACGCCAGGCTTCTCGAGGGACTCCACCATCTTACTCCACATTCGCCCACGCTCGTGCTTGTGCTTGTGCTTTGGGCTCGTAGCAACAGTGTCCACATTGGTAACAGGTGCTGCACTAGTTTGTGCAGGCACCCACCGCTGCTTCACACACACAGCCGCCAAATGATCGTACACTCCACATAACCTGCACATACGTCTCTGTCCAGGGTATGTTATAAAAACCTGTGTTCTAAAGTCCTCCAGTACGACATAAGACGGTATGGAATGTCGTAGGGTCATCTTCAGGGCAAATGTTCCCTCTAGACGGCCCATATAAGCACCTGCCGCCCACTTGCCTTGCTGTGCCAGATATACGGTTCCATACGCCTCAAAAACACATCGTATGTCAGCCTCATCTGCCTCGAATGGTACATTACGGAGCTTGACCCACGTGTAGTGACGGGATACGTCAATCAAATGCACCTTCACAGCTGAAGTAGCATCAAGACTCACGTCTTGAAATCTATGCACCAATGACTCGTACACAGATGTGGAATTCAGTTTAACGAAGATCCTATATGCACCATTCAGGGCAACACCATAAACTTCATTGTCCTGGATCCCATATGTCTCCCTGATGATGGTCGGGAGTAACACCTGCGCTGAAGTGGGTGAAATTGCCCCACGAAGCAGTTCTATGCCGATGGTATTTACGCGGCGCCTCACACTCTGCGCCATGTTGGTACTAGGTAGCTCGCCTGAAAACAGCAGAGGGGTGCAGAGCACAACCGCACTCAACCGTAGTCAGGCAGCGAATGCATGCCACAGTTACTGTACTGGTTTTCTGTGTTACTGAACTGTACTGATCTTGTGTGTTACTGTTCTGGTCTTCTGAGTTACTGTATTCATCTTCTGCGTAAATGTACTGTACTGATCTTCTGTATTATTGTGCTGTATTGGCCTTCTGTGTTATTGTAGTGTTCTTGTTTTCTATGTTATTGTACTGTACTCGTCTTCAGTTTCATTTTACTGTACTGGACTTGTGTGTTATTGTTCTGTTTTTCTTCTGTGATATTGTATTGTTTTCTGTGTTTTTGTACTGTACTTTTCTCCTGTGTTACTGTAATGCTCTTGTGAGTAATTGTACTGTTCTGGTCAAGTGTTAGTCAACTCCTGTGGTCTTCTGTGTTATTGTACTGGTCTTTTGTATTATTATACTGTACTATTCCTTTGTGTTATTGTACTCTAATGATCTGCATTATTGTACTGTACTCTTCCTCTGTGTTATTGTTCTCTACTCGTCTTCTGTGGTATTGTACTGTAGGGGTCTTTTGTACAATCGTCTCTCAGCCTTTGAGTAGAGAGGACGTGTGCTACTGCTGCCCCCTATAGTTGACTGGTAGCAGTTTTCATTTTCACAACATGGCGACCCGGCGCCGCGTCAATACTGTGTGTATTGAATTGACACGTGGGGCCGTGCTTGGACCGTCAATGGCGCTACTATTGCCTGCGATAATACACGATACCTATGATATTGCCAACGAAGACTTGTGCAGTGTGGCAATGAATGGTGTATCACGGATCTTTGTGAAGTTCTGCTTGGCTCGAGTTTACGAGGAGGTGGTCGACAAGTTCCAGGAGGTTAATCTAGTGGTTAACCCCGCAGTGTCAGTCAAGCTACATGACGTTTCCCGCTATTATACATGGGTAAAGATCAGAAATGTGCCCTTTGAGGCTGATATGTCTGACATTAGAGCTGCACTGGGTAATTATGGCACCATACACATGGCTACAGCATGGAGGTGGTCTGATCGCCCATATGCAGGAATACCAGAAGGTACGTTTTCAGTAAAGATGACAATACGGCACCCAATCCCTTCTTACGTGATCTTGCAAGACTTCAGAACTCAGGTAATGGTGTCATATGCAGGGCAACGCCGCACTTGCAGGTTGTGCGGCGCATATGATCATATGGCGGTACAGTGTGAACGACGACGAGGTGCCAAAGTTGGACAACAAAGCATGGATGTTGAGGAGGAAGCTGTGGGGCAAGATGTGCCTGGTGTGCCGGTGATACCATCAGGATTGTCTTGGAGTGAAGAGGTTGAGAGATCTACAGAGACAGTGTGTGCCACACTCCCGGAAGTGTCGCCTTCTTTGGAGGCGAAACCAGTAGAAGGCCCGGCTCTGCAAGATGTGCATAATAACGACATAGAGGAATCCATTGCCTCCGTGCTGAATGAATTATTTACAGAGAGAAGCTTGAGTCCTGCTACGGACCCTTCCCTAAACCTGGGAACTGCTGAGAAGGTGGACGCTGGACACAAAGAGCAGCTGGCCATGGGCCTCCCTGATGCCTTGTTGAAACATACAGTGGAGGTGGAAATCCACCAGGACTGCTCTGCGGATGAAGACATGCAGGTGGAAAGTGTTACGCGAAAGCACTCTGTAGCGCTTTCAGACTCGGAGGAAGTGCTGACGCCAGCCCAGTGATCCAGAAAAAAAACCTGGGTGGATGTGGCACAGAGAGGGCCCAGTGGACCTAAAGCTCAGGGGCTGGTAAAGAGTGCTTCAAAGAGGGGGGGGGGTTGAAAAAGGTGGGAACAAAAGATTTGGTGAGAAACATTTAGTATCGAAAGGAAAAACCCCACTGACCAATTTAAGTGCCTGACAATAAATATTAATGGTTTGAGGAGTGTGCGTTAAGTGCCTGACAATAAATATTAATGGTTTGAGGAGTGTGCGAAAGCATGTATGGTTCCGAGAATTATTAGTGCGTAATAATGTTGATGTTGTGTTCGTACAGGAACACAATCATAAATTAGGAAGTGAGTTGCAGATAGATGGGTATAATGTGTATGTGGAGAATGCTATGTGGTTGAAAGGTGGCGTTGCCATCATGATCAGGGAGACTAACCCGTTTGTTGTGAGGCATTGCGAGGGTGGGGAGGGGAGGGTAATTAGGGTGGAAGGTCTATGGGGCAGGGTGAAGGCTGCCTTCGTGTGCATGTACGGTCCGGCAGAGAATGATGGGCGTGTAAAAACTACCTTTGTGAAGGAGGTATTAATTTACTATTTGTGGTCACTCCCTGAAGTGACGCTCATAGGAGGGGATTGGAACTGCGTGATCCAGCGTAGAGATGTTGAACCCCGAGGAAGTGGACATTTTTCTAGGGTGTTGGGGGGATTTATTGACTGGGGCAGGATTGATGGACGTGGTGCGGGGGTGAGGTTGAACATACTTTTGTGCATAGTGGGTACACGGCACAACTTGATAGAATGTATGTACCGCGTACCGTCGCAGTTAAGAGCGTGCGTATCGTGGATGTGGTGTTTTCCGATCATAGAGGGGTTCTCGTGGACGTAGGGTGGGAGGGATTAACTAGGAGTCGTAGTTATTGGAAATTGAATGTTAAATTGTTGAAAGGGGATTAGAGCAGGCTATCATTTGCGACTCTGTGGGAGGGTTTGTGGGCGGAGTCACCTGGGGATGGTGACTTGGTTCGGTGGTGGGATATGGTGGCTAAGACACGCATTCGGGATTTCTATGTTCGGCGAGGGCGGGAAAATAATCAACTGTTGTACGGGCTTCAGGGGTATTTGGAAGGACAGTTACGTGATTGTTATGTGGGTGATGGTGCACGATACCCTGTAGAGGAAATTGAGGATTTAAAGGAACGTATAAAGGGCTTGTATAATGATCGGTTTGATGGTGCTCGGGTGGCGGGAGGTTTGGAGGAGGTTCTCTATGGGGATCGGGATTTGGCATGTGTGTTGAGGGAACAGAGGCAACGGAGAGCAGCTACTGAAATGATGGGGTTAACAGTGCACGCAGGGAGGGAAGGCTATCACGAGGGCCAAGTGTTGGTGACGACAGAGGGCATGAGCAGGTATATAGATGCGTGGTTTAAGACCTACATGGCAAGCATTGGGATAAATAATATAGCACTTCGGGAAATCGGTAATAACATGCAGTGTGGGCTTAGTATGCAAGACAGAGAAGCATTGGAAGGGCCTATTTCGGAGTGCGAAATATGGCAGGCTCTGGCTGGGGTGAGCTTAGGTAAAGCACCTGGCATTGATGGGCTCCCGAGTGATTTCTACGTAACAAACTGGGGTGTGATGAGAGCGTTTTTGGTACGGTTGTTTAACATCTTAAAGACTAACGGGGTTATGGGAAAATTGCAATGGACGGTAGTGGTGGTCTTGGTGCCAAAAGGGGATCGATCAACAGCTCTGGATTATAGGGCCATTTCACTTATGTGTGGTGATTACAAGTTGTTCGCGAGGATACTGGGGAATAGACTGAAAAAGGTGATGGGAAAAGTTATAGATAGGGGACAATACGGGATACCAGGTAGGTCCATGTTTGAAGGCCACAAGATGATTCGTGGTTTCATAGAAAGGCGACAGGTGGGGGGAGGGATTTTAGCTTTGGATTGGGCTACTGCATATGATAGTGTAGAAAGAGGAGCTTTGTGGCAGTTCATGCGTTGGCAGGGTTTTGGGAATGAACTCATCTCTTGGGCACAGACTTTATACAAAGGGGCGACTATGTGTGTGCAGGTCAATGGTAAGTTAGGTGTGCCAGTTCAGATGGGTCGGGGTTTGAGGTAAGGTTTTCCCCTTTCACAGTTATTGTTTGCGTGTTTTCAAGATCCTTTTCATAGGGCGGTGTGGGCTAGAGTTTTGGGGGGTTTGGGGGGTTACGAGCGTGATGGGTGGCCTGGTATTGTGGGTTACGTAGTTGATACATCGGTCTTGGTTGGAGGTGGTGTAGACTTGCATGAGGGGTAGGTGGAGCAAGGTGGATCAGCTTAAGATATGTGGGATTGTGTATGTTTGTGATCCGTTGGTGGCACGTGAGGTGAACTCGGTGAGGGCCGTGAACAGTGTGTTAAAAAGATTAGGTGGATTGAGGTCTGCAAATCTAACGCTGCACCAAAGAGCCATTGCGACAAACGTACTATTATATAGTAAATTATGGCATGTGGTGGTTATCTATCCGTTAATGCGCCGAGAGGTCACGAAATTGTTGCACAGGGTTTATCGGTTCATTTGGGGATCTGGCTGTGAGTGGTTAAGCAGAGGAGTAATTACTCTGCCGATTGGCCAAGGAGGGCTGGGGCTCATACCGCTGGAACGAAGGATTATGAGTATTTGCGTGAAACGGAGTCTTCTGCGGGAGTGTTGGAATAAGGGGGGGGGATCAAGAAAGTGCATGCGGACATAAAACATTGGTGGACGGGGAAGGATTTGCGAGTAGGGGAGGCGATGTTGAGATTTCTGATGGTGGCGAGGGATCCAGATCGAGTCAAGCTGCGCATAATCGAGAGTGGGGGGGAGGGTTGGAGGTGGCTCCTGTGGAAGGAGCATACCCGATGTATGCCTGGCGCGACATTTGGGAACGTCTCCGGAAGTTACGCAATAGTCCGGTTAGTTAGTTAGTTAAAGATTAGCCGGTATTCTTCCGGCCCGGGCCTTGTCCAAGTGGTGGCCCGGCCTTGGCTCCCTCTTTAGGGAGTGTCTGAGACCTAAGTCTCCCATGGGAGGAGGCACAAGTACCTCCTCATCTTTGGGACCAACTGTCCCCAGGCCTAGCCACAAGCTAGGCATCTCTGGTCTGCCATCCCCGCCCCAAGGGAGCAAATGGGAATGACAGTCTTATGAGCTAAAAGCTCGGACTCAGGCACCTACCCTACCCTGGAAGGGTTAGGCATGGTGTCGATCAATAGTCCGGGTGTACCAGAGGTGATGTATCGCTTTTTACACAGGATTCTGCCGTCTGGGATCGTCTTATTTAATCGAAAACTCAGGGAAGGCGGGGAGTGTCGAGCGTGTGGTGAAGTAGAAACCATTTTTTATGTTGTATATTTTTTGTGAATGCATAGGTAGGGTCAGGGAATGGTTTGGAAGGATAATTCGATTTATGGGAGGGGGAGGGTTGCAGGTATTGTGAGTGTTAAGTTTAAATATTGATGGGGTGGGAGCGCAGGTTAAAAACACAGTGGCATATCTGGTAACTGATTTCGTAAAGTAAAAGGACACAAGTGCAACTAATGTGACATTTTATTGTGGCAACGTTTCGCTCTCCAGGAGCTTTATCAAGCCATTACAAACAATACATGGACACAGAGAGTATATAAAGGCTCAGAGTGAGGTGCAATACTAGTGAGGTACCATTTCGATGTTCACTAGTGGTAGTAGTAGTAGTAGTAGTAATAGTAGTAGTAGTAGTAGTAGTAGTGGCAAAAGTAATACAATATGGTAGAGCAATTAATTCGTACATGAGTAAAAGGATATAAAAGCTATTACTTGGGTAACATAAAAATAGGTTCGACAAATATAGACTGGAAAGAGGCAGGTTGTTTCAGTGTTCACTCTCTGTAATGTGCTTTGTGTAGTATAACAGGAGAGACTATGTGATGGCAGGGTTTACTGTTTTCAGGAGGATTCTTGCTAAGACTTCGGAGATGGTGAAGCTGCAAGAATCCTCCTGAAAACAGTAAACCCTGCCATCACATAGTCTCTCCTGTTATAATACACAAAGCACATTACAGAGAGTGAACACTGAAACAACCTGCCTCTTTCCAGTCTATATTTGTCCAATCTATTTTTACGTTACCCAAGTAATAGCTTTTCTATCCTTTTACTCATGTACGAATTAATTGCTCTACCATATTGTATTACTTTTGTCACTACTACTACTACTACCACTAGTGAACATCGAAATGGTACCTCACTAGTATTGCACCTCACTCTGAGCCTTTATATACCCTCTGTGTCCATGTATTGTTTGTAATGGCTTCATAAAGCTCCTGGAGAGCGAAACATTGCCACAATAAAATGTCACATTAGTTGCACTTGTCCTTTTACTTTACATATTGTCGGTAATTCTACCAACTTTATTACAACTGATTTCGTGTTCACATCATGGGCAATGAGAGATGTTAGAGCGGGTGAAAGGATAAAGATGCTGGCAGCGACATTTTACAGATCTAAGTGCCGCAATCGGGAAGTATATGGTGGGAGATGGAATACTGAATTTACAGAGGGTTATAGGAATTTTCGGCAGTGTGATTTATGGACTTTGTAGGTCAATGGGAAGCAACGGACTAGCCTCCCGTTCTGAGGCGTGTGGGAGTGGGCAAGAATGTAGGTGAGGTACGTATAATATTGAGTAATATATGGAAGAGTGCGTGAGGGGAAAGTGTATTACTGTTTGTATGACACCATTGTTTGATTTAAGGAGTTTTTCCTTGGCTATGATGGGGCAGTGATGGAAGCGTATGTTTACATAAATATGTAGGTGCGTGAGTGTGTATATATATATATGTGTGTGTGCATATGTACGGAAATATACATAGATGTATTTATAAATGTATACATGTGTGCATTCGCTGCCTGACCACGGTAGAGTGCGGTTGTGCTCTGCACCCCTCTGCTGTTTTCAGGCGAGCTACCTCATTTCGTCACTCAACCTTTGAGTAGTGAGGACGTGCGCTGCTGCTGCCCCTGGCGTTGATTAGTGGCAGTTATATTTTCACAGCATGGCGCAGGCCAGCCGGAGATGCATAAACACAGTCTGTGTTGAGCTTATCCGTGGGGCTGTGACAGGAACTTCTATGGACCTGCTACTACCTGCAATCATACGAGATACGTATGGTATTGTTATGAGGAGATATGTGGAGTAGCGCTGAATGGCACGACGAGGATCTTTGTCAAGTTTAATTTGGCAAGTGTGTATGAGGCGGTGGTAGACAAGTACCAGGAGGTTACTTTGACAGTTAACTCCGCTGTGACCATGCGCCTTCACGACGTTTCTCGCCATTACACATGGGTTAAGATTAGAAATGTGCCATTCGAGGCAGATGATTCTGACATCCGTCTTGCGATGGGCAAATATGGTACAGTACATACGGCCACTGTTGGGAAGTGGGCTACTGGGCCATATGCAGGGATACTCGAAGGTGCTCAGCGCACTGGCAAAGAGTCCTGGGCGGAAGTTACGCAGAGAGGACACAGCGGCCCTAAGGGGCATGAGTTGGTTAACAGCGTTTCTAAAGGGGGGGAGAGGGACCGAGGTGTCACGAAACGATCTGGTGGCAAGACAGTACCAGGGTCAAGAAGGAAAACCACTCTGTAAGCTTCAAGTGCATGACATTGAACATTAATGGATTGAGATCAGAGAGAAAGTGTGTATGGTTTAGTGAATATTTGGTGCGTAATAGTGTTGACGTGGTGTTCGTGCAGGAACACAACTACAGACCAGGTTATGAGTTGAAGGTGAATGGGTATAATGTGTATCTGGAGCATGCAATAAGGTTGAAAGGAGGAGTTGCCATCCTGGTAAGGGAAACTAGCCCGTTCGTAGTGAGGCATTGTGAGGGTGGGGAGGGGAGGGTGATTCGTGTAGATGGGTGGTGGGGTAGGGTACAGATGAGTTTGGTGTGTGTGTATGGTCCGGCAGAGGGAGATGTGCGTATTAAGAATAAATTTGTGAAGGATGTCCTAGTATATTATTTGCGTGCTTTGCCGGCTGTAGCTGTAATTGGTGGTGATTGGAATTATGTGATAAGGCGTAAGGATGTGGAACCTAGAGGGGCAGGATATTGTTTGGGGATTTTGGGGGAATTATTAAATGGAGTGGGGTTAATGGACGTTGGAGGGGGTGGGGTTGTAGAACATACTTTTGTTAGACGTGGATATGCGGCTAGACTGGATCAATTGTATGTGCCTCAAACAGTAATAGTGAGCAGAGTGCGTGTGGTGGACGCGGTTTTTTCGGATCACAGAGGAGTAATGGTGGACGTAGAATGGGAGGGATTGCCTAGAAGGGGTCAAGGTTATTGGAAATTATATGTGAAGCTTTTGCAGGGTGAGGAATGTCGTCAGTCTTTTGCGCAATTGTGGGAACCGTTGGTGGATGAGGCTCCGGGGGATGATGAACTGGTAAATTGGTGGCATTCGGTGGCTAAAAATCGTATCAGAGAATATTATATTTGTCGTGGGAGGGAAGATAATCGGTTAAAGTATGGGTTTCAAAGATATCTTGAAGGGCAGCTGCGTGACTGTTATGCAAGAGGAGGAGCAAGCTATCCAGTGCAGGACATTGAGGGTTTAAAGGAGAGTATTAGGGTATTGCAAAACGAGCGTTTTGATGGTGTGCGAATTATGGGAGGATTGGAAGAAGTGCTATGGGGTGATCGGCCGTCGGCTTGCGTGGTAAGAGGCCAGAGAAAGAGGAGAGTGACGATGGAGATGATGGGGTTAAACGTACATGTAGGGAAGGAAGGGTATAGAGCGGGTCAAGCATTGATAACGACAGAGGGTATGAGTGGATATATAGACGCTTGGTTTAAGTCATATACGCAAAGCATGGGCTTCCGTGAGGTGGCATTGAGGGAAATGGGAGAGTACGTGCAGTGTGAGCTTGATGATCAAGATCGGGTGACATTAGGTGGGCCGATTACGGAGTGTGAGATTTTTCAGGCGTTGTCAGGAGTGAGCTTGGGAAAGGCGCCGGGTATAGACGGACTGCCAAATGATTTCTAAGTAAAGAATTGGGGGGTTCTGAGGTTTTTTTTAGTAAGGCTGTTTAACATACTTAAGGCGGCTGAGGTAATGGGAGAGCAGCAATGGACGGCAGCTGTGGTGTTGGTACCGAAAGGGGAGCAGTCAACGGTAATGGATTATCGGGCACTTTCGATAATGTGTGGAGATTATAAGTTGTTTGTGAGAATATTAGGGAACAGAATCAAGAGGGTAATAGGCAAGGTAATTGATAGGGGGCAATATGGGGTGCCAGGAAGGTCGATGTATGAAGGGCATGGCATGATTCGAGAATTTATAGAGAAACGGGGGGAGTTGGGTGATGGAGGTGTATTGGTGTTAGATTGGAAGGCTGCTTATGATAGTGTAGAAAGGGAAGCGTTATGGAGGTTCATGCGTTGGCAAGGTTTTGGGGAAGAAATAATATCTTGGGAAAAATTATTGTATCAGGGGGCGTCGATGAGGGTGCAGGTTAATGGGAGGCTAGGAGTTAAAATACAGATGCGACGGGGACTGCGCCAAGGCTGCCCACTATCACAAACATTGTTTGCGTGTATACAGGATCCATTTTATAGGGCCATTCGGAGGTGTGTTGCGGGAGGTGGGGAGGGTACTGACCGGGGGGAGGAGGGGCTGGTATCGTAGGTTATGTGGATGACACGACTGTTTTGGTGAGAGGTAATGGGGATTTACTTAGGGTGGGTAAGGTGGTGGATGTGTTTGGGGAGGCTTCAGGTATGAAAATTAATGTTGAGAAGACTAAGTTTCTAGACCTAAGGGATAGTACAAATGGGGATGAGGTGGTAGGGGGTGGGTGGAAGGTGGTGGATCAACTAATGATATGTGGGATAATTTATGTGAGAAATACACGGGTGGCTCAAGAGGTGAATTCGGTGAGAATAGTGGATGGAGTATTGAAAAGACTTGGTGGTTTGAGGGCGGCGCAACTAACACTGCATCAAAGAGTAATAGTGACTAACGTGCTATTGTACAGCAAGATATGGCATGTCGTTGTCATGTACCCGCTGATGAGACATGAGGTGAAACGTTTACAACATGGGGTTTTTAGGTTTATATGGGGATCGGGCTGCGAATGGTTAAGTAGAGCGGTGTTAACACTTCCGGTCAGTCGAGGAGGGCTGGGACTTTTACCTCTGGAAAAAAGGATGATGAGCGTGTACCTAAAACGAAGTTATATAAGGGAGGGGGGCGGGAGGGAAGGTGGACTTGTGCGAGTACGTAAGGATATGCAACGGTGGTAGGGGGTAGGGATTTAATAGTTGGTGAGGCCATGTTGAGGTTATTAATGACAGTGAGGGATCCGTAGTGTGTTAAATTGCGGGTCCTCGAAGGAGTGGAAGGTAGGTCATTGGTGGCTGCTGTTGAGGGGGCATACCCTATGTATGCGTGGAACAAAATATGGACGCGTCTAAAACAATTACGTGTAAAACCGGGTGTTCGGGAGGTAATGTTTAGATTTTTACATGGGATTTTGCCGTTTGGGGTTGTCCTATTCAATAGGAGGAAAAGGGAGGGAGGGGAATGTAGAGCGTGTGGAAGCATGGAGACAATTTTGCATGCGGTATATTTTTGTGACTGTATAGAAGTTGTGCGGGTCTGGTTAGGAAAGGTGTTCAGGTTAGTGGGTGGGGGAGGGTTGCAGGTGTTGCGGGCTTTAAGTTTGGATATAGGTGGGGTGGGTAAGATGGTGGAGAATGCAGTGGCGTATTTGGTCACAGATTTTATATATACTTCATGGGCCATGAGGGAGGTGGGCGTGGATGAGAGGATAAAGGTGTTAGCTGCGACATTTTACAGAACTAAGTGTCGTAATAGGGAAATTTATGGAGGGAGTTGGGAGACTGCTTTTACTGAGGGCTATCGGAGTTTTCGGTTGAGGGATTTATGGGATTTACGTGCAATGTAAGGGGTCGCGGCGGGCTGGCTTCCCGATAAGGACAGTGTGAAAGGGTTTAGTGCGGAAGAGAATGAATATAGTACTGAGACATAAGTGCCTTTGACTGTGTGATGAGCGGGTTGTGTGTTGTGAATGATACAAGTTCTTCAATTTAATTATTAATTATGTAATTGACAAAGGACGACAGATGTCGTAATGTGATGGAATATTATATATCTGCAACAAAATTATTGGTATGTGTGTAATGAAATGACAATGTGGGTGCACTGTGTGAATGCGAAATATATATATACACATGAAGTATTGCGTGTGGTAGGAAGGCTTCAGTATATATCGACGTGTGAAGGTCATGCACTGTTATGTATTGTGCTAACAGACTTACATCTTAGTAGTGGTTTTAATGATATGGGCGAAATATTTTTAGAAAGCTTGACTTATCCTGTTTTCTTATTACATATTGTTTTTTCATGGGAGCTCTATAGAGCCCGTAAGTTTAGGTTACCATTGAATTGATATATATTATAGGGTAATTGATGGATGACATAGGATTAGGTTTTTGTAGTTTCACTGGTTGTGTTGTAAAGTGTATGTAACATATGTATATAATTATACCTTCCTGGAGAAGGTGATATGTTTGGGTGTCTAGTAGATATACGTTGTACATGAATCATGTAGAATTGAATTTTATATTATATCAATACATTGAGTGATACTGAACGTATCATGTTGTTCAATATGGAATAATGAAAGTATTTCATACAATATACAGTTACATATAAAGATTGTTACGTGTCAGGTGGATTGACATGCAAGAAGGGAGGGGGGTAGTGTTTTCAGAATGTAAGGTGTACATTCCGTGGCAGGATGTACAATGTAAGGTGTACATTCCGTGGCAGGATGTACAATGTAAGGTGTACATTCCGTGGCAGGATGTACAATGTAAGGTGTACATTCCATGGCAGGATGTACAATGTAAGGTGTACATTCCGTGGCAGGATGTACAATGTAAGGTGTACATTCCGTGGCAGGATGTACAATGTAAGGTGTACATTCCGTGGCAGGATGTACAATGTAAAGTGTACATTCCGTGGCAGGATGTACAATGTAAGGTGTACATTCCGTGGCATGATGTACAATCAGGAATGAGATGTACTTGCCAAGGAGTCTTTAAGTTAGATTTAGTGTTCCAGACATAATGTCATTACTTCAAGGTTTGGAGCGGTCATTGTTTACTGTACAGATTTGTGTCTTTCAGATGTAATATGTTAATTGGAAAGTACATGTACTATGCAGAATTTTTCATCACTGTTTTCACTATGTAATTTGTCGTTTATTTTTATGTACAATGTATGTCTTTTAAATAAAATATAAAAAAAAAACTGTATTTAGTAGTTAACATTATTGTGTCATGTAGGTACTGAATTTAGGTGTTTTATTCTACATTTCTGTGTAAAAAGGTGCCACTTGTTTTAGATCGTTGAATTAGTGTCTATTATTTTTTAGGTTTCTGGGAGATAACAGTGAGCACACTTCACCCAGCAGGGTAGTCGGTGTGTGCACCGAATTATCTAGATTCCATACGAAGAATGTCTAAATTGGATGATATGATCGTCAGTAGCAAGTTGTGAATGGTGTTGTGTAGGATGTAAGATAAGATAAGATTTCGTTCGGATTTTTAACCCCGGAGGGTTAGCCACCCAGGATAACCCAAGAAAGTCAGTGCGTCATCGAGGACTGTCTAACTTATTTCCATTGGGGTCCTTAATCTTGTCCCCCAGTCGACTAACACCCAGGTACCTATTTGCTGCTAGGTGAACAGGACAATAGGTGCAAGGAAACGTGTCGGAATTTCCACCCGCCGGGAATCGAACCCGGGCCCTCCGTGTGTGAAGCGGGAGCTTTAGCCACCAGACCACCGGGCAATCGAGTCAGTGCACACATTTTCCTTGTAATCAAAAGTGTAAAATTTGTTTAATATTCAATGTATGAGGGGACAATGTCATAATCGTGAGGTGTGTGTTGGTGTGTTGTGTGTATATTAAAGGTCAGAAGAACGGGGTTTATTTGTATATTCAGGTCAGTGAAAGTATACTTTTTGAGGGGTACTGTAATTTTGTTTTGTTCATTCTTATATTTGCTCACAGGTGTGGGTGAGTGTCGGTTGTGTAAGTCAAAGAAATGCGTCATAATGTCATGATGTCTCACTGTGTGTAACACAGTAGATTGAGAACTGGAACCATTACTTATAGTTCGTATTGTTTCTTTTTATACATGTACTTGTTTATGTACAGTTATGTATGAAGGATTAATAATATATAAATAACAAAGTGGAAAATAAATGCATATTGTAGGTTTGGTGCTTCTTGTTTATAATAATTATAAAGCTTATTGTAATGTAGTCTTGTGTAATCTTGCTTAACATAGGTACATGGGATATAATGTACAGGGGATGAGGGACAGTTCGTGTAAGCACAAAGTTAAACGTCTGTGTGTATTTTGACAATGTAATTTATCATTCTGGGTAAGAACTGATACCATGTTCTTTTATCTATTTAATGTATTGTATTGTTTTAAATAAAATAAAATAAATGCTCTTCTGAGTAATTGTAATGTTCTGGTCCAGTGTTAGTCAACTCCTCTGGTCTTCTGTGTTATTGTACTGGTCTTCTGTGTTATTGTACTGTACTGGTCTTCTGTGTTATTGTACTGTACTGGTCTTCTGTGTTATTGTACTGTACTGGTCTTCTGTGTTATTGTGGTGTACTGGTCTTCTGTGTTATTGTGGTGTACTGGTCTTCTGTGTTATTGTGGTGTACTGGTATTCTGTGTTATTGTACTGTACTGGTCTTCTGTGTTATTGTGGTGTACTGGTATTCTGTGTTATTGTACTGTACTGGTCTTCTGTGTTATTGAGGTGTACTGGTATTCTGTGTTATTGTACTGTACTGGTCTTCTGTGTTATTGTACTGGTCTTCTGTGTTATTGTACTGTACTGGTCTTCTGTGTTATTGTACTGTACTGGTCTTCTGTGTTATTGTACTGGTCTTCTGTGTTATTGTACTGTACTGGTCTTCTGTGTTATTGTACTGTACTGGTCTTCTGTGTTATTGTGGTGTACTGGTCTTCTGTGTTATTGTACTGTACTGGTCTTCTGTGTTATTGTGGTGTACTGGTCTTCTGTGTTATTGTATTGTACTGGTCTTCTGTGTTATTGTACTGTACTGGTCTTCTGTGTTATTGTGGTGTACTGGTATTCTGTGTTATTGTACTGTACTGGTCTTCTGTGTTATTGTGGTGTACTGGTATTCTGTGTTATTGTACTGTACTGGTCTTCTGTGTTATTGTGGTGTACTGGTCTTCTGTGTTATTGTGGTGTACTGGTCTTCTGTGTTATTGTGGTGTACTGGTCTTCTGTGTTATTGTACTGTACTGGTCTTCAGTGTTATTGTACTGTACTGGTCTTCTGTGTTATTGTGGTGTACTGGTCTTCTGTGTTATTGTACTGTACTGGTCTTCTGTGTTATTGTACTGTACTGGTCTTCTGTGTTATTGTGGTGTACTGGTCTTCTGTGTTATTGTACTGTACTGGTCTTCTGTGTTATTGTGGTGTACTGGTCTTCTGTGTTATTGTGGTGTACTGGTATTCTGTGTTATTGTACTGTACTGGTCTTCTGTGTTATTGTGGTGTACTGGTATTCTGTGTTATTGTACTGTACTGGTCTTCTGTGTTATTGAGGTGTACTGGTATTCTGTGTTATTGTACTGTACTGGTCTTCTGTGTTATTGTACTGGTCTTCTGTGTTATTGTACTGTACTGGTCTTCTGTGTTATTGTACTGTACTGGTCTTCTGTGTTATTGTACTGGTCTTCTGTGTTATTGTACTGTACTGGTCTTCTGTGTTATTGTACTGTACTGGTCTTCTGTGTTATTGTGGTGTACTGGTCTTCTGTGTTATTGTACTGTACTGGTCTTCTGTGTTATTGTGGTGTACTGGTCTTCTGTGTTATTGTATTGTACTGGTCTTCTGTGTTATTGTACTGTACTGGTCTTCTGTGTTATTGTGGTGTACTGGTATTCTGTGTTATTGTACTGTACTGGTCTTCTGTGTTATTGTGGTGTACTGGTATTCTGTGTTATTGTACTGTACTGGTCTTCTGTGTTATTGTGGTGTACTGGTCTTCTGTGTTATTGTGGTGTACTGGTCTTCTGTGTTATTGTGGTGTACTGGTCTTCTGTGTTATTGTACTGTACTGGTCTTCAGTGTTATTGTATTGTACTGGTCTTCTGTGTTATTGTGTTGTACTGGTCTTCTGTGTTATTGTACTGTACTGGTCTTCTGTGTTATTGTACTGTACTGGTCTTCTGTGTTATTGTGTTGTACTGGTCTTCTGTGTTATTGTACTGTACTGGTCTTCTGTGTTATTGTGGTGTACTGGTCTTCTGTGTTATTGTGGTGTACTGGTATTCTGTGTTATTGTGGTGTACTGGTCTTCTGTGTTATTGTACTGTACTGGTCTTCTGTGTTATTGTACTGTACTGGTCTTCTGTGTTATTGTACTGTACTGGTCTTCTGTGTTATTGTGGTGTACTGGTATTCTGTGTTATTGTGGTGTACTGGTCTTCTGTGTTATTGTACTGTACTGGTCTTCAGTGTTATTGTGCTGTACTGGTCTTCTGTGTTATTGTGGTGTACTGGTATTCTGTGTTACTGTAGTGTACTGGTCTTCTGTGTTATTGTACTGTACTGGTCTTCTGTGTTATTGTGGTGTACTGGTCTTCTGTGTTATTGTGGTGTACTGGTATTCTGTGTTATTGTACTGTACTGGTCTGTGTTATTGTACTGTACTGGTCTTCTGTGTTATTGTGGTGTACTGGTATTCTGTGTTATTGTACTGTACTGGTATTCTGTGTTATTGTACTGTACTGGTCTTCTGTGTTATTGTGGTGTACTGGTCTTCTGTGTTATTGTGGTGTACTGGTCTTCTGTGTTATTGTGGTGTACAGGTCTTCTGTGTTATTGTGGTGTACTGGTCTTCTGTGTTATTGTACTGTACTGGTCTTCTGTGTTATTGTGGTGTACTGGTCTTCTGTGTTATTGTGGTGTACTGGTCTTCTGTGTTATTGTACTGTACTGGTCTTCTGTGTTATTGTGGTGTACTGGTCTTCTGTGTTATTGTGGTGTACTGGTCTTCTGTGTTATTGTGGTGTACTGGTCTTCTGTGTTATTGTACTGTACTGGTCTTCTGTGTTATTGTGGTGTACTGGTCTTCTGTGTTATTGTGTTGTACTGGTCTTCTGTGTTATTGTACTGTACTGGTCTTCTGTGTTATTGTGGTGTACTGGTCTTCTGTGTTATTGTGGTGTACTGGTCTTCTGTGTTATTGTACTGTACTGGTCTTCTGAGTTATTGTGGTGTACTGGTCTTCTGTGTTATTGTGGTGTACTGGTCTTCTGTGTTATTGTGGTGTACTGGTCTTCTGTGTTATTGTGGTGTACTGGTCTTCTGTGTTATTGTACTGTACTGGTCTTCTGTGTTATTGTGGTGTACTGGTCTTCTGTGCTTTTGTGGTGTACTGGTCTTCTGTGTTATTGTACTGTACTGGTCTTCTGTGTTATTGTGGTGTACTGGTCTTCTGTGTTATTGTGGTGTACTGGTCTTCTGTGTTATTGTGGTGTACTGGTCTTCTGTGTTATTGTACTGTACTGGTCTTCTGTGTTATTGTGGTGTACTGGTCTTCTGTGTTATTGTGGTGTACTGGTCTTCTGTGTTATTGTACTGTACTGGTCTTCTGTGTTATTGTGGTGTACTGGTCTTCTGTGTTATTGTGGTGTACTGGTCTTCTGTGTTATTGTACTGTACTGGTCTTCTGTGTTATTGTACTGTACTGGTCTTCTGTGTTATTGTGGTGTACTGGTCTTCTGTGTTATTGTACTGTACTGGTCTTCTGTGTTATTGTGGTGTACTGGTCTTCTGTGTTATTGTACTGTACTGGTCTTCTGTGTTATTGTACTGTACTGGTCTTCTGTGTTATTGTGGTGTACTGGTATTCTGTGTTATTGTACTGTACTGGTCTTCTGTGTTATTGTGGCGTACTGGTATTCTGTGTTATTGTACTGTACTGGTCTTCTGTGTTATTGTGGTGTACTGGTCTTCTGTGTTATTGTGGTGTACTGGTCTTCTGTGTTATTGTGGTGTACTGGTCTTCTGTGTTATTGTACTGTACTGGTCTTCAGTGTTATTGTACTGTACTGGTCTTCTGTGTTATTGTGGTGTACTGGTCTTCTGTGTTATTGTACTGTACTGGTCTTCTGTGTTATTGTACTGTACTGGTCTTCTGTGTTATTGTGGTGTACTGGTCTTCTGTGTTATTGTACTGTACTGGTCTTCTGTGTTATTGTGGTGTACTGGTCTTCTGTGTTATTGTGGTGTACTGGTATTCTGTGTTATTGTGGTGTACTGGTCTTCTGTGTTATTGTACTGTACTGGTCTTCTGTGTTATTGTACTGTACTGGTCTTCTGTGTTATTGTACTGTACTGGTCTTCTGTGTTATTGTGGTGTACTGGTATTCTGTGTTATTGTGGTGTACTGGTCTTCTGTGTTATTGTACTGTACTGGTCTTCAGTGTTATTGTGCTGTACTGGTCTTCTGTGTTATTGTGGTGTACTGGTATTCTGTGTTACTGTGGTGTACTGGTCTTCTGTGTTATTGTACTGTACTGGTCTTCTGTGTTATTGTGGTGTACTGGTCTTCTGTGTTATTGTGGTGTACTGGTATTCTGTGTTATTGTACTGTACTGGTCTGTGTTATTGTACTGTACTGGTCTTCTGTGTTATTGTGGTGTACTGGTATTCTGTGTTATTGTACTGTACTGGTATTCTGTGTTATTGTACTGTACTGGTCTTCTGTGTTATTGTGGTGTACTGGTCTTCTGTGTTATTGTGGTGTACTGGTCTTCTGTGTTATTGTGGTGTACTGGTCTTCTGTGTTATTGTGGTGTACTGGTCTTCTGTGTTATTGTACTGTACTGGTCTTCTGTGTTATTGTGGTGTACTGGTCTTCTGTGTTATTGTGGTGTACTGGTCTTCTGTGTTATTGTACTGTACTGGTCTTCTGTGTTATTGTGGTGTACTGGTCTTCTGTGTTATTGTGGTGTACTGGTCTTCTGTGTTATTGTGGTGTACTGGTCTTCTGTGTTATTGTACTGTACTGGTCTTCTGTGTTATTGTGGTGTACTGGTCTTCTGTGTTATTGTGTTGTACTGGTCTTCTGTGTTATTGTACTGTACTGGTCTTCTGTGTTATTGTGGTGTACTGGTCTTCTGTGTTATTGTGGTGTACTGGTCTTCTGTGTTATTGTACTGTACTGGTCTTCTGAGTTATTGTGGTGTACTGGTCTTCTGTGTTATTGTGGTGTACTGGTCTTCTGTGTTATTGTGGTGTACTGGTCTTCTGTGTTATTGTGGTGTACTGGTCTTCTGTGTTATTGTACTGTACTGGTCTTCTGTGTTATTGTGGTGTACTGGTCTTCTGTGTTTTTGTGGTGTACTGGTCTTCTGTGTTATTGTACTGTACTGGTCTTCTGTGTTATTGTGGTGTACTGGTCTTCTGTGTTATTGTGGTGTACTGGTCTTCTGTGTTATTGTGGTGTACTGGTCTTCTGTGTTATTGTACTGTACTGGTCTTCTGTGTTATTGTGGTGTACTGGTCTTCTGTGTTATTGTGGTGTACTGGTCTTCTGTGTTATTGTACTGTACTGGTCTTCTGTGTTATTGTGGTGTACTGGTCTTCTGTGTTATTGTGGTGTACTGGTCTTCTGTGTTATTGTGGTGTACTGGTCTTCTGTGTTATTGTGGTGTACTGGTCTTCTGTGTTATTGTGGTGTACTGGTCTTCTGTGTTATTGTGGTGTACTGGTCTTCTGTGTTATTGTACTGTACTGGTCTTCTGTGTTATTGTGGTGTACTGGTCTTCTGTGTTATTGTGGTGTACTGGTCTTCTGTGTTATTGTGGTGTACTGGTCTTCTGTGTTATTGTGGTGTACTGGTTTTCTGTGTTATTGTGGTGTACTGGTATTCTTTGTTGTACTGTACTGGTCTTCTGTACTGTTCTTGTGTGTTACGGTACCGTACTGATTTTCTGTGTTATTGCGCTGCTGTTCTGTGTTATTGTATTCTACTGGTCTTCTGTGTAATTGTACTGTACTGGTTTTGTGTGTTATTGTACTTTGCTGGTCCTCTGTGTTATTCTTCTGTACTGGTCTTCTTTGTTATTGTGCTCTACTGGTGATCTGTGTTACTGTACTGTACTGGTCTTCCGTGTTATTGCACTGTACTCCCGTTCTGTGTTATTGTACTGTACTCCTGTTCCGTATTATTGTACTGTACTCCTGTTCCGTGTTATTGTACTGTACTCCTGTTCCGTGTTATTGTACTGTACTTCTTTTCAGGGTTTTTGTACGGTACTTGTCTTCTGTGTTATTGTACTGTACTGTTTTCTGTGTTACTGTACTGTTCTTCTGTGTTACTCTTCTGTTATTCTGTGTTACTCTATTGTGCTGCTCTTCTGTGATTCTGTACTCTTCACCAGTGTTACTGTACATAAGAACATAAGAAAGGAGGAACACTGCAGCAGGCCCGTTGACCCATACTAGGCAGGTCCTTTACAATTCATCCCACTAATAAAACAACCCAAATTTTCATTGCTACCCAATTGCTCTGATGTGCAAGTCCCACTCAAATCCAACCCCTCCCACTCATGTACCTATCCAACCTAAATTTGAAACTGCCCAACCTTTTTAGAAGCGACAGAAAAAACAGGCAACAAGGGGGGGTTGGCCTGTATGTCAAAGAGTCCCTTATCTGCACGGAGTTGCTGAACACCACAAATGAGGTAGTTGAAGTTCTATCAATAAAGATCGAGAACCAAAACCTAGTCATTGTGGTTGTATACAGGCCACCAGATGCAACCTCACAACAGTTCAAGGAACAGCTACTGAAAATTGATTACTGTTTGGAAAACCTTCCAGATCCATCCCCAAACATCTTACTACTTGGTGATTTCAACCTAAGGCATACAAAATGGAAGAATGTAGCAAATAATGTTATAGCTGAAACAATCCCCGGAGGTTGCACAGATGAAAGGTCACACACACATGAGCTACTAAGTCTCTGTGAAAAACACACCTTAAGCCAGCAGATAGTGGAGCCAACAAGACTAGAAAACACACTTGACCTTATCTTCACAAATAATGAGGACCTGATAAGAGACATAAGAATATCAAAAACAACTAATTCCGATCACAATCTAATCGAAGTCCAGACGTACATGCATAGGGGTCCTGATCAGCAGAATGCATGTACCTGTGAAGGTGTCTTCACAAAATACAACTTCAACAACAAGAACATCAACTGGGACCAGGTAAACCATGTCCTAAACGAAACATGTTGGGAAGATGTCTTAAATGACATGGATCCAAACCAGTGCCTTGAAAGGATCAACTTCCTGGTAGCCCAAGCATGTTCTAGGCATATTCCCCTAAGAAAGAAGAAGAGCAGGAGTAAACTGGAGAGAAAAAGACGCTCCCTCTACAGAAGACGACGAAGAGTCACTGAGCTCCTCAGGAGTGCTAGAATATCTGATACACGAAAGGAGGCACTGACCAGGGAAGTGGAAACTATCGAACTTAAGCTAAATGACTCTTACAGGAACCAGGAAAGGCAGGAGGAGCTTAAAGCTATTAGTGAAATTGAAAGAAATTCAAAATATTTCTTTTCATATGCCAAAAACAAGGCAAATACCACATCTAGTATCGGGCCCTTACTCAGACAGGATGGGACTTACACAGATGACAACAAGGAAATGAGTGAAATATTGAAATCCCAGTACGACTCTGTGTTTAGTGAACCACTAATCGGTCTGAGGATCGACGACCCAAATGATTTCTTCATGAATGAGCCTCAAAACTCCATAAATGTATGCCAGATTTCCGACATTACCCTAACTCCGATAGATTTCGAAAAAGCCATTGACAACATGCCTATTGTTACGCAAAAATGTGGGATAGCTGGGGGCTTGAGCCTGGTCTAAGGACAAAGGTAAAAGTTACACACATCTCAAGCCCAAACCGTCCACCCAGGGCTATCCCAGTCAAATCAGAAAGCGCTAAACCAGTATGTGTTACTTCAATGGGTTGGTTAACAGAGGGCTAGGCAAAAATCCCAATTAGGAAAATATATCTATTTAATCACCATAACATAACAACCTTAATTCTAAACGCCCAAATGAGGGTACACACAGCTGGCTGGAGGTTCAGCCACCATAACACTAGGCTTCCGTCAGCGTCAGGCCGTCATTACACTACAAACCTCATTTCTTACTTCATCACTCATCCCACAGCACCCTGACCATGTCAGAGCCTGGGTGAACATACAGGTAAGCCACATGAAAGCCTATGGCTTGAGTTGGATAAACAAAATGAGTGTACAACTACAAACTTAACTTAAATACACAGCATCTCCAACACCAGCCTCTACACACCATGCTAACGTCACGTGACCCCCCTCCCCACGCTTACTCTGTGTACCCAAACATCCTTGGAAAATAAATCATTAACACCATTTCTTTATAATTACAGTTAGAGTACTTTACAGTACCCCTAAATGCACATTATCAATTATAAAATTATTCCTTACAACTACAATATTCATATTATTATGGCACACTTCACCACTATATGTACATTACGATGTCATGCAGAACCCTGCATAACACCCCCACCCCCAGACCATAGGTCTCACTCTGCTAGCGGGGTCCCTACGGACACCGCTAGGCAAAAAGAAAAAAAGCCGCACATTAAGAACTGAGGCAACTGGCAAAATGATAACTGGGGAATGACCACCATACAATCACGGTCTTTTGGTACTACAAATATGCCATATTTACAAACTGAGGTACTAGATTGCAGACATATGAAACTCGTCGAACATAAAAGTGATCAAGTTCTATGCCCAACGAGCTCACAGTCACATTCTTAGACAGCTGTTTTAGGAAAAGGCACCATTACAACACAGCGCTGGCCAGGCGCTGGCGTTGATGCATGTTACCTAAATTACATCAAGCAAACTTATAAACAAGCAAGTAAACTTTGTACAAAAGTGCCCCTGAGGAATGCCGTTTTATGAAGTAACACCAAAGTTCAGTATGTTGCAAGGCAGACCAAACTGTAGGTGCCACCAAAAAAAAAACTTTTAAACAGTAAGTATATTTTCCAGGAGTTCAAAGAAAAGAAAAACATATGTTACATGTTAAATTCTACAGAGAAAACAACATCACATTATCACTCCCATCTCACAGCAATCTTTAGTAAACAAAACTGGTTCCCCATGACACACCTCTGCGAGAATCAGGAGAGCACAGGAGAGGGGAAAATATCAGGCCCCCAAAAACAACGGGTGGATAGGCACATAAATCTTGTTGGTGGGATTGCGGCCGTAAAACCCTGGAGTCATCACTGAAGACCCCCAAAAGGTGGACCTCCCAGGCCGTCACCTACATGTCATTCCAAGGACCCTGGAGTCACCCCAGCGGTGATCCAAAAAGGAAAAATTGAAAAAGAGTCCTGGAGAACCAAAACACCTTGGATCAAAAGACATGACCCAAACAGTGGAGGGCATCACCGCCAGCCCCACATTCACTAAAACGTTAGGTCCAACAGTCCCTACACCAACATAAAACAGAGGCGAGGCATTCCAGGCAACACCTAAAAAACGTAGCATACCTTACCTAGGCATGGTCTTTGATGTGACTACCCCCTTAAATACACACACACTAGGGAATCCTGATACCTCCAGCTCCAGCTCAACCTGCTCTTCTCCTTTCGGTGGTCCAGAGTTCCATCTACTCGTCTACCGCAAATCAATGCAAAATAAGAATAGATAAGTGATCTATACACTACATTGTGCACTTTAAACACAAGACAAGGTATTAGCAACCACATTCTCCGCTCCCTTCACATAATGAATCACCAGATTTAGAGGTTGGAGAAACAAGGCCCACCTCGTAAGTCTCTGATTGTGGTTCCTCATTAAGTGAAGGAAACGTAAAGGAATATGGTCACTATACACAGTTATAGGGTGAACTGATAAAGATATATGCACCTCAACATGTTGCACTGCCAACACTAAGGCAAAAGCCTCCTTTTCTACGGAGGTATAACTTCTTTGGTGCCTGCTACTTTTTGCTGAGAAGCGGCCGAGTGGCATTACTTCTGCTCTACTCTGCAACAAGACTAACTCAACCTCTGTATCATTTTGCAAAACCCATGGTGGGTAACTCAGGATTACACATAAAAGATCTTGAGGGTTAATGGCATACAAAAGGTACATGGACAGAGATATTAAAGTTACAAATACGGGTGTGTCCTTGGCACACATGGTCGTGGGAAGCAGATAACGCACCCACTGTTCATTCACACAATTTGCATGTAGTTCATAAAGAGGAGACAAAACCTTATTTTTTAACTGTACCTGGCGGCAGTCAGTGCACGTTTTCAAGGTATCACCTAGTGTGAGACCAGTAAAAAACAACGTCCACCGACTCTCGCAGGATACAAACACAGTCTCTAGAAATAAACACTTCACTTCCTTCAAGGAACCTATTTCACCCCAGCTTACATCATGCCAGGCCTGCTGACATTTCACAAAGTCGGAAACCTCTACCTCATGGGGTTGAACATGGCCCCATTTTTCAGCATCCCAAAACTCTTTCACTAAGGTGCACCATGGCTGAGCCAACACTTCAACCAGTCTTTCAGAAGATCCAAATCTTCCACAATCTCTTACAATTTTCCTGCTTACATTATCTTTCTCAGGGACTTTATCCATCATCATTTTGAAGTCACCACACAGTTCCATCATAGCCTTCCCAGGACCCGGTTCCAATGCCAATCCCATCTCTCCAGCTTCCAGAATGTGTAGCACCACCTCATAGTCCCACGTCATCCTGGGCGGACTGGCAGACTGGTGCACTAGTGCCATCGACCTCATCTTAGCCAAGAATTTTCTGAAACCGAGAAAAAACACCGCCGGGGAAACATCACCATCCTCACGTAGCACATGACTTAATGATTCCAGAGTGCTTCCCCACACAGTAATGAAAGGGAGGGGAATTCCCTCCTCCCAGTCCTTCTGGTACTGGGGAAAACAAATATGCATTGCCCTGAGAGACTGAGAAAACCATGGAGCTTTTCTTTGACTCCTAGGATGATATACATTGGTAAATTTAACCTCAAGTACACCTCTCAAAACTACATGACATTTCATAAAATATGACTTCTGGGTGATTTGTGCAAAGCCTAAGAGACAAAAATGTTTCACCAAATCTCAAAACCACACACACAAAATTATTCAGAAAGGGTACAGACTCTGGTAACCTGTTAGAAAAGGAATTTCTTAATAAACACTGATTATTTAGCTCTCCCGTCTTAACACTGAAATGCCGTTCCTTCAGAATCTGTAAAAAATACTGACAAAGACACTTTAATAGTTCTGCCGCGTCCACGTAAGCACAGGTCCTCTTAAAAAGAGTCTTGCTCATTTGATCAACTCTGCAAAATAAACACTTGGTAAATTTGGGAACCACATCCTCCGCGACAACTGATAAATGAATAGCGTTCCGGAGGTCACAACCTTCCCGGGCCTCACTCAGCTGCTGCAGAGTCAGGGGATTTTTTCCCACATCAGCACCAAGACCACTTCTCCAACCGAGTTCCGGTTGAGCCGGTTCATCACTGCTCAGAGTCTCCTGCAGGTCAGACTCAATGAACAGGCTCCCCATGCCCAAACCATCACCACAGTGTGCAGAAGGGTCACAGTGAGGCACAGCTCCTACCTTGTTCCCCTGTTTAGTCAGAAAGCACATTGAAAAATTTTCAGGTACCGTTGCTCCAATTGGGTCATTACCACCTTGTAAAGCCGGGTCCTGCAAAACCAAACATTCCTCACTTTTGAGGAGTCCCACAACATTGTTGCCTAGTAGAAGGTCAACTCCTGCAAAAGGTACATCTTCTGCAATACCTACAGGTAGGTACCCAGACTGATACTCAGACTCTATCCATAACCTGTGCACTGGAGTCCTGACAGGGACTCCAGTTATCCCTTTAAGAAAAATGTCCAATCCGGTGTAGGTGTCATCCGACACTGGCAATACACCCCTGCGAAGCAAGGTGTATGTCCTACAAGTGTCCCTCAAAAACATAACACCTGTGACCCTACCTTCATTTTGGTGTAAGGCCACAGTAGACTTACTCGAATAGACCTTCATCCGAGGGTCAAAAACAGCTGGTCTTCTTTGGATACCTTGGGGCAAGACTGCAATGCAAGCCACATCATGTGTAATCGGTGTATTTACTGGAGAAGCATCTGCCGCAGCTTGGTCCCTAAGCATCTTTCGACAATATGGCTGCAGGTGGCCCTGTTTATTGCAATATGTACAGTGATAAGGTTTAAAGGCCCCCTGCCCATCTGACCTAGGTTGGATCCCTTGGTTCTGGGGAACTGGGCTCGTCCCACCTGTTCCTTGTAGTCCTGGACCTGTGACAGCTGACTTAAAACCTCCTCGAGTGGGTACTGGAAAATTAGGGTTATTAAAACCCTTGTGGTTACTAGGCTGATAAATGGGTGGCTTAAACTTCTGAAATTTCTTATTCCTATTGGTGGGTGGAGAAAACTTACCATTATTAGTATGTGGGGTGAGGTAACTGCTACCAAATTTTTGGTTAGCTAAAAATCTGTCACCCAGCTCTAAAGCATTATTAAAATCATCAAGATCCTTCTCCTCAAGATATGCCTTAAGGTCAGAAGGAACATTTCCCATTAGATCCTCTAACAAAATTAAGGTAATTACACCTTCATAATTGCCTACCACCCCCTTTGAGCGACACCACCTATTTAGAAGTGACATCTTCTCCTTACCATATTCCACCAAAGACTGTCCTGACTGAAACTTTAGTCCTCTGAATTTCTGCCTGTACCTTTCCGGCAACATTTGATAAGCCAGTAAAACTACCTCTTTTAGCTTATGATAATCAGAAAAGGCAGATCCTTCTAAAGAACTAATAGCCTGTAACCCTTTACCAACTAATTGGGTTCTTGCTAATGTCGCCCATTCCTTTTCCGGCCAAACTTGGGATTTGGCCGTACTTTCAAATAACAGAAAAAACTGGTCTGGGTCTTTCTCTAGGAATTTGGGCACAAATTTTATGGCTTTATCCAAATGAAAAACATCTACCCTCGTGTCTGTGTCTGGGTGAGAAGCAAGCTGCCTCTCTTTAGCTCTTTCTTGAGCCCTAAGCTCCTCTAAGGCTCTCTGTTCCTGGATCTTTGTGCGCTCAATCCTTAACCGTTCCTTTTCTTCTGCAACTAGGGTTAATTTCATTTGTAAAATTACTACTTCCTTATCCAGGTCCCTATCATGGGGATTTGATTCAATGTCACCTTCCAAATGCATGTCATCCACAGAATTTTTACCAGTGTCAGCCATTTTGGGAAATAATAGCACCAACTCTTACTTCCAGCCACAGAACTTACTGATATAAAATAATAAAGCACACAGCAAGGTACATATACTGAAGTAGTATATTCACAAGGAGTTGTCATGTGACTCCCTAAAATTAAACAGGATTGCACACAAAAAGAAAATCCTGGCAGAAAAAAAAAAATAAGAGCTACTGCACTTGCAAAGGTAAATTATTTCCAGAAATTTAGGTAAGCATAACCCCCTAAAAATCAGCAAGATTGTACCTGCAAGGGTAAATTATGCACAAAATATCAAGTATTAATAACACCCTAAAAATCAACAATATGGCGCAGAAAGGTAAATGATTTATAGAGTATTAATTAATAATAACACCCTAAAAACTAGCAATGTTGCACAGAAAAGTAAATTATTCACAGGGTATTAATTAATAATAACACCCTAAAAACCAGCAATATTGCAAACAAAGGTAAATTATTTTAGTGTGAGTGTTATAGTGAATGCTTCCTCTGACCAACCCAGTAAAGAATGATTATTGACTTTCCAGTTTGCAAACTTGAATTACCACATAAAATTTGATAATTCTCCCATATACAGGCCCCCATGTTATGCAGAAATGTGGGATAGCTGGGGGCTTGAGCCTGGTCTAAGGGCAAAGGTAAAAGTTACACACATCTCAAGCCCAAACCCAGGGCTATCCCAGTCAAATCAGAAAGCGCTAAACCAGTATGTGTTACTTCAATGGGTTGGTTAACAGAGGGCTAGGCAAAAATCCCAATTAGGAAAATATATCTATTTAATCACCATAACATAACAACCTTAATTCTAAACGCCCAAATGAGGGTACACACAGCTGGCTGGAGGTTCAGCCACCATAACACTAGGCTTCCGTCAGCGTCAGGCCGTCATTACACTACAAACCTCATTTCTTACTTCATCACTCATCCCACAGCACCCTGACCATGTCAGAGCCTGGGTGAACATACAGGTAAGCCACATGAAAGCCTATGGCTTGAGTTGGATAAACAAAATGAGTGTACAACTACAAACTTAACTTAAATACACAGCATCTCCGACATCAGCCTCTACACACCATGCTAACGTCACGTGACCCCCCTCCCCACGCTTACTCTGCTTACCCAAACATCCTTGGAAAATAAATCATTAACACCATTTCTTTATAATTACAGTTAGAGTACTTTACAGTACCCCTAAATGCACATTATCAATTATAAAATTATTCCTTACAACTACAATATTCATATTATTATGGCACATTTCACCACTATATGTACATTACGATGTCATGCAGAACCCTGCATAACACCTATGCACTCAGCCCCGGACCCAGACTCGTGGAACTCTGTTTTCATTAAGAACTGCAAGAAACCCCTCTCGCGTGCCCTAAGTACACTATGGAGGAGGAGCTTGGACATGGGTGAAATTCCACAGTCACTTAAAACAACGGATATAGCCCCACTCCATGAAGGTGGCAGCAAAGCATTAGCTAAGAACTACAGACCAATAGCTCATACATCCCACATCATAAAAATCTTTGAAAGAGTGCTAAGAAGCAGGATTGCAAATCACCTGGATTCCCAAAATCTGCACAATCCAGGGCAACATGGGTTCAGGGCAGGTCGCTCCTGCCTCTCACAACTACTGGATCACTATGATATGGCCTTGGATGCACTGGAAGAAAATCAGAATGCAGATGTAATATGCACAGACTTTGCAAAAGCATTTGACAAATGCGATCATGGCGTAATAGCCCATAAAATACGTGCTAAAGGAATAACTGGGAAAGTGGGGAGATGGATCTTCAACTTCCTAACAAATCGAACACAAAGAGTAGTGGTCAACAGAGTTAAATCGGAGGCTGCCATAGTGAAGAGCTCTGTTCCACAAGGCACAGTACTCGCCCCCATCTTATTCCTTATCCTCATATCAGACATAAACAGAGATATACACCACAGCACCGTATCATCCTTTGCGGATGATACTAGGATCTGCATGAGGCTGTCATCTGCTGAGGACGCGGTTAACCTCCAAGAAGATATAAACAAAGTTTTCCAGTGGGCAACGGTAAACAATATGATGTTCAATGAGGACAAATTCCAACTACTCCGTTATGGAAAACTGGAGGAGATAATAACTAGAACAGAGTATACTACTGACTCCGGCCATAGAATAGAGTGGAAAAATAATGTAAGGGACCTGGGAGTAGTAATGTCTGAGGATCTCACTTTCAAGGATCACAACAGTGTCACGATCGCACGTGCAAAGAAAATGATAGGATGGATAATGAGAACTTTCAAAACGAGAGATGCCAAGCCCATGATGATCCTTTTCAAATCACTTGTTCTCTCTAGGCTGGAATACTGCTGTACATTAACATCTCCATTCAAAGCAGGTGAAATCGCAGATCTAGAGAGTGTACAGAGATCCTTTACTGCACGTATAAGTTCTGTCAAGCACCTTAACTACTGGGAACGCTTGGAAGCACTTGATTTGTACTCGTTGGAACGCAGGAGGGAGAGATATATCATAATCTACACTTGGAAAATCTTGGAAGGAATGGTCCCAAATCTGCACACAGAAATCACTCCCTACGAAAGTAAAAGACTGGGCAGGCGATGCAAAATGCCCCCAATAAAAAGTAGGGGCACCATTGGTACACTAAGGGAAAACACCATAAGTGTCCGGGGCCCAAAACTGTTCAACAGCCTCCCATCAAGCATTAGGGGAATTGCCAATAAACCCCTGGCTGCCTTCAAGAGAGAGCTGGACAGATACCTAAAGTCAGTGCCGGATCAGCCGGGCTGTGGCTCGTACGTTGGACTGCGTGCGGCCAGCAGTAACAGCCTAGTTTATCAGGCCCTAATCCATCGGGAGGCCTGGTCATGGACCGGGCCGCGGGGGCATTGATCCCCGGAATAACCTCCAGGTAACCTCTCCAGGTAGCCTCTACTGTTCTTCTGTGTTACTGTACTGTACTATTCTTTGTTAGTGAACTGTTCTGTTCTTCTGTGTTTCTATACTGTAGTGTTCTTCAGTGTCACTGTCCTGTTCTTCAGTGTCACTGTCCTGTTCTTCAGTGTCACTGTCCTGTTCTTCAGTGTCACTGTCCTGTTCTTCAGTGTCACTGTCCTGTTCTTCTGTGTCAATGTACTGTTCATGAGTAGTAGTGCACTGTTCCTCTGTATTATGGTAATGTTCTTCTTTGTTACTGTATTGTTCTTCTGTGTTGCTTTTCTGCACTGTTCTGCGTTACTTTACTGGTCTTCTGAATTACTGTTCTGGTCTTGAGTGCTATTGTACTTTACTGGAATTCTGTGTTACTGTATTGCACTGGTCTTCTGTGTTATTGTACTGTACTGGTTATCTGTCTTCCTGAACTGTACTGATCTTGCGTGATTCTTTTCTGGTCTTCTGAGTTACTGTACTCGTCTTATGTGTTATTGTACTGTACTGGTCTTCTGTGTTACTGTTCTGTACTGATTTTCTGTGTTATTGTGCTGTACTGGTTTTGTGTGTTATTGTACATTGCTGGTTCTGTGTTATTGCATTCTGCTGGTCTTCCGAGATATTGTACTGTACTTTTCTTCTGTCATTGTATTGCTCTTCTGTGTTAATTTACTGTACTAGTCCTGTGTTATTGTAGTCTACTGGTCTTTTGTGTCATTGTACTGTACTGGTCTTCCGTGTTATTGTGCTCTACTGGTGTCCTGTGTTACTGTGCTGTAGTAGTCTTCCATGTTATTGTACTGTACTCCTCTTCTGTGTTATTGTACTGTACTTTTCTTCTGTATTATTGTACTGTACTTGTCTTCTGTGTTAGTGTAATGCATTGGTTTTCTGTGTTATTGTACTGTACTATTTTCTGTGTTACAGTGCTTTTCTTATGTGTTACTGATCTGTTTTTCTGTGTTACTCTTCTCTGCTGTTCTTTTGTGATTCTGTACTCTTCACCTGTGTTACTGTACTCTACTGTTCTTCTACGTTACAGTACTGTACTGTTCTTCTTTGTTACTGTACTCTTCTATTCTTCTTTGTTACTATACTGTAGTGTTCTTCTGTGTCAAAATATTCTCGCCATCTACCCAAAACCTCCATCTCCCCATCTACTAACTCCACTACTCTGTTTTTAACTGACAAATCCATTCGTTCCCTAGGCTTTCTTAACTTGTTTAACTCGCTCCAAAAATTTTTTCTTATTTTCATTAAAATTTCTTGACAGTGCCTCTCCCACTCTATCATCTGCTCTCCTTTTGCACTCTCTCACCACTCTCTTCACCTTTATTTTACTCTCCATATACTCTACTCTTCTTATAACACTTCTGCTTTGTAAAAACCTCTTATAAGCTAACTTTTTCTCTTTTATCACACCCTTTACTTCATCATTCCACCAATCACTCCTCTTTCCTCCTGCACCCACCCTCTTATAACCACGAACTTCTGCCCCACATTCTAATACTGCATTTTTAATTAAAACTATTCCTACCCTCTTCAACCCCCCTCCCCCCACTACTCATACTTGCACCAGCCCACCTTTCTGCCAATAGTTGCTTATATCTCACCCGAACTTCCTCCTTCCGTAGTTTATACACTTTCACCTCCCTCTTGCTTGTTGTTGCCATTTTCCTCTTTTCCCATCTACCTCTTACTCTAACTGTAGCTACAACTAAATAATGATCCGATATATCAGTTGCGCCTCTATGAACGTGTACATCCTGGAGCCTACCCATCAACCTTTTATCCACCAATACATAATCTAATAAGATACTTTCATTACGTGTTATATCATACCTTGTATATTTATTTATCCTATTCTTCATAAAATATGTATTGCTTATTACCAAACCTCTTTCTACATATAGCTCAATTAAAGGCTCCCCATTTTCATTTACCCCTGGCACCCCAAATTTACCAACTACTCCCTCCACAACATTTTTGCCCACTTTAGCATTGAAATCCCTAACCACCATTACTCTCACACTTGGTTCAAAACTCCCCACGCAGTCACTCAACATTTCCCAAAATCTCTCTCTCTCCTCTACACTTTTCTCTTCTCCAGGTGCATATATGCTTACTATAACCCACTTTTCACATCCAACCTTTATTTTACTCCACATAATCCTTGAATTAATACATTTATAGTCCTTCTTTTCCTGCCATAGCTTATCCTTCAACATTATTGCTACTCCTTCTTTAGCTCTAACTCTTCTTGAAACCCCTGACCTAATCCCATTTATTCCTCTCCACTGAAACTCTCCCACCCCCTTCAGCTTAGATTCACTTAAAGCCAGGACATACAGCTTCTTCTCATTCATAATATCCACACTCATCTCTTTCTTATCATTCGCACAACATCCACGCACATTCAGACTTCCCACTTTGACAATTTTCTTCTTATTCTTTTTAGTATTTATTACAGGAAAATGGGTTACTAGCCCATTGTTCCCGGCATTTTAGTTGACTCTTACCACACGCATGGCTTACGGAGGAAAGATTCTCTTCCACTTCCCATTGGATATAAAAGGAAAAGTAATAAGACCAAGAACTATTAAGATAAAATCAAAGAAAACTCATGTGTACGTTTATTTATACACACTCATGTATGTGTAGTGTGACCTAAGTGTAAGCAGAAGTAGCAAGACGTACCTGTAATCTTACATATTTATGAGACAGACAAAAGACACCAGCAATCCTTCCATTATGAAAACAATTCCAGGCTTTCGTTTTACACTCACTTGGCAGGACGGCAGTACCTCCCTGAGTGGTTGCTGTCTACTAACCTACTACTATATATATATATATATATATATATATATATATATATATATATATATATATATATATATATATATATACATATATATATATATATATATATATATATATATATATATATATATATATATATATATATATATATATATATATATATATATGTCGTGCCGAATATGTAAAACTGGTCAATTAGCAAGGACTCATTTAAAATAAAGTCCTTTCTGAAATTTCCTGTTATACGTTTAAAGATATATTTTTTTCATTAATGCTAATGTAAAATTTTTTAATTTTGCACCAAAAGAATCTTAGAAAACTTACCTAACCTTATTATAACAACTGCAATTTATTTTAGCCTAACCCAGCTCAATATATTTTAAATACGTTTACAATAATTTAGTACTAAACAAACGCAATCAAATATATTTTTTTCGTTAGGTTCAGAATGATTTTGGCGGAATTATTCCATACACAAATTTTCACTTGTCCTATATGGCAAAATGAGAGTTCCTATTTAAGCCAAGATCGCAAGTTCTGCATATTCATCACGACATATATATATATATATATATATATATATATATATATATATATATATATATATATATATATATATATATATATATATATATATATATATGTTGGAGTGTGAGCAGGGTAATATTTAGTGAAGGGATTCAGAGAAACCGGTTATTTCATATAACCGGACTTGAGTCCTGGAAATGGGAAGTACAATGCCTGCACTCTAAAGGAGGGGTTCGGAATATTGGCAGTTTGGAGAGCTATATTGTGTATTTTTATACGTATATGCTTCTAAACTGTTGTGTTCTAAGCATCTCTGCAAAAACAGTGATTATGTGTGAATGAGGTGAAAGTGTTGAATGATGATGAAAGTATTTTCTTTTTGGAAATTTTCTTTCTCTTTGCGTCACCCTGCCTCGGTGGGAGACGGCCGACTTGTTGAAAAATATATATATATATATATATATATATATATATATATATATATATATATATATATATATATATATATATATTTATATGTATATAAATATATATATATATATATATATATATATATATATATATATATATATATATATATATTTATTATCACACTGGCCGATTCCCACCAAGGCAGGGTGGCCCGAAAAAGAAAAACTTTCACAATCATTCACTCCATCACTGTCTTGCCAGAAGGGTGCTTTACACTACAGTTTTTAAACTGCAACATTTACACCCCTCCTTCAGAGTGCAGGCACTGTACTTCCCATCTCCAGGACTCAAGTCCGGCCTGCCGGTTTCCCTGAACCCCTTCATAAATGTTACTTTGCTCACACTCCAACAGCACGTCAAGTATTAAAAACCATTTGTCTCCATTCACTCCTATCAAACACGCTCACGCATGCCTGCTGGAAGTCCAAGCCCCTCGCACACAAAACCTCCTTTACCCCCTCCCTCCAACCTTTCCTAGGCCGACCCCTACCCCGCCTTCCTTCCACTACAGACTGATGCACTCTTGAAGTCATTCTGTTTCTCTCCATTCTCTCTACATGTCCGAACCACCTCAACAACCCTTCCTCAGCCCTATGGACAACAGTTTTGGTAATCGGGCACCTCCTCCTAACTTCCAATCTACGAATTCTCTGCATTATATTCACACCACACATTGCCCTCAGACATGACATCTCCACTGCCTCCAGCCTTCTCCTCGCTGCAACATTCATCACCCATGCTTCACACTCATATAAGAGCGTTGGTAAAACTATACTCTCATACATTCCCCTCTTTGCCTCCAAGGACAAAGTTCTTTGTCTCAACAGACTCCTAAGTGCACCACTCACCCTTTTCCCCTCATCAATTCTATGATTCACTTCATCTTTAATAGACCCATCCGCTGACACGTCCACTCCCAAATATCTGAATACATTCACCTCCTCCATACTCTCTCCCTCCAATCTGATATCCAATCTTTCATCACCTAATCTTTTTGTTATCCTCATAACCTTACTCTTTCCTGAATTCACCTTTAATTTTCTTCTTTTGCACACCCTACCAAATTCATCCACCAATCTCTGCAACTTCTCTTCAGAATCTCCCAAGAGCACAGTGTCATCAGAAGAGAGCAACTGTGACAACTCCCACTTTGTGTGTGATTCTTTATCTTTTAACTCCACGCCTCTTGCCAAGACCCTCGCATTCACTTCTCTTACAACCTCATCTATAAATATATTAAACAACCACGGTGACATCACACATCCTTGTCTAAGGCCTACTTTTACTGGGAAATAATTTCCCTCTTTCCTACATACTCTAACTTGAGCCTCACTATCCTCGTAAAAACTCTTCTCTGCTTTCAGTAACCTACTTCCTACACCATACACCTGCAACATCTGCCACATTGCCCCCCTATCCACCCTGTCATACGCCTTTTCCAAATCCATAAATGCCACAAAGACCTCTTTAGCCTTATCTAAATACTGTTCACTTATATGTTTCACTGTAAACACCTGGTCCACACACACCCTACCTTTCCTAAAGCCTCCTTGTTCATCTGCTATCCTATTCTCCGTCTTACTCTTAATTCTTTCAATAATAACTCTACCATACACTTTACCAGGTATACTCAACAGACTTATCCCCCTATAATTTTTGCACTCTCTTTTATCCCCTTTGCCTTTATACAAAGGAACTATGCATGCTCTCTGCCAATCCCTAGGTACCTTACCCTCTTCCATACATTTATTAAATAATTGCACCAACCACTCCAAAACTATATCCCCACCTGCTTTTAACATTTCTATCTTTATCCCATCAGTCCCGGCTGCCTTACCCCCTTTCATTTTACCTACTGCCTCACGAACTTCCTCCACACTCACAACTGGCTCTTCCTCACTCCTGCAAGATGTTATTCCTCCTTGCCCTATACACGAAATCACAGCTTCCCTATCTTCATCAACATTTAACAATTCCTCAAAATATTCCCTCCATCTTCCCAATACCTCTAACTCTCCATTTAATAACTCTCCTCTCCTATTTTTAACTGACAATTCCATTTGTTCTCTAGGCTTCCTTAACTTGTTAATCTCACTCCAAAACTTTTTCTTATTTTCAACAAAATTTGTTGATAACATCTCACCCACTCTCTCATTTGCTCTCTTTTTACATTGCTTCACCACTCTCTTAACCTCTCTCTTTTTCTCCATATACTCTTCCCTCCTTGCATCACTTCTACTTTGTAAAAACTTCTCATATGCTAACTTTTTCTCCCTTACTACTCTCTTTACATCATCATTCCACAAATCGCTCCCCTTCCCTCCCGCACCCACTTTCCTGTAACCACAAACTTCTGCTGAACACTCTAACACTACATTTTTAAACCTACCCCATACCTCTTCGACCCCATTGCCTATGCTCTCATTTGCCCATCTATCCTCCAATAGCTGTTTATATCTTACCCTAACTGCCTCCTCTTTTAGTTTATAAACCTTCACCTCTCTCTTCCCTGATGCTTCTATTCTCCTTGTATCCCATCTACCTTTTACTCTCAGTGTAGCTACAACTAGAAAGTGATCTGATATATCTGTGGCCCCTCTATAAACATGTACATCCTGAAGTCTACTCAACAGTCTTTTATCTACCAATACATAATCCAACAAACTACTGTCATTTCGCCCTACATCATATCTTGTATACTTATTTATCCTCTTTTTCTTAAAATATGTATTACCTATAACTAAACCCCTTTCTATACAAAGTTCAATCAAAGGGCTCCCATTATCATTTACACCTGGCACCCCAAACTTACCTACCACACCCTCTCTAAAAGTTTCTCCTACTTTAGCATTCAGGTCCCCTACGACAATTACTCTCTCACTTGGTTCAAAGGCTCCTATACATTCACTTAACACTTAATCTCTCTCTCTCTCCTCTACATTCCTCTCTTCTCCAGGTGCATACACGCTTATTATGACCCACTTTTCGCATCCAACCTTTACTTTAATCCACATAATTCTTGAATTTACACATTCATATTCTCTTTTCTCCTTCCATAACTGATCATTTAACATTACTGCTACCCCTTCCTTTGCTCTATCTCTCTCAGATACTCCAGATTTAATCCCATTTATTTCCCCCCACTGAAACTCCCCTACCCCCTTCAGCTTTGTTTCGCTTAGGGCCAGAACATCCAACTTCTTTTCATTCATAACATCAGCAATCATCTGTTTCTTGTCATCCGCACTACATCCACGCACATTTAAGCATCCCAGTTTTGTGAAGTTTTTCTTCTTCTCTTTTTTAGTAAATGTCTACAGGAGAAGGGGTTACTAGCCCATTGCTCCCGGCATTTTAGTCGCCTCATACGACACGCATGGCTTACGGAGGAAAGATTCTTTTCCACTTCCCCATGGACAATAGAAGAAATAAAGAAGAACAAGAACTATTTAGAAAAAGGAGAAAAACCTAGATGTATGTATATATATATATATATATATATATATATATATATATATATATATATATATATTTTATTATCACACCGGCCGATTCCCACCAAGGCAGGGTGGCCCGAAAAAGAAAAACTTTCACCATCATTCACTCCATCACTGTCTTGCCAGAAGGGTGCTTTACACTACAGTTTTTAAACTGCAACATTAACACCCCTCCTTCAGAGTGCAGGCACTGTACTTCCCATCTCCAGGACTCAAGTCCGGCCTGCCGGTTTCCCTGAATCCCTTCATAAATGTTACTTTGCTCACACTCCAACAGCACGTCAAGTATTAAAAACCATTTGTCTCCATTCACTCCTATCAAACACGCTCACGCATGCCTGCTGGAAGTCCAAGCCCCTCGCACACAAAACCTCCTTTACCCCCTCCCTCCAACCCTTCCTAGGCCGACCCCTACCCCGCCTTCCTTCCACTACAGACTGATACACTCTTGAAGTCATTCTGTTTCGCTCCATTCTCTCTACATGTCCGAACCATATATATATATATATATATATATATATATATATATATATATATATATATATATATATATGCATGTGCGTGTCTGTGAAGTATGACCAAAGTGTAAGTAGGAGTAGCAAGATATCCCTGTTATCTAGCGTGTTTATGAGACAGAAAAAGAAACCAGCAATCCTACCATCATGCAAAACAGTTACAGGTTTCTGTTTCACAGTCATCTGGCAGGACGGTAGTACTTCCCTGAGATATATATATATATATATATATATATATATATATATATATATATATATATATATATATATATATATATATATATATATATATATATATATATATGTCGTGCCGAATATGTAAAACTTGTCAATTAGCAAGAACATTTGTTTACAATAATTTAATACAAAACAAACACAGTGAAATATATTTTTTTCGTTAGGTTCAGAATGATTTTGGTGAAATTATTGCATACACAAATTTTCACTTGTCCTATATGGCAAGATGAGTGTTGCTATTTAAGCCAAGATCGCAAGTTCTGCCTATTCGGCACGACACATATGTATATATATATGTACATTATATATATATAATATATATATATATATATATAATATATATATATATATATATATTATATATTATATATATATATATATATATATATATATATATATATATTATATATTATATATATATATATATATATACATAAACTTGAGCATACTGCCATAAGTCTTACTGGAACTCATACATACAGGTCCATGAAAGTTTTGGTTATAATAGAGCAGTTTAGAAGTTTAAAGCTCATACAATGCAGTTCTTAAGCTATAAATAAATAAGTTGGCTAAATCAATCAGGTAACTACTTCAGGGGCTCCTAATAATTAATAAATTCATGTTAATAATAAAATATAAATAAGCAAAATAATAATTATGTTAACAAGGTTGTTGTGACCGCCAGGGTTCTCACACACTAGTGTTCTGTTTAGCGCCACTTGTGATCAGTCTCATATGATCGTTCAACCAATGTTAATCTGTTGGAGGGAAAGTTTTCGCTTAATTTTATATCCAGTCTGTTTTAATTTTTTAGAAATCCAGCACAAGCGAGAGGAACGAGACACACTCACGTGTTTTAATACTCTCTGCAATTCCTCAATTTTATCTATTGGTTTTACTTGGCCACACTCCTACTGGACTATCTTTGCCAGTTTCCTGGACGGACGTGACATTAGCCTTTGTCCATATACATAAATCAGGAATAAAAGTTTGTGTAGTAAACCATGGATAGGCAGGTCATCTTTCCCATCAAAGAAGCAGCCGAGGGATCCAGGTTGGTATGTACAGTTGATAGCACTCACTGAGACGTCCTTATTACTAACACTGACAAATATATTTTACGTCCAGTCCTATGTGAACTACCAGCCTTGATTTACTGCCTTTTTCACTAGTCGTGACAATACCAAAGCAGCAGTCATGAGTACCTCATCCTCACCACGATGTGTCTTCATAAAATTTTGGAAAGTGTGAAGGTGACTGAGGTCTGGAGTGGCTACACTTTCAACACACAACTATTTTGAAATAGATGAGAGAGATAATATAGTAACATTTAGTTGTGACAGTGTGTCTTCAGTGTCAAAGCGGAAATTGTGAGCGTGGACGCCGTCCTCGGTGCCGTCAGAGGGGACATCTTTCTCAGTTTCGTCAGATTGGACACCGTCCTCGGTGTCGTCAACGCTGACATCGTCCTCGGTGTCGTCAATGCTGACATCGTCCACGGTGTTGTGAATGCTGACATCGTCCTCGGTGTTGTGAATGCTGACATCGTCCTCGGTGTTGTCAACGCTGACATCGTCCTCGGTGTTGTCAACGCTGACATCGTCCTCGGTGTTGTGAATGCTGACATCGTCCTCGGTGTTGTGAATGCTGACATCGTCCTCGGTGTCGTCAATGCTGACATCGTCCACGGTGTTGTGAATGCTGACATCGTCCTCGGTGTTGTGAAAGCTGACATCGTCCTCGGTGTTGTCAACGCTGACATCGTCCTCGGTGTCGTCAACGCTGACATCGTCCTCGGTGTCGTCAATGCTGACATCGTCCACGGTGTCGTCAATGCTGACATCGTCCTCGGTGTCCTCAGTGCTGACATCGTCCTGGGTGTCGTCAGAGTGGACATCGTCCTGGGTGTCGTCTGAGTGGACATCGTCCTCGGTGTCGTCAGAGTGAACATCGTCCTCGTCTGAGTGGTCACCAACCTTGTCCTACGAGTGGGCACCAATCTTATCCTCTGAGTGATCAAAATCCTGGTACTCAGAGTACAATACACTTAAGCAATATGTTACCAACAAGAATAACTACATTCCTACAATAGTTATCACCAGCATCTTAAAGGTGCAACTACAATAACTTGCCTCAGTGAGTTGATACAAAGTTGAACTCAATTCATCAATTTCCTTCTGGAGACACCTCTCACGAAACAAGCTGCTCACAATAGGAATATTAATGTCTGAGGCTGAACATGTGTGTGAGGCCACGTACCATGCAGCATCCTCACCCCACAACCAATCTGTCTTATATGTGTGCACAGATCTGTGGAGTACGTCACGCTTTAACTGTAGACTACTTGCGTGATGATCAAGCATCACCTGAACGCTTATCAAAATCGTAAGTCCGATAACTGCCAAAACGTATCGATACATGATGAATATTAATCAGGGAAGCGTTGTCAAGAATGATTGTTAATATTATTATTACACTGCTTACCAAGTAAATGGTAATAAGCTTTGTCAGTTAATAACGGTATATTGGAAGAAAGTACTGAGCTGCGTATTAGTGGCAGATGTTGTTAGTAGTACTTGTGGTGATAGTTGTGGTGGCAGTGAAAGTGGTGTTAGTAGTAGTAATCATTGTAGTGCTAGAGGTACATTAAGTAATTGAAGCTGTGGAAGTAGTAGCAGTAGTGGTGATACTTGTAGTTGTGGTGGCAGTAGGAGGGGGTGGAAGTAGTAGTGATAGCCTTAATAGTAATGATAGTGGTAGCAGTAGTGATAGTAGAGGGGTTCAGGGTAGTGGAAGTACCGGAAGTGATAGTACTGGAAATGGTAATACTGTAGTTGTGGTAGCAGTAGAAATAGTGGTAGTAGAAGTAATGGTAATAGTAGGGTTTATGGTGATGGTAGCAGTAGTGGTAGAAGCGATGAAAGTTCTGATAGTGGTACTTACTGCCATACTTGTGGAGGGAAGCAGCTAGGGGGGAGGGAAGCAGCTAGGGTGGAGGGAAGTAGAAAAGATGATGGGAAGTAAAGATGAAGGGATGTATCTAAGAGGGAGGGAAGTAGCTATGATGATGAAGGGAAGTAGCTAAGATAGCGGAGAGAAGTAGCAAACATGGAGGGAAGTAGGCAAGATGATGGAAAGAAGTAGCTAAGATGGAGGGAAGTAGGCAAGATGATGGAAAGAAGTAGCTAAGATGGAGGGAAGTAGGCAAGATGATGGAAAGAAGTAGCTAAGATGGAGGGAAATATGTAAGATGATGGAAAGAAGTAGCTAAGATGGAGGGAAGTAGGCAAGATGGAAAGTACTAGATGGAGGGAAGTAGGTAAGATGATGGAAAGAAGTAGCTAAGATGGAGGGAAGAAGGTAAGATGATGGAAAGAAGTAGCTAAGATGGAGGGAAGTAGGCAAGATGGAAAGTACTAGATGGAGGGAAGTAGGTAAGATGATGGAAAGAAGCAGGCAAGATGGAAAGTACTACATGTAGGGAAGTAGGTAAGATGATGGAAAGAAGTAGCTAAGATGGAGGGAAGTAGGCAAGATGGAAAGTACTAGATGGAGGGAAGTAGGTAAGATGATGGAAAGAAGTAGCTAAGATGGAGGGAAGTAGGCAAGATGGAAAGTACTAGATGGAGGGAAGTAGGTAAGATGATGGAAAGAAGTAGCTAAGATGGAGGGAAGTAGGTAAGATGATGGAAAGAAGTAGCTAAGATGGAGGGAAGTAGGCAAGATGATGGAAAGAAGTAGCTAAGATGGAGGGAAGTAGGCAAGATGATGGAAAGAAGTAGCTAAGATGGAGGGAAGTAGGCAAGATGGAAAGTACTAGATGGAGGGAAGTAGGTAAGATGATGGAAAGAAGTAGCAAAGATGGAGGGAAGAAGGTAAGATGATGGATAGTAGCTAAGATGGAGGGAAGTAGGTAAGATGATGGAAAGAAGTAGCTAGATGGAGGGAAGTAGGCAAGATGATGGAAAGTAGTAGCTAGATGGAGGGAAGTAGGGAAGATGATGGAAAGTAGTAGCTAGATGGAGGGAAGTAGGCAAGATGATGGAAAGTAGTAGCTAAGATGGAGGGAAGTAGGTAAGATGATGGAAAGTAGTAGCTAGATGGAGGGAAGTAGGCAAGATGTTGGAAATTAGTAGCTAGAGGGAGGGAAGTAGGCAAGATGTTGGAAAGTAGTAGCTAGAGGGAGGGAAGTAGGCAAGATGTTGGAAAGTAGTAGCTAGAGGGAGGGAAGTAGGCAAGATGATGGAAAGAAGTAGCTAAGATGGAGGGAAGTAGGCAAGATGACGGAAAGTAGTAGCTAGATGGAGGGAACTAGGCAAGATGATGGAAAGTAGTAGCTAGATGGAGGGAAGTAGGCAAGATGATGGAAAGAAGTAGCTAAGATGGAGGGAAGTAGGTAAGATGATGGAAAGTAGTACCTATATGGAGGGAAGTAGGCAAGATGATGGAAAGAAGTAGCTAAGATGGAGGGAAGTAGGCAAGATGATGGAAAGTAGTAGCCAGATGGAGGGAAGTAGGCAAGATGATGGAAAGTAGTAGCTAGATGGAGGGAAGTAGGCAAGATGATGGAAAGTAGTAGCCAGATGGAGGGAAGTAGGCAAGATGATGGAAAGTAGTAGCTAAGATGGAGGGAAGTAGGTAAGATGGAAAGTAGTAGCCATATGGAGGGAAGTAGGTAAGATGGAAAGTAGTAGCTAGATGGAGGGAAGTACGCAAGATGATGGAAAGAAGTAGCTAACATGGAGGGAAGTAGGCAAGATGATGGAAAGTAGTAGCTAGAGGGAGGGAAGTAGGTAAGATGAAGGAAAGTAGTAGCTAGATGGAGAGAAGTAGGCAACATGATGGAAAGTAGTAGCTAGATGGAGGGAAGTAGGCAAGATGATGGAAAGTAGTAGCTAGATGGAGGGAAGTAGGTAAGATGATGGAAAGTAGTAGCTAGATGGAGGGAAGTAGGCAAAATGATGGAAAGTAGTAGCTAGATGGAGGGAAGTAGGCAAGATGATGGAAAGTAGTAGCTAGATGGAGGGAAGTAGGTAAGATGATGGAAAGTAGTAGCTAGATGGAGGGAAGTAGGCAAAATGATGGAAAGTAGTAGCTAGATGGAGGGAAGTAGGCAAGATGATGGAAAGTAGTAGCTAGATGGAGGGAAGTAGGTAAGATGATGGAAAGTAGTAGCTAGATGGAGGGAAGTAGGCAAGATGATGGAAAGTAGTAGCTAGATGGAGGGAAGAAGGCAAGATGATGGAAAGTAGTAGCTAGATGGAGGGAAGTAGGCAATATGGAAAGTAGTAGCTAGATGGAGGGAAGTAGGCAAGATGATGGAAAGTAGTAGCTAAGATGGAGGGAAGTAGGTAAGATGAAGGAAAGTAGTAGCTAGAGGGAGGGAAGTAGGTAAGATGATGGAAAGTAGTAGCTAGATGGAGGGAAGTAGGTAAGATGATGGAAAGTAGTAGCTAGATGGAGGGAAGTAGGCAAGATGATGGAAAGTAGTAGCTAGATGGAGGGAAGTAGGCAAGATGATGGAAAGTAGTAGCTAGATGGAGGGAAGTAGGCAAGATGATGGAAAGTAGTAGCTAGATGGAGGGAAGTAGGTAAGATGATGGAAAGTAGTAGCTAGATGGAGGAAAGTAGGCAAGATGATGGAAAGTAGTAGCTAGATGGAGGGAAGTAGGCAAGATGATGGAAAGTAGTAGCTAGATGGAGGGAAGTAGGTAAGATGATGGAAAGTAGTAGCTAGATGGAGGGAAGTAGGCAAGATGATGGAAAGTAGTAGCTAGATGGAGGGAAGTAGGCAAGATGATGGAAAGTAGTAGCTAGATGGAGGGAAGTAGGCAAGATGTTGGAAAGTAGTAGCTAGATGGAGGGAAGTAGGCAAGATGATGGAAAGAAGTAGCTAAGATTGAGGGAAGTAGGTAAGATGATGGAAAGTAGTAGCTAGATGGAGGGAAGTAGGCAAGATGATGGAAAGAAGTAGCTAAGATGGAGGGAAGTAGGTAAGATGATGGAAAGTAGCAGCTAGAGGGAGGGAAGTAGGCAAGATGATGGAAAGAAGTAGCTAAGATGGAGGGAAGTACGCAAGATGACGGAAAGTAGTAGCTAGATGGAGGGAAGTAGGCAAGATGATGGAAAGTAGTAGCTAGATGGAGGGAAGTAGGCAAGATGATGGAAAGAAGTAGCTAAGATTGAGGGAAGTAGGTAAGATGATGGAAAGTAGTAGCTAGATGGAGGGAAGTAGGCAAGATGATGGAAAGAAGTAGCTAAGATGGAGGGAAGTAGGCAAGATGATGGAAAGAAGTATCTAGATGGAGGGAAGTAGGCAAGATGATGGAAAGTAGTAGCTAGATGGAGTTAAGTAGGCAAGATGATGGAAAGTAGTAGCCAGATGGAGGGAAGTAGGCAAGATGATGGAAAGTAGTAGCTAGATGGAGGGAAGTAGGCGAGATGATGGAAAGAAGTAGCTAAGATGGAGGGAAGTAGGTAAGATGGAAAGTAGTAGCTAGATGGAGGGAAGTAGGCAAGATGATGGAAAGAAGTAGCTAAGATGGAGGGAAGTAGGCAAGATGATGGAAAGTAGTAGCTAGATAGAGGGAAGTAGGCAAGATGATGGAAAGTAGTAGCTAGACGGAGGGAAGTAGGCAAGATGATGGAAAGTAGTAGCTAGATGGAGGGAAGTAGGCAAGATGATGGAAAGTAGTAGCTACATGAAGGGAAGTAGGCAAGATGATGGAAAGTAGTAGCTAGATGGAGGGAAGTAGGCAAGATCATGGAAAGTATTAGCTAGATGGAGGGAAGTAGTCAAGATGATGGAAAGTAGTAGCTAGATGGAGGGAAGTAGGCAAGATGATGGAAAGTAGTAGCTAGATGGAGGGAAGTAGGCAATATGATGGAAAGTAGTAGCTAGATGGAGGGAAGTAGGCAAGATGATGGAAAGTAGTAGCTAAGATGGAGGGAAGTAGGCAAGATGATGGAAAGTAGTAGCTAGATGGAGGGAAGTAGGTAAGATGATGGAAAGTAGTAGCTAGATGGAGGGAAGTAGGTAAGATGATGGATCGTAGCTAGATGGAGGGAAGTAGGCAAGATGATGGAAAGTAGTAGCTAGATGGAGGGAAGTAGGCAAGATGATGGAAAGTAGTAGGTAGATGGAGGGAAGTAGGTAAGATGATGGAAAGTAGTAGCTAGATGGAGGGAAGTAGGCAAGATGATGGAAAGTAGTAGCTAGATGGAGGGAAGTAGGCAAGATGATGGAAAGTAGTAGCTAGATGGAGGGAAGTAGGTAAGATGATGGAAAGTATTAGCTAGATGGAGGGAAGTAGGCAAGATGATGGAAAGTAGTAGCTAGATGGAGGGAAGTAGGCAAGATGATGGAAAGTAGTAGCTAGATGGAGGGAAGTAGGCAAGATGATGGAAAGTAGTAGCTAAGACGGAGGGAAGTAGGTAAGATGAAGGAAAGTAGTAGCTAGAGGGAGGGAAGTAGGTAAGATGATGGAAAGTAGTAACTAGATGGAGGGAAGTAGGTAAGATGATGGAAAGTAGTAGCTAGATGGAGGGAAGTAGGCAAGATGATGGAAAGTAGTAGCTAGATGGAGGGAAGTAGGCAAGATGATGGAAAGTAGTAGCTAGATGGAGGGAAGTAGGTAAGATGATGGAAAGTAGTAGCTAGATGGAGGGAAGTAGGCAAGATGATGGAAAGTAGTAGCTAGATGGAGGGAAGTAGGCAAGATGATGGAAAGTAGTAGCTAGATGGAGGGAAGAATGTAAGATGATGGAAAGTAGTAGCTAGATGGAGGGAAGTAGGCAAGATGATGGAAAGTAGTAGCTAGATGGAGGGAAGTAGGCAAGATGATGGAAAGTAGTAGCTAGATGGAGGGAAGTAGGCAAGATGTTGGAAAGTAGTAGCTAGATGGAGGGAAGTAATCAAGATGATGGAAAGAAGTAGCTAAGATGGAGGGAAGTAGGTAAGATGATGGAAAGTAGTAGCTAGATGGAGGGAAGTAGGCAAGATGATGGAAAGAAGTAGCTAAGATGGAGGGAAGTAGGTAAGATGATGGAAAGTAGCAGCTAGAGGGAGGGAAGTAGGCAAGATGATGGAAAGAAGTAGCTAAGATGGAGGGAAGTACGCAAGATGACGGAAAGTAGTAGCTAGATGGAGGGAAGTAGGCAAGATGATGGAAAGTAGTAGCTAGATGGAGGGAAGTAGGCACGATGATGGAAAGAAGTAGCTAAGATGGAGGGAAGTAGGTAAGATGATGGAAAGTAGTAGCTAGATGGAGGGAAGTAGGCAAGATGATGGAAAGAAGTAGCTAAGATGGAGGGAAGTAGGCAAGATGATGGAAAGTAGTAGCTACATGAAGGGAAGTAGGCAAGATGATGGAAAGTAGTAGCTAGATGGAGGGAAGTAGGCAAGATGATGGAAAGTAGTAGCTAGACGGAGGGAAGTAGGCAAGATGATGGAAAGTAGTAGCTAGATGGAGGGAAGTAGGCAAGATGATGGAAAGTAGTAGCTACATGAAGGGAAGTAGGCAAGATGATGGAAAGTAGTAGCTAGATGGAGGGAAGTAGGCAAGATGATGGAAAGTAGTAGCTAGATGGAGGGAAGTAGGCAAGATGATGGAAAGTAGTAGCTAGATGGAGGGAAGTAGGCAAGATGATGGAAAGTAGTAGCTAGATGGAGGGAAGTAGGCAATATGATGGAAAGTAGTAGCTAGATGGAGGGAAGTAGGCAAGATGATGGAAAGTAGTAGCTAAGATGGAGGGAAGTAGGCAAGATGATGGAAAGTAGTAGCTAGAGGGAGGGAAGTAGGTAAGATGATGGAAAGTAGTAGCCAGATGGAGGGAAGTAGGTAAGATGGATAGTAGTAGCTAGATGGAGGGAAGTAGGTAAGATGATGGAAAGTAGTAGCTAGATGGAGGGAAGTAGGTAAGATGATGGAAAGTAGTAGCTAGATGGAGGGAAGTAGGTAAGATGGAAAGTAGTAGCTAGATGGAGGGAAGTAGGTAAGATGAAGGAAAGTAGTAGCTAGAGGGAGGGAAGTAGGTAAGATGATGGAAAGTAGTAGCTAGATGGAGGGAAGTAGGTAAGATGATGGAAAGTAGTAGCTAGATGGAGGGAAGTAGGCAAGATGATGGAAAGTAGTAGCTAGATGGAGGGAAGTAGGCAAGATGATGGAAAATAGTAGCTAGATGGAGGGAAGTAGGTAAGATGGAAAGTAGTAGCTAGATGAAGGGAAGTAGGTAAGATGGAAAGTAGTAGCTAGATGGAGGGAAATAGGCAAGATGATGGAAAGTAGTAGCTAGATGGAGGGAAGTAGGTAAGATGATGGAAATTAGTAGCTAGATGGAGGGAAGTAGGTAAGATGATGGAAAGTAGCAGCTAGATGGAGGGAAGTAGGTAAGATGATGAAGGGAATCAACTAAACTCGACTCACGAAATCGTAATGACACCTGGAGAGTTTACCTGGAGTTTACCTGGAGAGAGTTCCGGGGGTCAACGCCCCCGCGGCCCGGTCTGTGACCAGCCCTCCTGGTGGATCAGAGCCTGATCAACCAGGCTGTTGCTGCTGGCTGCACGCAAACCAACGTACGAGCCACAGCCCGGCTGATCAGGAACTGACTTTAGGTGCTTGTCCAGTGCCAGCTTGAAGACTGCCAGGGGTCTGTTGGTAATCTCCCTTATGTGTGCTGGGAGGCAGTTGAACAGTCTCGGGCCCCTGACACTTATTGTATGGTCTCTTAACGTGCTAGTGACACCCCTGCTTTTCATTGGGGGGATGGTGCATCGTCTGCCAAGTCTTTTGCTTTCGTAGTGAGTGATTTTCGTGTGCAAGTTCGGTACTAGTCCCTCTAGGATTTTCCAGGTGTATATAATCATGTATCTCTCCCTCCTGCGTTCCAGGGAATACAGGTTTAGGAACCTCAAGCGCTCCCAATAATTGAGGTGTTTTATCTCCGTTATGCGCGCCGTGAAAGTTCTCTGTACATTTTCTACGTCGGCAATTTCACCTGCCTTGAAAGGTGTTGTTAGTGTGCAGCAATATTCCAGCCTAGATAGAACAAGCGACCTGAAGAGTGTCATCATGGGCTTGGCCTCCCTAGTTTTGAAGGTTCTCATTGTCCATCCTGTCATTTTTCTAGCAGATGCGATTGATACAATGTTATGGTCCTTGAAGGTGAGATCCTCCGACATGATCACTCCCACGATTGCATATGCACCACTGGTTAGCACAGGGACCACTGGTTAGCACAGGCACCACTGGTTAGCATAGGCACCACTGGTTAGCATAGGCACCACTGGTTACCACATGTACCACTGGTTAGCACAGGCAGCACTGGTTAGCACAGACAGCACTGGTTAGCACAGGCACCACTGGTTAGCACAGGCGCCACTGGTTAGCACAAGCACCACTGGTTAGCACAGGCACCACTGGTTAGCACAGGCACCACTGGTTAGGATAGGCACCACTGGTTAGCACAGGCATTACTGGTTAGCACAGGTACCACTGGTTAGCACAGGCACCACTGGTTAGCACAGGTACCACTGGTTAGCACAGGTACCACTGGTTAGCACAGGTACCACTGGTTAGCACAGGCACCACTGGTTAGGATAGGCACCACTTTTTAGCACAGGCACCACTGGTTAGCACAGGTACCACTGGTTAGCACAGGCACCACTGGTTAGGATAGGCACCACTGGTTAGGATAGGGAACACCTGTTAGCATAGGCACCACTGTTTAGCATAGGGAACACTGGTTAGCATAGGCACCACTGGTTAGCATACGCACTATTACAACCCAGGATTCCAAATGGCCTGTTATTACGGGTGTAATGGGAGCAAAATAAACACAGCAGAAAAAGTTTAGACTTATATTATCCTTCACCAATTTAGAACAGCAATATGTACACTATGTACAGTGATAAGTATAGTGCACTCCACGGTAAGCAAAGCAGAAATAGAAGCCACAAGATAGCAGACCGTGCTTCAACCAGCTCTAGAATGGGAATGACAAGGGCAGACAGGAGAGCGGTACCCACATAACCTCTGCGATTGCCAAAACCTTCTTATTGGCTAGAACCTGGTCACTAGTTGAACGACGGGGCCCCATCATCAACTCTTAGCAACCTGGTTCGCTGGTTGGGGGAGATAGCCTGTAAATGAGGGTGTGTACATGCGCCGAATAAAGGTTACGTACTCTTTGCATGCCACACCCCCACCCCGAGAAGGCTCAGGATTAGGCTGCCACCTCCCAGTGGTAACCGTGCCGCCATGGCACAAAATAATGGGACCGCCTTTCCTCTCCACCATCCAACTCTTAGATAGAGCTCAGCTTTTCTCGTGACCAAAAGCCAAACCCTAAACTTAGAGTGAGACAGCAGTCAGACAGGCTAGCATAGGTCCAAGATACAGGCGGACGGTAGCCCGCATCCCCTCACTAAAAAAAAAAAAAAAAAAAACCCACACCAGGGGATAAAAAAAAAGAGCGTGAAAAGGGGTTACCACAAATAACATCCTAACCTAAATAAAATATTATACTCTAGATAAAGAGTCTGCCAACATATTTTCTTTGCCGGCAATATATTTAATGGAAATATTATAGGGCTGCAGCCTTAGCGTCCAGCGCATAAGCCTTGTGTTGTGGTTCTTCATGGCTTGGAGATATACTAGAGGATTGTGATCACTGTAGACTGTGACCACCTGCGATGTCTGGCCCACATAAACATCGAAATGCTCCAAAGCCAGTACCAGCGCGAGGGCTTCTTTTTCAATGGTAGAGTAAGCCCTCTGATGTGGCTGGAACTTGGCTGAAAAGTATGCTACAGGCTGCAACTCCTTGTTCCCGATTTGTAATAGTACTGCCCCAACCCCAGACTCACAAGCATCAACCTGTAATGAAAAAGGTTTGGAGAAGTCTGGAGACAAGAGAATGGGTGCAGTACACAATAATCTTTTTGCTTTATTAAAAGCAGTGTTACAGTCTGAGGTCCAATTAAAGGGAACTTTGTGACTGGTAAGAGAGGTAAGAGGGGCTACAATATCTGAGAAATTCTTACAGAATCTTCTGTAAAATCCTATCATGCCTAGGAAACGTTGAAGAGATTTCCTATCATGAGGAACTGGATAATCTTTAATAGAAAGAACTTTAGCAAGTTTAGGTGCAACTTTACCACTACCTACTTCATGGCCTAGAAAAGTGACAGTGGCCTGGCCAAAGGAAGATTTAGATAAATTAACTGTTAAATGGGAACTCTTAAAGGTCTCAAACAGAGCCTTAAGTCTAAGTAGGTGTTGATCCCAAGTATCAGACACCACAACAATATCATCTAGGTACGCTGCCGTGCCTTCAAGTCCTTTAATAGCCTGATGGATAAGTTTCTGGAATGAAGAGGGGGAATTTTTCATTCCGAAGGGGGTAACTGTGTATTGATAATGACCTCCTGGAATTACGAAGGCAGAGATTTCCTTCGCCTTATCCGTCAAAGGTACCTGATAGTAGCCTTTAAGGAGATCTAACTTGGACACAAAAGTAGCCTTACCCACAAAGTCAATTACGTCATCCAGACGAGGAAGAGGGTAAGCATCTGTAATGGTGACCTCGTTCACCTTACGGTAGTCTGTACACATACGAAACCCTCCATCAGCCTTCTTCACAAGGATGCACGGTGAAGCCCATGGACTAGATGACTCCTCCACTAAACCATGCTTTAACAAAAATTCTACTTCCTGCTGAAGTAGCCTTTGCTTTTCAGGATTAGCTCTGTAGGGGGAGAGTTTAATTGGTTTAGAGTTTCCCACATCTACATCATGATAACCTAACGTACATTTTTTCGGCACATCCGAAAAAATATTAGGATATGACTGTAGAAGCTCCGTTAAATTTGTTGCTTGCATTTCAGATAATCCCTCCATTAAAGGGCTAGGATCCTTGAGGAGGACAGAATTTGAAAGTTTAATATTAATTTCAGAGATAGAGTGCAAAGAGTCAGAGTCGTCCTCAGAGGTAGAGGACAGAGTCATTACTGGGACTTTATCTGGTGTATGAAAGGCCTTTATTTGATTAATGTGGTAAGTTTTAGTTTTTGAGGTCTTATCAATGGGAGCTACCACATAATTTACATCAGATAATCTACTTACAATCTGCATAGGTCCCGTAAATCTAGCTTTCAAGGTGTGGCCAGGTATAGGTTCCTGCACCAACACCTTGTCTCCTGGATGGAAGGAGCGGAATTGTGCACTTCTGTCATACCTCTGTTTCATCTTGCTTTGAGCTGTCTTTAGGTTAGCCTTGGCTAACTGACGTGCCACCTGCAACCTTGAAGACGGATTGTAGAGTGTTGAGCTAACGTCTTCTCCCATCCATCCTTCTTTGAGCACCCGAAGAGGACCTCGTACATTGTGCCCAAAGATCAGCTCAAACGGACTATACCCTGTAGACTCTTGCACCGTCTCTCGTACTGAGAACAGCAACAAAGGTAGTGATTCATCCCAGTCTGTAGGAAAGTGCATGCAAAAAGTTCTCATCATTGTTTTTAATGTCTGGTGGAATCTTTCCAAGGCGCCTTGGGACTGAGGATGATAGGCAGTGGATAAGTTGTGGATTATCCCTAACCTAGTTAATACTTCCCTAAATGCTTTGGCAGTGAAGTTAGTACCTTGATCACTTTGAATAGTTTTAGGAATGCCAAAACAAGAAATGAATTTTGTTAAAGCTTTGAGAATAGCTTTAGTATTAATACTATGCATGGGAATTGCTTCAGGATATCTGGTTACTTTATCCATAATCGTAAATAAATATTGATTTCCAGACTTTGACCTAGGTAGTGGACCTACACAATCTATAATTAAATCTGCAAAAGGTTCTCCATCAGCAGGTATAGGTTGGAGAGGTGCAGGTTTAATGGAATGTCCAGGTTTCCCAACTTGCTGACATTCTCGGCAACACCTAATATGATTCTTCACATCTTTCTTTAATTTTGGCCAATAAAATTCTTTTGTGATTCTATACAAGGTTTTTGTAATTCCTAAGTGACCTCCTAATGACGTGTTATGAGCTATATTTAATATTTGAGGTCTATACTTTGTTGGAACCACTAACCTGTTAAACAATTGCCGGCCCTCTATCTCCTTACCAGTCTCAGTGCAGATCAAATAATCGTTTTTAACTTCATACTTGACCGGATGACCCAAAGAGGATTTACCCATGGCTGCCTCAAAAGCGAATTTTAAAGAAGGGTCCTTTCGTTGTTCCTCCCGGAAGGACAGTCCCTCGGGCATGGAAACAGAGACATCTGGCAATCCTGCAACCTGGGAATAGGAAGGCTTGATCGGGGTCTGTTCACTTGATTTACGAGGCTCCGGCCGGTGTGCCTCATAAAACAACGTGGCTATTCCGAGATCGGAGTCGTCCAAGGATAGGTCAACATTCTCTCCAGACAACCCTTGGGATGTTGCCCGAGTTATGGCCAACACCGGAGAAGAATTAATCATTATAGGTTCAGGACACGAACTAACAGTAGTAATGTTATTACCCAGTAATAACATTGCATCTTTCATGGGGAATCCTTTTGAGACACCTACAGTCAAGTACCCAGTGTAATATTTGCACTGTACATAAATTTTATGCAAAGGAACAGAATATATAGCTCCTCCAAATGCTTCCAATAAAACAGAGGAATTCAAAGAAGTATTCTCTGAAAGGGGTAATATTCCCTCTCTTACAAGTGAGCAATATGCTCCAGTATCTCTAAAGGTCTTTACTTTAGTTGTTTCTGAGTTTTCCTGAAGGGAAATAAGACTCTTGCAATAATAAGGGGCCATACCTTTTTCTACTTCTCTAGGGGACATGTTACTAGGGATATTAGAGATTTTCCCAATGGGTTGGGGTTTATGGGGGCAGTTGGGACGGATGTGACCTACTTTGTTGCAGAGGAAGCAGACGACAGGCTTGCCCTTTACTCCCTGCTGACGTTGCAAATGGTGTCGTTCTGGCTGGTGTCTCTCTGGATACTGTTGTCGAGATGCACCATGAGTAGTTTGCCTCTCCGCAGGTGGACCATATGTTGAGAAGCGTGGCTCACCAGGTGACTTAGTTGGCTGACGTAGACGTTCTCCCTCCGGCTGGCACTTCATTCTCCAAGGTTGACGATCTCTGCTCATGCCAGGCTGTTGAAAAGAGAGACGGGACCGCTCGGACAAGGAGCGGTTAGTTTCGAAGGTATCAGCCAACCTGGCTGCCTCCAATGCAGTGGTTAAGTCACGATCCTGCAGAAAGACTCGAACCTCTGGTCCCACAGACTCCAGCAGGTTATCAATCAGAATAAGCTGCACCAGCTCCTCAAAGGTAGAGACACCACTTGCTTTATACCAGCTGGTAAAAGCTTTGGTTTGCTGTCTCACAAAGTCCACTAGGGATTGACCAAGCTGCCGCCTGCTTAATTTAAAATTCTTGCGGTATTTGGCTGGGATACATGTATATGCTCCCAACACTGTGGTCTTCACTACTTGATAATCAGAAAATTCAGCGTCATTTAATACTGACGTAAATTCCTGTGCCTTACCCAATAATGCTGTATGAACCAACGATGCCCAATGCTGTTCCGGCCACCTCAAGGCTCGAGCCTGATTTTCGAAGCTTTCGAAAAATTGCTCTGGTTCGGCCTCATTGAAGCGGGGAACAAGCTGTACTGCTTTTTGTAAACTAAAATCATTTACAGAATGCGAAAACTGCCTCCTTTCTCTTTCCCTATCATATTCTTCCCTTGCGAATGCTCTCTGTTCCCTAGTTTGCTCAAGATTGATTTTTGCCAGCTCAAGTGCCAACGACGCTGATTCACCCTGAGACAACCCAGCTGCACTATACTGACCATTTTGCTCCGTAGGTGTATCATCTTCCTCCTGCGAGAACATAGGAGTTTTTGCCCTAGCTCCCGTAGAGGGAGGAGTCTGATGTGCCATCTCTTCTTCTATAAGTTTGTCAGCAATCAGTGAACGCAGTTGCGCAGCTGTGAGAGTGCGTTTGTATTTAATGCCAATGGAACGAGCAATTTGCCAACAACGCTGTAGGGACAATTTAGGTAGGTTATGCAAAGTATATGCCGACACCAGACGTCTGACTCGTCTAGGTGGCATAAGTTATTCGCTATGCACAGTACGATTGCAGAATACCCCAACGTAACACGTTAATTTGCAGAACACGCTTAGCTATGCACAGTACGATTGCAGAATACGCATACAAGCAAAGCCGACTGCAAAATTCTCCACACCGAACAGGCTAGTAACAACTGACACGCAAAATTTGTAAAGCAATGCCAGACAGCTACACTGTACTAGAAGATTGACCGTAGCGAAGCGAGCACACCGAACAAGCTAGTAGCGAGCTGTTGAACGATCACACAATAGCAAGGCTGACCATAAAGCAACTGACACGCAAAATTTGTAAAGCGTAGGCAAAGCTAATGCAAAGCCAGACAGCAAGCTGCACAATGTTCCTGCTACGAGCTTCACCCTAAGCTCAACCGTTTCTCTAAGTCCAGCTCCAGCTCTCGGACAGGCTACCCATATTACAACCCAGGATTCCAAATGGCCTGTTATTCCGGGTGTAATGGGAGCAAAATAAACACAGCAGAAAAAGTTTAGACTTATATTATCCTTCACCAATTTAGAACAGCAATATGTACACTATGTACAGTGATAAGTATAGTGCACTCCACGGTAAGCAAAGCAGAAATAGAAGTCACAAGATAGCAGACCGTGCTTCAACCAGCTCTAGAATGCGAATGACAAGGGCAGACAGGAGAGCGGTATCCACATAACCTCTGCGATTGCCAAAACCATCTTCTTATTGGCTAGAACCTGGTCACTAGTTGAACGACGGGGCCCCATCATCAACTCTTAGCAACCTGGTTCGCTGCTTGGGGGAGATAGCCTGTAAATGAGGGTGAGTACATGCGCCGAATAAAGGTTACGTATTCTTTGCATGCCACACGCACCACTGGTTAGCATAGGCACCACTGGTTAGCATGGGCACCACTGGTTAGCATAGGCACCATTGGTTAGCATAGGCACCACTCATTAACATAGGCACTACTGGTTAGCATAGGCAACACTAGTTGGCATAGGCAACACTGGTTAGCATATGCAACACTGGTTAGCATAGGCAACACTGGTTACCACAGGCACCACTGGTTACCCTAGGCACCACTGGTTAGCATAGGCAAGACTGGTTAGCATAGGCACCACTGGTTAGCATATTCACCACTTGTTAGCATATTCACCACTGGTTAGCATAGGCACCACTTGTTAGCATAGGCACCACTGGTTAGCATAGGCACCACTTGTTAGCATAGGCACAACTGGTTAGCATATTCACCACTTGTTAGCATATTCACCACTGGTTAGCATAGGCACCACTTGTTAGCATATTCACCACTTGTTAGCATAGGCACCACTTGTTAGCATATTCACCACTGGTTAGCATAGGCACCACTGGTTAGCATAGGCACCACTGGTTAGCATAGGCACCACTGGTTAGCATAGGCACCACTGGTTAGCATAGGCACCACTGGTTACCATAGGCACCACTTGTTAGCATTTGCACCACTGGTTAGCATAGGCACCAGTGATGCTTATGTTAACCTTCCTATGGTGTAGAAATATACCTAGCTGGATGAATATTATTGAAGCTAGCTGACCCAGTGGCTAACACGACGGTCTGGAGTTTTGATACTCTCTGACCGTGGGTTCTAACCCCACCCGTGGTATGGTTTGAAGCAGCTAAAATGAAGGGAAGTAGCTAAAATGATGAAGGGAAGTAACAGAGATGATAAAGGGAAGTAGTATATAAAAAAGTGAAGTTGTCAAAACGATGGGAAGTAGCTAAGACAATGAATGGATCTTAGATGAAGCAAAGTGAGAGAACCTTGGTGAGAATTCTCTCAGTGAACCTTGGTGAGAAGGCTCTCAGTGAACCTTGGTGAGAATTCTCTCAGTGAACCTTGGTGAGAAGGCTCTCAGTGAACCTTGGTGAGAATTCTCTCAGTGAACCTTGGTGAGAAGGCTCTCAGTGAACCTTGGTGTGAAGGCTCTCAGTGAACCTTGGTGAGAAGGCTCTCAGTGAACCTTGGTGTGAAGGCTCTCAGTGAACCTTGGTGAGAAGGCTCTCAGTGAACCTTGGTGAGAAGGCTCTCAGTGAACCTTGGTGTGAAGGCTCTCAGTGAACCTTGTTGAAAAGGCTCTCAGTGAACCTTGGTGTGATAGCTCTCAGTGAACCTTGGTGAGAAGGCTCTCAGTGAACCTTGGTGAGAAGGCTCTCAGTGAACCTTGGTGTGAAGGCTCTCAGTGAACCTTGGTGTGAAGGCTCTCAGTGAACCTTGGTGAGAAAGCTCTCAGTGAACCTTGGTGAGAAGGCTCTCAGTGAACCTTGGTGTGAAGGCTCTCAGTGAACCTTGGTGTGAAGGCTCTCAGTGAACCTTGGTGAGAAGGCTCTCAGTGAACCTTGGTGAGAATTCTCTCAGTGAACCTTGGTGAGAAGGCTCTCAGTGAACCTTGGTGAGAAGGCTCTCAGTGAACCTTGGTGAGAATTCTCTCAGTGAACCTTGGTGAGAAGGCTCTCAGTGAACCTTGGTGAGAAGGCTCTCAGTGAACCTTGGTGTGAAGGCTCTCAGTGAACCTTGGTGAGAAGGCTCTCAGTGAACCTTGGTGTGAAGGCTCTCAGTGAACCTTGGTGAGAAGGCTCTCAGTGAACCTTGGTGTGAAGGCTCTCAGTGAACCTTGGTGAGAAGGCTCTCAGTGAACCTTGGTGAGAAGGCTCTCAGTGAACCTTGGTGAGAAGGCTCTCAGTGAACCTTGGAGAGAATTCTCTCAGTGAACCTTGGTGAGAAGGCTCTCAGTGAACCTTGGTGAGAAGGCTCTCAGTGAACCTTGGTGTGAAGGCTCTCAGTGAACCTTGGTGAGAAGGCTCTCAGTGAACCTTGGTGTGAAGGCTCTCAGTGAACCTTGGTGAGAAGGCTCTCAGTGAACCTTAGTGTGAAGGCTCTCAGTGAACCTTGGTGAGAAGGCTCTCAGTGAACCTTGGTGAGAAGGCTCTCAGTGAACCTTGGTGTGAAGGCTCTCAGTGAACCTTGGTGAGAAGGCTCTCAGTGAACCTTGGTGAGAAGGCTCTCAGTGAACCTTGGTGTGAAGGCTCTCAGTGAACCTTGGTGTGAAGGCTCTCAGTGAACCTTGGTGTGAAGGCTCTCAGTGAACCTTGGTGTGAAGGCTCTCAGTGAACCTTGGTGAGAAGGCTCTCAGTGAACCTTAGTGTGAAGGCTCTCAGTGAACCTTGGTGAGAAGTCTCTCAGTGAACCTTGGTGTGAAGGCTCTCAGTGAACCTTGGTGTGAAGGCTCTCAGTGAACTTTGGTGTGAAGGCTCTCAGTGAACCTTCGTGTGAAGGCTCTCAGTGAACCTTGGTGTGAAGGCTCTCAGTGAACCTTGATGTGAAGGTTCTCAGTGAACCTTGGTGTGAAGGCTCTCAGTGAACCTTGGTGAGAAGGCTCTCAGTGAACCTTGGTGTGAAGGCTCTCAGTGAACCTTGATGTGAAGGTTCTCAGTGAACCTTGGTGTGAAGGCTCTCAGTGAACCTTGGTGTGAAGGCTCTCAGTGAACCTTGGTGTGAAGGCTCTCAGTGAACCTTGGTGTGAAGGCTCTCAGTGAACCTTGGTGTGAAGGCTCTCAGTGAACCTTGGTGAGAAGGCTCTCAGTGAACCTTGGTGTGAAGGCTCTCAGTGAACCTTGGTGAGAAGGCTCTCAGTGAACCTTGGTGTGAAGGCTCTCAGTGAACCTTGGTGAGAAGGCTCTCAGTGAACCTTAGTGTGAAGGCTCTCAGTGAACCTTGGTGAGAAGGCTCTCAGTGAACCTTGGTGAGAAGGCTCTCAGTGAACCTTGGTGTGAAGGCTCTCAGTGAACCTTGGTGAGAAGGCTCTCAGTGAACCTTGGTGAGAAGGCTCTCAGTGAACCTTGGTGTGAAGGCTCTCAGTGAACCTTGGTGTGAAGGCTCTCAGTGAACCTTGGTGTGAAGGCTCTCAGTGAACCTTGGTGTGAAGGCTCTCAGTGAACCTTGGTGAGAAGGCTCTCAGTGAACCTTAGTGTGAAGGCTCTCAGTGAACCTTGGTGAGAAGTCTCTCAGTGAACCTTGGTGTGAAGGCTCTCAGTGAACCTTGGTGTGAAGGCTCTCAGTGAACTTTGGTGTGAAGGCTCTCAGTGAACCTTCGTGTGAAGGCTCTCAGTGAACCTTGGTGTGAAGGCTCTCAGTGAACCTTGATGTGAAGGTTCTCAGTGAACCTTGGTGTGAAGGCTCTCAGTGAACCTTGGTGAGAAGGCTCTCAGTGAACCTTGGTGTGAAGGCTCTCAGTGAACCTTGATGTGAAGGTTCTCAGTGAACCTTGGTGTGAAGGCTCTCAGTGAACCTTGGTGTGAAGGCTCTCAGTGAACCTTGGTGTGAAGGCTCTCAGTGAACCTTGGTGTGAAGGCTCTCAGTGAACCTTGGTGTGAAGGCTCTCAGTGAACCTTGGTGTGAAGGCTCTCAGTGAACCTTGGTGTGAAGGCTCTCAGTGAACCTTGGTGTGAAGGCTCTCAGTGAACCTTGGTGAGAAGGCTCTCAGTGAACCTTGGTGAGAAGGCTCTCAGTGAACCTTGGTGTGAAGGCTCTCAGTGAACCTTGGTGTGAAGGCTCTCAGTGAACCTTGGTGTGAAGGCTCTCAGTGAACCTTGGTGTGAAGGCTCTCAGTGAACCTTGGTGTGAAGGCTCTCAGTGAACCTTGATGTGAAGGTTCTCAGTGAACCTTGGTGTGAAGGCTCTCAGTGAACCTTGGTGAGAAGGCTCTCAGTGAACCTTGGTGAGAAGGCTCTCAGTGAACCTTGGTGTGAAGGCTCTCAGTGAACCTTGGTGAGAAGACTCTCAGTGAACCTTGGTGTGAAGGCTCTCAGTGAACCTTGGTGAGAAGGCTCTCAGTGAACCTTGGTGAGAAGGCTCTCAGTGAACCTTGGTGTGAAGGCTCTCAGTGAACCTTGGTGAGAAGGCTCTCAGTGAACCTTGGTGTGAAGGCTCTCAGTGAACCTTGGTGTGAAGGCTCTCAGTGAACCTTGGTGTGAAGGCTCTCAGTGAACCTTGGTGAGAAGGCTCTCAGTGAACCTTAGTGTGAAGGCTCTCAGTGAACCTTGGTGAGAAGGCTCTCAGTGAACCTTGGTGTGAAGGCTCTCAGTGAACCTTGGTGTGAAGGCTCTCAGTGAACCTTGGTGTGAAGGCTCTCAGTGAACCTTCGTGTGAAGGCTCTAAGTGAACCTTGGTGTGAAGGCTCTCAGTGAACCTTGATGTGAAGGTTCTCAGTGAACCTTGGTGTGAAGGCTCTCAGTGAACCTTGGTGAGAAGGCTCTCAGTGAACCTTGGTGTGAAGGCTCTCAGTGAACCTTGGTGTGAAGGCTCTCAGTGAACCTTGGTGAGAAGGCTCTCAGTGAACCTTGGTGTGAAGGCTCTCAGTGAACCTTGGTGTGAAGGCTCTCAGTGAACCTTGGTGTGAAGGCTCTCAGTGAACCTTGGTGTGAAGGCTCTCAGTGAACCTTGGTGTGAAGGCTCTCAGTGAACCTTGGTGTGAAGGCTCTCATTGAACCTTGGTGTGAAGGCTCTCAGTGAACCTAGATGTGAAGGCTCTCAGTGAACCTTTATGTGAAGGCTCTCAGTGAACCATGGTGTGAAGGCTCTCAGTGAACCTTGGTGTGAAGGCTCTCAGTGAACCTTGGTGTGAAGGTTCTCAGTGAACCTTGGTGTGAAGGCTCTCAGTGAACCTTGGTGTGAAGGCTCTCAGTGAACCTTGGTGTGAAGGCTCTCAGTGAACCTTGGTGTGAAGGCTCTCAGTGAACCTTGGTGCGAAGGCTCTCAGTGAACCTTGGTGCGAAGGCTCTCAGTGAACCTTGGTGTGAAGGCTCTCAGTGAACCTTGGTGTGAAGGCTCTCAGAGAACCTTGGTGCAAAGGCTCTCAGTGAACCTTGGTGTAAAGGCTCGCAGTGAACCTTGGTGTGAAGGCTCTCAGTGAACCTTGGTGTGAAGGCTCTCAATGAACCTTGGTGTGGAGACTTTCAGTGAACCTTGGTGTGAAGGCTCTCAGTGAACCTTGGTGTGAAGGCTCTCAGTGAACCTTGGTGTGAAGGCTCTCAGTGAACCTTGGTGTGGAGGCTCTCAGTGAACCTTGGTGTGAAGGCTCTCAGTGAACCTTGGTGTGAAGGCTCTCAGTGAACCTTGGTGTGAAGGCTCTCAGTGAACCTTGGTGTGGAGACTTTCAGTGAACCTTGGTGTGGAGGCTCTCAGTGAACCTTGGTGTGAAGGCTCTCAGTGAACTTTGGTGTGAAGGCTCTCAGTGAACCTTGGTGTGGAGACTTTCAATGAACCTTGGTGTGGAGGCTCTCAGTGAACCTTGGTGTGGAGGCTCTCAGCGAACCTTGGTGTGAAGGCTCTCAGTGAACCTTGGTGTGGAGACTTTCAGTGAACCTTGGTGTGGATGCTCTCAGTGAACCTTGGTGTGAAGGCTCTCAGTGAACCTTGGTGTAAAGAAGACTCTCAGTGAACCTTGGTTGGTGTGGAGACTTTCAGTGAACCTTGGTGTGGAGGCTCTCAGTGAACCTTGGTGTGAAGGCTCTCAGTGAACCTTGGAGTACAGAAGACTCTCAGTGAACCTAGGATTTATTTTCAGTGGGCGGTTTAACATGAGTTATTTTAACAAACTCCTCAATCGACATTATCCTCCATGACACTTATTATATGGTATCTCACTTCCACTATATTCTATCTATAGGAGCTGTATTTGGAATTTGGGGGGAATTGTTCACTGATTTTCACTATATTTTTAGGAGTTAATTTAACTTTTTTCCCACAGCACTTCCTAGGATTGAATGGTATACCACGATGATTCTCAAATTACCCTGATGCCTATACATCATGAAATATCGTCTCATCAATTAGTTCGCTCATTTCCTTGGTAGCCGAACTTTGATTTATGATTATTGTTTGAAAAGCTTTCATATCAAAACATCATAATACCTTCCCAGCCTTCCTACCTTCATCAACTGAATGACAACACCCTCATCCTCCCGCTGATCACAGGTATGCAGAAATTCCTCTAATATCTATTTATCTAAATTGACAGACACATGGAAGGATTTCCCTTCTTTTAGAAATGCCAACATGAGGATGTTTAGGACCTCAAGACAGAGCCTCTCCACTTATAGAACAATTAATATACTTCTATGATCACGCGATATTCATTCTCATTCTCATCACCACATTAGTAGTTTATATTCTAATCAATTCAGCTCTAAAGTCGTTTATTAACCGATTTCTACTTGAAAATCAAGAAATCGAAATTATCTGAACAATTCTACCTGCCATTATCCTAATCTTCATTGCCATACCTTCTCTCCGGCTCCTCTACCTTCTAGACGAAACTAACAACTCAAGAATCACCATTAAAACTATCGGCCATCAATGATACTGATCATATGAATACTCAGGTTTCCTAAATATCGAATTTGACTCCTACATAACATCTTTTGATAAAGATTTAAATTCAAACTTTCGTCTTCTAGATGTTGATAAACGAGTTCCAATTCCCTTTAATACTCAAGTTCGCCTTATTATCTCAGCAGCAGATGTGATCCACTTCTGAACAATTCCCTCCTTAGGAGTAAAAGCTGATGCCATCGCAGGCCGACTAAATCAAATTAGATTTTTAGTAGACCGACCAGGCCTATTCTACGGTCAATGTTCAGAGATGTGTGGGGCCAATCATAGATTTATACCTATCTTAATCGAAAGAATTTCAGTAGATTCCTTTTTAAATTGAATTTCTAGAAACTCATAATACCTATTTTCTCCCGACTCCAGATAACTTATAAAAGTTTAGGTCTTTTAAACCAAAAAAAAAGTAGTTTCCTACTTTTAGAGACAAAAATTAGTTAAAAAATAACATTAGCTTGACAAGCTAAAATTGTCATATTCCAGATATTTTTGTATGCCTCAAATAGGACATTTATTGTGATTTAATTTTTTTCTAATATTTATCTTAGGTTTTACTTTATTTGTTACCATCAACTTCTCCAAACTTCCAATCAAAACAGAAACCTTTACTCATAAACCAACAACATTAGAAAAATTCTGAACATGATAACAAGATTATTTTCCATCTTCGAACCATCTTCAAGTATCCTCTCCCTCAACCTAAACTGGTTATCAACATTCCTAGGATTCTTATTTATCCCGGTTCTCTTTTGAGCCGCACCATCCCGATGACTTTACATATGATTTAAAATTGTATCCATCCTTCACAATGATTTTAACTCAATTTTAAGACCTTTCAACCCAGGTCTATCATTCTTATTTGTCTCATTATTCAGTTTCATCCTTTTTAATAAATCATTGGTTACTCCCGTACGTTTTAACTAGATCTAGACATTTAACAATAACCTTCACCTTAGCTCTGCCCTTATGACTATCCTTCATTTTATTTGGATGGCTTAATCACACTCAACATATATTTGCACATTTAGTACTTCAAGGAACCCCTAGTGTACTTATACCTTTTATAGTTCTCATTGAAACAATTAGAAACATCATTCGGCCAGGAACACTGGCAATTCGACTAGCAGCAAATATAATTCCAGGACATCTCCTCTTAACTCTACATGGAAGAATAGGACCCTCCCTTCCAACTAAGTTATTAACTCTACTCATCTTAGCCCAAATTCTTCTCCTTATATTAGAATCTGCTGTTGCAATTATTCAATCTTATGTATTTGCAGTTCTCAGAACTCTTTATGATAGTTAAGTAAATACATGTCATCACACAGACACCACGACTTTCATTTAGTTGACATAAGACCCTGACCTCTTACAGGATCTATTACAGCTATACTCCTTACATCGGGTCTTATTAAGTGATTCCATCAATTTAACCCAGATCTTTTTTTTTTAGATTTATCCCCATTATTTTAACCATAATTCAATGATGACGAGATGTAACTCGGGAAGGAACATACCAGGGACATCATACTCAAATTGTCATAAAAGAACTCCGATGGGGGATAATTCTCTTTATTGTCTCCGAAGTATTATTCTTCTTTTCCTTCTTTTGAGCTTTCTTTCACAGAAGACTCGCCCCAACAATTGAAATCGGTATATTCTGACCCCCAGAAGGTATTCAACCTTTTAACCCATTCCAAGTCCCCCTCCTTAATACCACTATCTTACTTTCATCAGGAGCGACAGTAACTTGAGCACATCACGCAATCCTTAACTCTAACCACTCTGAAGCTATAAAAAGTCTAAGATTGACTATTCTTATAGGAATCTATTTTACCTCTCTTCAAGCATACGAATACTTGGAAGCATCTTTTTCTATTGAAGACTCAATCTACGGAACCACCTTCTTTGTAGCAACCGGATTTCACGGTCTTCATGTAATTATCGGGACCTCCATCCTAACAGTTTGCTTCTATCGTCTTTACAAGTGTCACTTCTCCAATAATCATCATTTCGGATTTGAGGCCGCAGCTTGATATTGACATTTCGTTGATGTAGTTTGACTGTTCCTTTATGTTTTTATTTACTGATGAGGAAGATAATTTTTTAAATAACAAAAAAAGGCACAATACCGTGACTGGAATGATACACAAATAACCCGCACATAAAAGAGAGAAGCTTACGACGACGTTTCGGACCGTGACTTTGTCAATGGTCCAAGTCGGACCGAAACGTCGTCGTAAGCTTCTCTCTTTTATGTGCGGGTTGCAGCGCTGTATAGCCCTTGTGGCTTAGCGCTTCTTTTTGATTATAATAATAATATGTGCGGGTTATTTGTGTATAATTTTTTAGTATAATGTGGTACATCTATGTTCCAACTATGAAGTCTAATCCTTTAGAAAAATTAATTTTAACTAACAACTTAATTATTTCCCTAACATTACTAGTCACAGCGCTAATTATACTCTTATCATCAATTTTGTCAAAAAAATCCATCACTTTTTTTTTTTTTTTTATATTTTATTTAGAACAATACAATACAAGAAATAGATAAAGACAAAAACAGGTCTTACACAGAATAATCATGAACAACCACACAAACATGAACTTGAGATAACACAAATATCCCTCCTCACCCATACATGAAGACCCCTACACCTATGATAACCAATAACCGACTAATTCCAATTGCATTGTTATATGATTAACAAAACACATCATTATATACATATATTGTCACTTGTAAATTATAAAGTAAGACACCGTATACGTTAAATACAATTAACGTACTGTATTGAGAATAAGGTAAAAACAATATGTTCATCAAACACAGAATATATTAATAAACAAGGATCCAACACACTGACACCTCTACAATCATCTAACAACATGCATAAGAGTAACATACATAAAACAATGTCCTACTGCAATCAAACACATATATTGAGTATACGCATCACAAACCATGAAAACACATCATACGCCCAAGTTCATACACATTCACCCGCTACATACCAGGAGGCGACCCCGTTTCCACCCCTGACAGGCCATTAACATAATACATTATACCATCCCTACCCTGCCCCACCCACCTACTTTACAAATTTAATAAAACCTCTAATGTAATGTCTCTATATCCCTCAGAGAAATCCCGCTCCCACCTCCTCCCATAAAGTTCTCTATTACGGCACAACGTTTTATAAAACGTAACAGCCAATACCCTCCTCTTCACCCCACTTACCCCTTTCCCCCTCATTCCCCACATAATGTAGACATAATCTACCATAATGTACCCCACAGCCCTAATAATACTTTCATCCATACCCCCCACATCAAGACTCAATGCCCGCAGAAGAGAGAAGTATTGACCACTTATCTTATGCAACACCCTGCTCAACCAACCCCTGACGCTCCCCAACCCCTCACAAAAATACACTACATGGAATGCAGAATCCTCCCCGCCACATATTCCACATACCCCCCCCCCCCCCTCAACCACCCGTCTAGCTCGTAAGACCACTCCCGATGGTAAAATCCCATGCAAAAACCGATACATCACCTCACGTCCACGGGGTTGTAACCTTAACCTACCAAACCTTCTCCATATACATCCCCAGTCATACATGGGGAAAATCCCCTCCACCGGAGCCACAACCCTTTCCGCCGACATCCTACACAGCCTACTTATTTTTACCTTACCCAGATCCCTAACCATCACTGCTGCCCTCAAAATAGTTTCACACTCCCTCAACTCCGTCCCAGAAAACATGCGTTTCAATTTATTGTGTACCTTAACCAACCCCCCCCCAACTCACACCCTCCCTCATCACCTCCCTTTTAATAAAGATACATTTGACCCTCCTCTTTAAATTCATTAAACCCAACCCCCCCTGACGCACAGGTAACATTACTACATCCCTTCTAAGCCAATCACAACCTGAACCCCACAAAAATTTAAAAACCCCTCTAAGTATAGTTGCAATTGCCGTCCCCGTTAAAGGGAACACGGCAGCCACATGCCAAACCTTGCTATACAATAAAACGTTAATTACAATGGCACGCTGCACAAGGGTCAAATGATAAGGCCGCAATGCTCCCAATCGACCCAGTATCCTTTCTACCAACCTGACCGAATTATTAACACGTGCAACCTCAAGATCATCTGCATAGATTAGACCACAAATTTTTAATGACATCACCCGCTTCTTTACGACTGCACTACCCCACTCGACCCGCTCCCCCCAAGTTCCTAACCCCATAACCATGGACTTCTCCGAATTTACCCTCATACCAGTTGCACATGCAAACGTGTCGACCACTCCATCTAAGGCTTTTATGGACATCCCTTCTCTAACCAATACAGTAGTATCATCTACATACCCTATGAGAACAGGCCAAACGCCCCCAGTACCCCCCCTACCCCTTCACTAACGCCCATATGGCGCTCCACCATTCTATAAAAGGGGTCCTGTATGCATGCAAATAAAAGCTGTGACATAGGACACCCCTGTCTAAGACCTCTGCCCATGACAATCCTCCCCCCTAATCTTCCATTAATCTGTACTCTCACCATTGCCCCTCTATATAACGCCTCTACCCATCCCACTATTTCCTCCCCATAGCCCTGTTTCCTAAGGATAGCTCTCAACGCCTCCCGCTCCACCCTATCATAAGCTCCTTGCCAGTCTAGTGCAACCAACCCCGCCCCCCCTTCCCCCCCTTTTTCTTCCACGAAATCCCTTAAAAGACCATGTCCCACCCCCATAGACCTACCTGGCAACCCAAACTGGGTTTCCAATACAACCCTCCCTACAACACACTTGAGCCTATTTCCTAAAATTTTTGCAAATAACTTATAATCCGCGCATAACAATGATATTGTTCTATAGTCCCTGAGCGAACGCTGTTCCTTACCCTTCGGTACCAAAACAACTACAGCTGTTGCCTGTCTTCCACCCAACCTTCCCCTTACCTTCATCAAGTTCAGTAACCTCACCAAAAAACCTTTTATTAACTCCCAATGCTGTTGATAAAACTCCGCCGGCAGTCCATCGATTCCCGGTGCTTTGCCCTTTCGCATGGCACTCAAAGCTCTCCATATTTCCCCCTCAGTTATGTCCCCCCCCAAAGCTTCCCTATCACTGTGTCCTAACCTACATGGCACACTTCCACACACCCTCTCTAAATCCCCTAATCCTACCCCTTCCTCCCGCCAATACTTTTCGTACCACGTATCCGCAAACAACCCCATCCCATCCGTAGTGTGGATTACCTGACCCGCCCTATACCCACCCACCGACTCAAGAACCTCCAAACATGGAATAGCTGTTGCCTGCTGACGTTGTTTTTGTCTGCGCAACACACACGAAGACGGCCTATCTCCCCATAACACCTCCTCCACCCCCGCCATTACTCTCACCGCTTGGAACCGCTCGTCCTGAATTTCCCGCAACCGCTCTTTAAGTATCATAATGTTGTCCATCGGATAGACACCCTCTACTGTCCCTTTTACATAACAACCTCGTAACCTGTCCTCCAAATAATTAATCAACCCAAATTTTAAAGAATTAATCCTTTTCCCCTCCCGCACATAATAATGCCGAATCCGGTCCTTAGCCACACCATCCCACCACGTCACCACGTCCTCCACACCTTGTACCTCCTCAGTTAATCTCTCCCACAGCTCCCGAAAACCCCCCAACCCCTCCTCATCTTCCAACAGACTCGTATTTAATTTCCAATATCCCCTAGAGATACAAGCTAGAGAATCCCACTCTACTTCTACGACAACCGCCCTATGATCTGAAAAAGCTAGGTCAATAGTACGGACAGACTTTGACACTACCTTATGAGATATATACAACCTGTCTAACCTAGCCGCGTAACCTCGCCTCACGAAAGTATGCTCCACCTCCCACGCTCCCCCACCTACCACATCCCTCAACTGAACGTCCACCAATAGATTGCGTAATGCTGTCAACATATGCCCCGCCCCTCGAGGTTCCACATCCGCTCTCCTGATCACACAATTCCAGTCCCCACCTACGATGGCCACCTCAGGTAAACCACGGAAAGCAAAAACTAGATCATCACACACAAAATCCCTCTTTACTTTCATATCATTTTCAGCTGGTGCATACACACTTACAAAGGTTACCCTCTGCCCCATCCACCACCCATCCACACGCAACACCCTCCCCCCCCCACCCCCTTCACGTCTTTGCAACACAAACGGGCTCGCCTCCTTTATCAATAAACCCACACCACCTTTCAAACGTGCCGATGGCAGAGTCAACACCGTATACCCTTCCACCTCGAGCACTTTACCCTCCCTGAAATTATGCTCCTGTAGAAAGACTACGTCCACTCTGTATCGACGTAAGAGAATACGGAAGCATTCCCTCTTCATACCAGTACACAGTCCATTCACATTCACAGTCATGCATTTAAGGCCTTTCTAAAGCTTCCAATCCTTTCTCCTCTCACCCTTCCCAGGGCCTCTTGCCCCAGGGTCAACATGTGGTTTGTCACCATCCACCCCCCCCCCTTTTCGATGCCTCTTATCCTGGCTGTCACGAAAATATACATCCCTCCTCCCAGACCTCTGCGCGGGTGTCAGGACATCATCTGAGTCTGACGCAGCCGCCCTCTTCCTCGTGACACTCTCTACCGCCATACTGTCTTCCGAAGATTCCTCACAGTGAATATCAACCTCTACTGTGACCTGTCGCACAGAGCTCGGTGACTCCTCTCTGTGCCTGCAGTTGTCCTCCGTCCTTCACGTGCCTGTCCCGCCACACTCTCCTTTCAACTCAGGCACCATTTCACGGACCAAGCCATTATCCTCGCCCGAAGAAGGTAAATTTTTCAATACCTCGTCAAGCTCCTCCTCCAGCTCTTGCACCTCCTGCTGAATTAGCACATCCTCCCCCATCACCGGCAAAGTGGCCATTTTTGGCTCCACACAACTCGTGCCACGCCCATCATGCACCACAAGAGACTCTTCCACAATGTCACTCCACAGACGGCCATCTCCTCGATTTCCTTTGGAATTCTCCTCCACGACATCCACACCTGTAACTGGTGCTCCACCTGTTTGCGCCGGCGCCCTCCACTGCCTCCCACACGTCGCTGCCATATGGTCATACTCCCCACACAACCTGCATGTCCGTCGCTGCCCAGCATACGCCACTAGAATCTGGGTCCTAAACTCCGGCATCACGACGTATGACGGAATCGGGTGCCTCAGTGTCATTTTGAGGGAGAATGTACCCTCCGGACGTCCCATGTACGCACCTGCCGCCCACTTGCCTTGGGTTGCCAGATGCACGGTACCATAAGCAGCAAACACCTTCCGTAAGTCCTCCTCGTCAGCCTCGAAGGGGACATTTCGCAACTTCACCCACGTATAGTGGCGAGAGACGTCTATGAGTCGCACTTTGACAGCTGGAGTTACATCAATACTCACATGCTCAAATTTCGTCACCAACGACTCGTACACAGCCGTCGAATTTAACTTGACGAATAGACGATAGGCCCCATTCAGGGCCACACCATAAACCTCATCATCCTGCACTCCGTACGTTTCCCGGATGATTGCCGGAAGTAACACCTGCGCCGTAGAGGGGGAAATCGCCCCACGAAGCAGCTCAACGCCGACAGTGTTTATCCTACGTCGGATACTCAGCGCCATATTGTTGCTATGAGAGCTCTCCTGACAAACAGCAGAGGGGTGCTGTGCACAACCTCACTCCACCACAGTCAGGCAGCTAATGAAATCCATCACTGACCGAGAAAAAATATCCCCATTTGAATGTGGGTTTGACCCTAAAACCTCTGCTCGATTACCTTTCTCTCTTCGATTCTTTCTTATCGCTGTAATTTTCCTAATCTTTGATGTAGATATCACACTTATTCGCTCTCTTGCTTACATTTCCCCTTTCACAAATATCTTCTCTTGAAGATTCACAGGATTATTTTTTCTCCTAATCCTCCTCTTCGGCTTATATTACGAATGATATAAAGGAGCCTTAGAATGATCCAACTGGAAATGTAGTCAACAATGACATATGATTTGCATTCATAAATTGTTTTTTTCAAATTGGAAAGCGAAAATTTGTGTTTAGTTTCGGTCTAAATCTTGGTTTACACACCTCTAATTTTTGACAGAAGCCAAATTAGAGGCCTATCACTGTTAATGATAAAATTGAAATCTTCTTTCCTGTCAAAGAGAATAATGCCAGCGAAAAAGCTTATAACTTATTTCCCGAGCGTTTAGACTCCGTTCATTTCTCTTTTTTATAGTGTATAAAACATATTACATTTTCAATGTAAAGCTGAAGATCTTTTCTTCTAGAAATATTACTTACAGGTCCATAACCACCTTTGCAGCTTCAATGCAAAATTCTGATTTAAAATATATATGTAAAATTAGATAAAAATATAAAACAATAATAACCCAAACAAAAAATCCTTTTATATAAACAATAATCATATTATCTTGTCTAAGCTGCAAGTACCTGGAACCTCTTATTAATCCATAAAACCCTCCTTCACCTCCAAAATATTCTGATCAACCTTTGTCACCAACCTTAAAAAAAATATCCCCTGTTCCCAACCTTCAACAGGACACTCTAAATGTTGACAAAATAGGTATAAATCATATAGATCCTATAAATACAATATAAGAATAAAACCCTACAGACTTAAGTCTAGATCTCGCCCTCACATAACACAAAAGAGCCCCAATACCTTTCACTAATAAAGCCAAAACTTTAAGCAAAACCTTCAAACAAATCATGTAAGGCTCTGGAAGCACCACCCAGGCTAAAACACATCCGCCCCTCACAGCCACAATCCTCAATGCTACTATGCCCCTTAATATCATCCTATGCCTCTCTCTAACAAATATCATAGACCTTATATTAGGAAAACATCTTAATCTATAATAAATCAACCGAAAAGTATAACATACCGTTAAACCAGCACCTAAGACATATAAAAGAAACCTAAAAATATTAATTTCCCTTATAAACGCCACTTCTAATATCAAATCATTAGAATAAAACCCAGCCAAAAAAGGCATGCCACATAGAGCTAGAATGGGTAAATTCATACAAACTCTAGTTAAAGGTATGCATATTACCAACCTTCCTATATTCCGAATATCTTGATATTCCTTAACCCTATGAATTACCATACCAGCACACATAAACAACAAAGCCTTAAATAAAGCGTGGGTCAACAAATGAAAAAAAGCAAGGTCAGTAAATCCTAAAGATAAAATACTTATTATTACTCCTAACAGTCTTAAAGTTGATAAAGCAATGATTTTCTTCAAATTAAACTCAAAATTGGCCCCTAAACCTACTATAAATATAGTTAAACAAGAAACAATTATCAAAAACCTTCGTATACATGAAACCTCCAAAGCCCCACCATATCGTATTAAAATATAGACACCAGCTGTCACCAAAGTAGAAGAGTGAACCAAAGCCGAAACAGGTGTGGGAGCAGCTATCGCTGCTGGAAGTCAAGCCGAGAACGGAATTTGAGCTCTTTTAGTCATAGCAGCAGTACACACAAAAATTTTTATCAACAAAAAATCCCTACCTAAATACCTCCCATAAAAAAAATAAAATTTCAACCCCCTAACTGTCACTACATTACTTTTATCAAACACCTGACAGAAATATACACAAATAACATGCATATTTGGAGAATGAAACTTATGACGACGTTTCGGTCCGTCTTGGACCATTAACAAGTAACTCAGAAGCGGGAAGGAGAGGGAGCCAGTATATATACAAGAGTGAGACGGTGCCAATAGTAGTAGACGAGAGGATGAAACAGTGTAATTGTAGATATAGAAGTAGTAGTACCATAACCTGCCACAAACTACACCATCACCCTACACTGCTATCACCTGCCAGAAACTCTTCTCTATAAATAATACCTTAACACACTTTTACACTTCCGTAACATAACACCAACCAAACACTATTCTCTATTATCTCAACAACACATTCCACCCTTCCCTTCAGAACTATTCAGTCTCAGTTTTGACACATTCACGTCAATGGGCGTTACTATATTTACATTGGTATGTAATGGCGGCTAGCATCGCAGATGGGACCTCCTTCTGGTAAATACTTTCCATATTCCAGAGGGATAATCAACTATTCTTAAACGGCTGGCTCTTCATAGCTCTCAGGGTCTTCCACGACCTGAGGGACTTCTTCAACGACCTGAGGGACTTCTTCCCTGGGCTGAGGGAGTTTGCCCCTGGGCTGAGAGAGTTCTTCCCTGGCCTGAGGGAGTTCTTTCCTGGCCTGAGGGAGTTCTTCACTGGCCTGAAGTTCTTCCCTGGCCTGAGGAAGTTCTTCCCTGGCCTGAGGGAGTTCTTCCCAGGGCTGAGGGAGTTCTTCCCTGGGCTGAGGGAGGTCTTCCCTGGGCTGAGGGAGCTCTTCCCTGGCCTGAGGGAGGTCTTCCCCGGGCTGAGGGAGCTCTTCCCTGGGCTGAGGGAGGTCTTCCCTGAGCTGAGGGAGCTCTTCCCTGGCCTGAGGAAGTTCTTCCCTGGCCTGAGGGAGGTCTTCCCTGGGCTGAGGAAGCTCTTCCCTGGGCTGAGGGAGGTCTTCCCTGGGCTGAGGGAGCTCTTCCCTGGCCTGAGGGAGGTCTTCCCCGGGCTGAGGGAGCTCTTCCCTGGGCTGAGGGAGGTCTTCCCTGAGCTGAGGGAGCTCTTCCCTGGGCTGAGGGAGTTCTTCCCCGGGCTGAGGGAGGTCTTCCCTGGGCTGAGTGAGGTCTTCCCTGGGCTGAGGGGGCTGTCAGCCCTGGGAGGGCTTCCACGATCTGAGGGACTACTTCCCAGACTGGAGGGTTTTCTTCCCATTCCTTATAGTATTCCCAGATGTGACGGTATTTCCATGGCTGATGTTTTTCCCAGCCCTCACGTTCTTCGTTCCCGGCCTGAGGGACTTCTTCCCTGGCCTGAGGGACTTCTTCCCTAGCCTGAGGGCCTTCTTCCCTAGCCTGAGGGCCTTCTTCCCTAGCCTGAGAAACTTCTTCCCTGGCCTGAGGGACTTCTTCCCTGGCCTGAGGGACTTCTTCCCTGGCCTGAGGGACTTCTTCCCTGGCCTGAGGGACTTCTTCCCTGGCCTGTGGGACTTCTTCCCTAACTTGAGGGTCGTTTTTCCTGGCCTGAGGGCCTTTTTCCGTGGTCTGAGGGTCAGGTTCTCTGGCCTGAGGGTCTTCTTTAAAGGCCTCAGGATCTTCTTCCCAAACCTCAGGGTCTCCCACGATTTCTTCTTCTTCTTCACGAACCTCGACCTCGTCAGAGACCTGTGGGTCAGACCACGCCATCAGGTAATGAAGAATTGCACCAAGGAGGAAAGCCACTCCGAACAGAACCATCGCTGGAATGAAAGAGCTCTCATTCTTGTCTTTCAGAGCTTCAAGCCTTTCCCTGAGAGTTGGTATCTCGCTGTAAGCTTTATAAGCCGTAACGAAAGTGCCAGCTACAGGCCACTCGCATCTCTCTAACACCGGGATCACCTCTAATGGCTCGTCGTAAAGGCGATTCCACCAGCTCTTACAGTGCTAGATCTCCCGGAACACCTCGATGCGGAGGTGCTCGTGTTCCAGTGTTAGGTCCTCTACAACCTTCCCGAGGCACCTGCTTATCATCCATGTAACACCTAGTGCTACAGCAGCAAACAGAGCGTACCGAGCGCGCCTTGTAAAAATCATTTTGAATAATCAAGGTTCAAATATTAAAGTTTGCCGTAAGATGACACAAGGCCTGCTGGTTTCTTCTTTATTTCAGGAAACCAGAGTAATTATAGTACTTTGACCCCTATAATACTGCTTGGAGTATAGTTTTTGTTTGACATATTCACGTAATAACATGTATAGGATTTAAATAGTTAACCTCGAATTAAGAGGATCTGGTAGATGTAAGCTTATCTTCAAACTTTTTGTGGCTCGGTTGTTTATATTTCATAATTTCAGTATTTTCAAAGGTAAGGGATATGAAAATCATATTTTGGGCAGGGTATGCTATGAAGATCAGAAAAGAATGATAGAGTATGGTGATGACTTTAGAGCAACTCAAAAAAATTTAAATTTTATATGAGGGGTGCATAAGTTTTGTCATTGGAAGAGTAACTATTCTTTTCATCTATTTTTGAAGATGATTGGATACCAGTACGGTTCTCTGATGCTTGAGGTGTGCTTTTGACAATTTAGATTAATAAGGCAGAGTAGAGGTATATTTAGGATATTTGCGGGGAAGCTATTAGATTTTTAAAAGTGATACTTATTGAAGGAGTGATAATTTTATCACTAGTAGTGGTGATACATGTACTACTAGTAGTGGTGATACATGTAGTACTAGTAGTGGTGATACATGTAATACTAGTAGTGGTGATACATGTAGTACTAGTAGTGGTGATACATGTAGGACTAGTAGTGGTGATACATATAGGACTAGGAGTGGTGAAACATGTAGTACTAGTAGTGGTGATACATGTAGTACTAGTAGTGGTGATACATGTAGGACTAGTAGTGGTGATACATGAAGGACTAGTAGTGGTGATACATATAGGACTAGGAGTGGTGAAACATGTAGTACTAGTAGTGGTGATACATATAGGACTAGTAGTGGTGATACATGTAGGACTAGTAGTGGTGATACATGTAGGACTAGTAGTGGTGATACATGTAGTACTAGTAGTGGTGATACATATAGGACTAGTAGTGGTGATACATGTAGGACTAGTAGTGGTGATACATGTAGGACTAGTAGTGGTGATACATGTAGTACTAGTAGTGGTGATACATGTAGGACTAGTGGTGATACATGTAGTACTAGTAGTGGTGATACATGTAGTACTAGTAGTGGTGATACATGTAGTACTAGTAGTGGTGATACATGTAGTACTAGTAGTGGTGATGCATGTAGTACTAGTAGTGGTGATACATGTAGTGCTAGTAGTGGTGATACATGTAGTACTAGGAGTGGTGATACATGTAAGACTAGTAGTGGTGATACATGTAGTACTAGTAGTGGTGATACATGTAGTAATAGTAGTGGTGATACATGTAGGACTAGTAGTGGTGATACATGTAGTACTAGTAGTGGTGATACATGTAGTACTAGTAGTGGAGATACATGTAGTGCTAGTAGTGGAGATACATGTAGTACTAGTAGTGGTGATACATGTAGTACGAGTAGTGGTGATACATGTAGTACTAATAGTGGTGATACATGTAGTGCTAGTAGTGGCGATACATGTAGTACTAGTGGTGATATATGTAGGACTAGTGGTGATACATGTAGTACTAGTAGTGGTGATACATGTAGTACTAGTAGTGGTGATACATGTAGTACTAGTAGTGGTGATACATGTAGGACTAGTAGTGGTGATACATGTAGGACTAGTAGTGGTGATACATGTAGGACTAGTAGTGGTGATACATGTAGTACTAGTAGTGGTAATACATGTAGTACTAGTAGCTGTGATACATGTAGTACTAATAGTGGTGATACATGTAGGACTATTAGTGGTGATACATGTAGTACTAGTAGTGGTGATACATGTAGTAATAGTAGTGGTGGTACATGTAGAACTAGTAGTGGTGATATATGTAGGACTAGTAGTGGTGATACATGTAGGACTAGTAGTGGTGATACATGTAGGACTAGTAGTGGTGATACATGTAGTATTAGTGGTGATACATGTAGTACTAGTAGTGGTGATACATGTAGTACTAGTAGCGGTGATACATGTAGTACTAGTAGTGGTGATACATGTACTAATAGTGGAGATACATGTAGTACTAGTAGTGGTGATACATGTAGGACTAGTAGTGGTGATACATGTAGGACTAATAGTGGTGATACATGTAAGACTAGTGGTGATACATGTAGGACTAGTAGTGGTGATACATGTAGGACTAGTAGTTGTGATACATGTAGGACTAGTAGTGGTGATACATGTAGGACTAGTAGTGGTGATACATGTAGTACTAGTAGTGGTGATACATGTAGGACTAGTAGTGGTGATACATGTAGTACTAGTAGTGGTGATACATGTAGGATTAGTAGCGGTGATACATGAATGACTAGTAGTGGTGATACATGTAGGGCTAGTAGTGGTGATACATGTAGGACTAGTAGTGGTGATACATGTAGGACTAGTAGTGGTGATACATGTAGTACTAGTAGTGGTGATACATGTAGGACTAGTAGTGGTGATTCATGTAGGACTAGTAGTGGTGATACATGTAGTACTAGTGGTGATACATGTAGGACTAGTAGTGGTGATACATGTAGGACTAGTAGTGGTGATACATGTAGGACTAGTAGTGGTGATACATGTAGTAGTAGTAGTGGTGATACATGTACTAGTGGTGATACATGTAGGACTAGTAGTGGTGATACATGTAGTACTAGTAGTGGTGATACGTGTAGTACTAGTAGTGGTGATACATGTAGTACTAGTAGTGGTGATACATGTAGGACTAGTAGTGGTGATACATGTAGGAATAGTAGTGGTGATACATGTAGGACTAGTAGTGGTGATACATGTAGGACTAATAGTGGTGATACATGTAAGACTAGTGGTGATACATGTAGGACTAGTAGTGGTGATACATGTAGGACTAGTAGTTGTGATACATGTAGGACTAGTAGTCGTGATACATGTAGGACTAGTAGTGGTGATACATGCATTACTAGTAGTGGTGATACATGTAGGACTAGTAGTGGTGATACATGTAGTACTAGTAGTGGTGATACATGTAGGATTAGTAGTGGTGATACATGAATGACTAGTAGTGGTGATACATGTAGGGCTAGTAGTGGTGATACATGTAGGACTAGTAGTGGTGATACATGTAGGACTAGTAGTGGTGATACATGTAGTACTAGTAGTGGTGATACATGTAGGACTAGTAGTGGTGATACATGTAGTACTAGTAGTGGTGATACATGTAGGATTAGTAGTGGTGATACATGAATGACTAGTAGTGGTGATACATGTAGGGCTAGTAGTGGTGATACATGTAGGACTAGTAGTGGTGATACATGTAGGACTAGTAGTGGTGATACATGTAGTACTAGTAGTGGTGATACATGTAGTACTAGTAGTGGTGATACATGTAGGACTAGTAGTGGTGATACATATATGACTAGCAGTGGTGATTCATGTAGGACTAGTAGTGGTGATACATGTAGTACTAGTGGTGATACATGTAGGACTAGTAGTGGTGATACATGTAGGACTAGTAGTGGTGATACATATATGACTAGCAGTGGTGAATCATGTAGGACTAGTAGTGGTGATACATGTAGTACTAGTGGTGATACATGTAGGACTAGTAGTGGTGATACATGTAGGACTAGTAGTGGTGATACATGTAGGACTAGTAGTGGTGATACATGTAGTACTAGTAGTGGTACATGTAGTACTAGTAGTGGTGATACATGTAGTACTAGTAGTGGTGACACATGTACTAGTGGTGATACATGTAGGACTAGTAGTGGTGATACATGTAGTACTAGTAGTGGTGATACATGTAGTACTAGTAGTGGTGATACATGTAGTACTAGTAGTGTTGATACATGTAGGACTAGTAGTGGTGATACATGTAGGAATAGTAGTGGTGATACATGTAGGACTAGTAGTGGTGATACATGTAGTACTAGTAGTGGTGATACATGTAGTACTAGTAGTTGTGATACATGTAGCACTAGTAGTGGCGATACATGTAGTACTAGTAGTGGTGATACATGTAGGACTAGTAGTGGTGATACATGTAGTACTAGTAGTGGTGATACATGTAGTACTAGTAGTGGTGATACATGTAGTACTAGTAGTGGTGATACATGTAGTACTAGTAGTGGTGATACATGTAGGACTAGTAGTGGTGATACATGTAGTACTAGTAGTGGTGATACATGTAGGACTAGTAGTGGTGATATATGTAGGACTAGTAGTGGTGATACATGTACTAGTAGTGGCGATGCATGTAGTACTAGTAGTGGTGATACATGCAGTACTAGTAGTGGTGATGCATGTAGTACTAGTAGTGGTGATACATGTAGTACTAGCTGTGGTGATACATGTAGTACTAGTAGTGGTGATACATGTAAGACTAGTAGTGGTGATACATGTAGTACTAGTAGTGGTGATACATGTAGTAATAGTAGTGGTGATACATGTAGGACTAGTAGTGGTGATACATGTAGTACTAGTAGTGGTGATACATGTAGTACTAGTAGTGGAGATATATGTAGTGCTAGTAGTGGAGATACATGTAGTACTAGTAGTGGTGATACATGTAGTACTAGTAGTGGTGATACATGTAGTACTAAGAGTGGTGATACATGTAGTGCTAGTAGTGGCGATACATGTAGTACTAGTGGTGATATATGTAGGACTAGTGGTGATACATGTAGTACTAGTAGTGGTGATACATGTAGTACTAGTAGTGGTGATACATGTAGTACTAGTAGTGGTGATACATGTAGGACTAGTAGTGGTGATACATGTAGGACTAGTAGTGGTGATACATGTAGGACTAGTAGTGGTGATACATGTAGTACTAGTAGTGGTAATACATGTAGTACTAGTAGCTGTGATACATGTAGTACTAGTAGTGGTGATACATGTAGGACTATTAGTGGTGATACATGTAGTACTAGTAGTGGTGATACATGTAGTACTAGTAGTGGTGGTACATGTAGAACTAGTAGTGGAGATACATGTAGGACTAGTAGTGGTGATACATGTAGGACTAGTAGTGGTGATACATGTAGGACTAGTAGTGGTGATACATGTAGTATTAGTGGTGATACATGTCGTACTAGTAGTGGTGATACATGTAGTACTAGTAGCGGTGATACATGTAGTACTAATAGTGGTGATACATGTACTAATAGTGGAGATACATGTAGTACTAGTAGTGGTGATACATGTAGGACTAGTAGTGGTGATACATGTAGGACTAATAGTGGTGATACATGTAAGACTAGTGGTGATACATGTAGGACTAGTAGTGGTGATACATGTAGGACTAGTAGTTGTGATACATGTAGGACTAGTAGTGGTGATACATGTAGGACTAGTAGTGGTGATACATGTAGTACTAGTAGTGGTGATACATGTAGGACTAGTAGTGGTGATACATGTAGTACTAGTAGTGGTGATACATGTAGGATTAGTAGTGGTGATACATGAATGACTAGTAGTGGTGATACATGTAGGGCTAGTAGTGGTGATACGTGTAGGACTAGTAGTGGTGATACATGTAGGACTAGTAGTGGTGATACATGTAGTACTAGTAGTGGTGATACATGTAGGACTAGCAGTGGTGATACATGTAGTACTAGTAGTGGTGATACATGTAGGATTAGTAGTGGTGATACATGAATGACTAGTAGTGGTGATACATGTAGGGCTAGTAGTGGTGATACATGTAGGACTCGTAGTGGTGATACATGTAGGACTAGTAGTGGTGATACATGTAGTACTAGTAGTGGTGATACATGTAGTACTAGTAGTGGTGATACATGTAGGACTAGTAGTGGTGATACATATATGACTAGCAGTGGTGATTCATGTAGGACTAGTAGTGGTGATACATGTAGTACTAGTGGTGATACATGTAGGACTAGTAGTGGTGATACATGTAGGACTAGTAGTGGTGATACATATATGACTAGCAGTGGTGATTCATGTAGGACTAGTAGTGGTGATACATGTAGTACTAGTGGTGATACATGTAGGACTAGTAGTGGTGATACATGTAGGACTAGTAGTGGTGATACATGTAGGACTAGTAGTGGTGATACATGTAGTACTAGTAGTGGTACATGTAGTACTAGTAGTGGTGATACATGTAGTACTAGTAGTGGTGATACATGTACTAGTGGTGATACATGTAGGACTAGTAGTGGTGATACATGTAGTACTAGTAGTGGTGATACATGTAGGACTAGTAGTGGTGATATATGTAGGACTAGTAGTGGTGATACATGTACTAGTAGTGGCGATGCATGTAGTACTAGTAGTGGTGATACATGTAGTACTAGTAGTGGTGATGCATGTAGTACTATTAGTGGTGATACATGTAGTACTAGCTGTGGTGATACATGTAGTACTAGTAGTGGTGATACATGTAAGACTAGTAGTGGTGATACATGTAGTACTAGTAGTGGTGATACATGTAGTAATAGTAGTGGTGATACATGTAGGACTAGTAGTGGTGATATATGTAGTACTAGTAGTGGTGATACATGTAGTACTAGTAGTGGAGATACATGTAGTGCTAGTAGTGGAGATACATGTAGTACTAGTAGTGGTGATACATGTAGTACTAGTAGTGGTGATACATGTAGTACTTATAGTGGTGATACATGTAGTGCTAGTAGTGGCGATACATGTAGTACTAGTGGTGATATATGTAGGACTAGTGGTGATACATGTAGTACTAGTAGTGGTGATACATGTAGTACTAGTAGTGGTGATACATGTAGTACTAGTAGTGGTGATACATGTAGGACTAGTAGTGGTGATACATGTAGGACTAGTAGTGGTGATACATGTAGTACTAGTAGTGGTAATACATGTAGTACTAGTAGGGGTGATACATGTAGTACTAGTAGTGGTGATACATGTAGGACTATTAGTGGTGATACATGTAGTACTAGTAGTGGTGATACATGTAGTACTAGTAGTGGTGGTACATGTAGAACTAGTAGTGGTGATACATGTAGGACTAGTAGTGGTGATACATGTAGGACTATTAGTGGTGATACATGTAGGACTAGTAGTGGTGATACATGTAGTATTAGTGGTGATACATGTGGTACTAGTAGTGGTGATACATGTAGTACTAGTAGCGGTGATACATGTAGTACTAGTAGTGGTGATACATGTACTAATAGTGGAGATACATGTAGTACTAGTAGTGGTGATACATGTAGGACTAGTAGTGGTGATACATGTAGGACTAATAGTGGTGATACATGTAAGACTAGTGGTGATACATGTAGGACAAGTAGTGGTGATACATGTAGGACTAGTAGTTGTGATACATGTAGGACTAGTAGTGGTGATACATGTAGGACTAATAGTGGTGATACATGTAGTACTAGTAGTGGTGATACATGTAGGACTAGTAGTAGTGATACATGTAGTACTAGTAGTGGTGATACATGTAGGATTAGTAGTGGTGATACATGAATGACTAGTAGTGGTGATACATGTAGGGCTAGTAGTGGTGATACATGTAGGACTAGTAGTGGTGATACATGTAGGACTAGTAGTGGTGATACATGTAGTACTAGTATTGGTGATACATGTAGGACTAGGAGTGGTGATACATGTAGTACTAGTAGTGGTGATACATGTAGGATTAGTAGTGGTGATACATGAATGACTAGTAGTGGTGATACATGTAGGGCTAGTAGTGGTGATACATGTAGGACTAGTAGTGGTGATACATGTAGGACTAGTAGTGGTGATACATGTAGTACTAGTAGTGGTGATACATGTAGTACTAGTAGTGGTGATACATGTAGGACTAGTAGTGGTGATACATATATGACTAGCAGTGGTGATTCATGTAGGACTAGTAGTGGTGATAAATGTAGTACTAGTGGTGATACATGTAGGACTAGTAGTGGTGATACATGTAGGACTAGTAGTGGTGATACATATATGACTAGCAGTGGTGATTCATGTAGGACTAGTAGTGGTGATACATGTAGTACTAGTGGTGATACATGTAGGACTAGTAGTGGTGATACATGTAGGACTAGTAGTGGTGATACATGTAGGACTAGTAGTGGTGATACATGTAGTACTAGTAGTGGTACATGTAGTACTAGTAGTGGTGATACATGTAGTACTAGTAGTGGTGATACATGTACTAGTGGTGATACATGTAGGACTAGTAGTGGTGATACATGTAGTACTAGTAGTGGTGATACATGTAGTACTAGTAGTGGTGATACATGTAGTACTAGTAGTGGTGATACATGTAGGACTAGTAGTGGTGATACATGTAGGAATAGTAGTGGTGATACATGTAGGACTAGTAGTGGTGATACATGTAGTACTAGTAGTGGTGATACATGTAGTACTAGTAGTGGTGATACATGTAGCACTAGTAGTGGCGATACATGTAGTACTAGTAGTGGTGATACACGTAGGACTAGTAGTGGTGATACATGTAGTACTAGTAGTGGTGATACATGTAGTACTAGTAGTGGTGATACATGTAGTACTAGTAGTGGTGATACATGTAGTACTAGTAGTGGTGATACATGTAGGACTAGTAGTGGTGATACATGTAGTACTAGTAGTGGTGATACATGTAGGACTAGTAGTGGTGATATATGTAGGACAAGTAGTGGTGATACATGTACTAGTAGTGGCGATGCATGTAGTACTAGTAGTGGTGATACATGTAGTACTAGTAGTGGTGATGCATGTAGTACTAGTAGTGGTGATACATGTAGTACTAGTGGTGATATATGTAGGACTAGTAGTGGTGATACATGTACTAGTAGTGGCGATGCATGTAGTACTAGTAGTGGTGATACATGTAGTACTAGTAGTGGTGATGCATGTAGTACTAGTAGTGATGATACATGTAGTACTAGCTGTGGTACTTGCAGTGCAAAAAGTGTCGATAGTTGCTCTAGTGGTGGTGATACTGGTAGTACTAGTAGAGATAATAGTTACTCAAATTTTGGAGATAACAATACTGGTGGTGATAATTGCAGTAGTAGGGGTGATGCTTGTAGTACTGGTTGTAGTGATACTTGTAGTATTAGTGGTTATCGTTTTGCTTGATGAGGTGGTAGTTTAGTAGTTCTAGTAATGGCAACAACTATTGTACTAGTACTCGTAATAGTTGGAGAGTTAGTAGTCATTCTAGTAGTGGGGATAGTTGTCGTACTGGTAGTGGTGACAACTATAGTCCTAGGAATGTTGATACTTAATGTACTAGTAGTTGATACTAGAGGGTATAGTTGTGAATTGTTTAATACACGGTGGTGTATGTGTAATATATATATATATATATATATATATATATATATATATATATATATATATATATATATATATATATATATATATATATATATATATATATATATGTCGTGCCGAATATGTAAAACTGGTCAATTAGCAAAAACTCATTTAAAATTAAGTCCTTTCTAAAATTTTCTCCTATAAGTTTAAAGATAGGTTATTTTCATTAATGTTAATGTAATTTTTTTTAATTTTGCACCAGAAGAATCTTAGAATACTTACCTAACCTTATTATAACAAGAACAATTTATTTTAGACTAACCCAACTAAATATACTTTAGATTTGTTTACAATAATTTAATACTAAATAAACACAGTGAAATATATTTTTTTCGTTAGGTTCAGAATGATTTTGGCGAAATTATTGCATACACAAATTTTCGCTTGTCCTATATGGCAAGATGAGCGTTGCTATTTAAGCCAAGATCACAAGTTCTGCCTATTCGGCACGACATATATATATATATATATATATATATATATATATATATATATATATATATATATATATATATATATACATATCAATAACAACACTACGCTAGCCAAGGATTCGAACCCATGTTGTACTGGCCCATCACTGTGAGCGAGAACCACATAACGCCTTAACCCACAATGACGGGCCAGTACAACATGGATTCGAATCCTTGGCTAGTGCATTGTTGTTATTGCTCAATACCACTCGTCTGTGGTTAACAATATATATATATATATATATATATATATATATATATATATATATATATATATATATATATATATATATATATATACACACACACAACACCGTGGATTAAAAATTCACAAATATAAATACCATAGGTAAAGCAATTAATAGCCATAATTTGGAGAGAAATTTTGAGGACGTTTCGGTCCTGGATGGTGTAAAGACATGTACCTCATAAATTACAAGTTGTGAGTTTTAAGAGTAACTGCCGCTCAAACACCGTTTATTATTATAACTAATACTCTGATATTAGTATTGGAGACAATACAAGTAATACTTGGTGTGTAGCTTGTATGAATGTGATTCATGTTCCAGTGCTGAGTTACTTCATCACTGTGACCTTTCCCAGCCGTCTTACCCAACTATCACAACTCACCGCTCTCAAACCCTTCCCACCAATTTTCAAATATCGCTATTATTATTATTATTAATTACGCCACCCAACAATTATATTATTCCAAAGACAATAAATGTGTCTAGTTGAGGAATGTTGTGTCAGTAGACTGCAGTTAGGTTCAAGCCTCTGCCCCAGTACCTCCCCCCCCCAGGCTCCTTCCCTCCTATCCTCTCCCCTCCACCATAGTAACATAGGGTCCAGCTGATAGTGGCTCAACACGTCAATAAATCGCTTCCACTGTACAAGTTCGAAGGTGCGGACAGCAGCCCTCGGCCAGTTATCGGCAGCAGTCCATCGGCAGGTTCTCCTGAGGCTAGCAGAGACCACCGAACACAAAGGAAATATCTAACTCGCAGCCTCCACCTTTCTCACTACAGAAGCTGATGTTAGCGTTAATGAGTATAAAAACTATGAGCACGTTGCGTTTCTCGATGTTCATTCGTTGCAGCCATGGTGGTGTGCTTCCACACACCTACGACATTTCCAAGAACTTCGTCTTATTTTAGAGGAAAATTTCAGCTTAGCGAAAATCGTTTGTTTAATACTAAACTCGGTTCCCTATGACTCGATAGAAAGTTTATAATATTCAGACCGGTTGTTTATTTGTCGGTAGATGTTTTAATGATTAGCTCATGACAGTGACTTCATCTGCTTAACTAATGTGAAATAAAAATATAGATTTGTCAGCGGGTGAGCGAAAGTGTGAAAATTTGTGTGGACTGCCTCCAAGTGAGTCACATACCCTGGCAAACTCTGTTGACACCGAGCTCTGAGGTGGGTACCTCAGCCTCACAAGTGGCTTATAGGACAGATTTTCACAAATGATTGATGTTGCAAGAAACTCCCCTGCATGCACGTATAAAGGACTAACTTACTTGGTGTTGCAGCATATATCCTGATCTTCAACTTCCCTAAGCTTAGCCTTAGCCCCTTTGGACTTCTCCTCAGAAACCACGTGCAACCGGGAGCCTTAATTCCTGCAATATTCAATGGTTATTAGTGACCTGCCTGCACCTCAGAAATTCCTATATCCAAGAGGGTATGTATCCCCTAGTATAACTATGCAGACACGGACACTAGCTTCCAGACTGCCTTGAGACACTGGTACTTACTGGGCATGCACTGCCTGTTGCACACCGGGCCCACAGATCAAACTCACCCACAATTCTCCCCAGACACTGGCCAGAAATCTATGAGATAAAGTGGAGGTCTTGTCTTACTGTATGGGCCTGACGGAGGTCATCTACGGTACATCGAGGTGCCTCTACCAGATTTCCCTAGGTCTCAAATGTGAAGACACAAGGGGGGGGCGCTGTCTGCTGATCACGGCACGTCTTGTCCAGTTGGTGTCTGGCTTAAGAAGAACGAGCTGGTCTCTCTTCCAGACCCTCGTCTCTTCGTTCAAACTAGGGCTGCCAGTTCTCCCTAGCTAACTTATCCTAGTGTTTGCCTACATTATCGGCCTATTACTACCTATGTTAAGGTCTTATGTCTACATTATTATCTACAGTTGCCTCAATGATCCTAATATTAGTGTACTACCAGTAAAACTACTTACTCCTTCCCTGACGGGTAAATCTATAAATTAAATAAGCTTACCAACAATCCACGCCAACTAGAGAATGCTTTGTTTTGGGTGGGGTATAAGGGCCACCCAGCTCAGCCGTTCCATTACGGCCATGCCGGATCTGTCCTGTGGAACTTTAGGGACCAAATAAATTTCCACATCCTCCCGCCGGCGAAGGTAGGCGCTAAGTCTAAATAAAGTTCACCTTCTGCGAGCCCCCACAGCGGACCCTGGACATGAGTGCCGTCCGGCCACTCTCGTCGAGCAGACTCCGGTCTAACTTCAACTGTCTAGTTTCCCCTGTGTGGACCTCTGGGGGTGTAAACTTGTTGGTTCCGGTGGTCTTAGCACCCTTTGCTTTAACTTTAACGTCTTTCGTATGTCTAGCCTTGACTGTGCGGCTCCGTACTTTCCCACCCAGTGGCCCACACGCCTTGGTAGCCTTTCCTCCCACTGTTACGAGGTTCCCTGGATTTAAAGGCAATCTATCTCCCTCTTTACGTACCCTGTAAAAGTGTATTCCCAAGGTGGCCGAGTGTTCGTCACTCCCTACCTGGTTCAGCTTCCCTGGCGGTTCATGTATACCTGGAGTTTACCTGGAGAGAGTTCCGGGGGTCAACGCCCCCGCGGCCCGGTCTGTGACCAGGCCTCCTGGTGGATCAGAGCCTGATCAACCAGGCTGTTGCTGCTGGCTGCATGCAAACCAACGTATGAGCCACAGCCCGGCTGATCAGGAACTGACTTTAGGTGCTTGTCCAGTGCCAGCTTGAACACTACCAGGGGTCTGTTGGTAATCCCCCTTATGTGTGCTGGGAGGCAGTTGAACAGTCTCGGGCCCCTGACACTTATTGTATGGTCTCTTAACGTGCTAGTGACACCCCTGCTTTTCATTGGAGGGATGGTGCATCGTCTGCCAAGTCTTTTGCTTTCGCAGTGAGTGATTTTTGTGTGCAAGTTCGGTACTAGTCCCTCTAGGATTTTCCAGGTGTATATAATCATGTATCTCTCCCTCCTGCGTTCCAGGGAATACAGGTTTAGGAACCTCAAGCGCTCCCAATAATTGAGGTGTTTTATCTCCGTTATGCGCGCCGTGAAAGTTCTCTGTACATTTTCTAGGCCGGCAATTTCACCTGCCTTGAAAGGTGCTGTTAGTGTGCAGCAATATTCCAGCCTAGATAGAACAAGTGACCTGAAGAGTGTCATCATGGGCTTGGCCTCCCTAGTTTTGAAGGTTCTCATTATCCATCCTGTCATTTTTCTAGCAGATGCGATTGATACAATGTTATGGTCCTTGAAGGTGAGATCCTCCGACATGATCACTCCCAGGTCTTTCACGTTGGTGTTTCGCTCTATTTTGTGGCCAGAATTTGTTTTGTACTCTGATGAAGATTTAATTTCCTCATGTTTACCATATCCGAGAAATTGAAATTTCTCATCGTTGAACTTCATATTGTTTTCTGCAGCCCACTGAAAGATTTGGTTGATGTCTGCCTGGAGCCTTGCAGTGTCTGCAATGGAAGACACTGTCATGCAGATTCGGGTGTCATCTGCAAAGGAAGACACGGTGCTGTGGCTGACATCCTTGTCTATGTCGGATATGAGGATGAGGAACAAGATGGGAGCGAGTACTGTGCCTTGTGGAACAGAGCTTTTCACCGTAGCTGCCTCGGACTTTACTCTGTTGACGACTACTCTCTGTGTTCTGTTAGTGAGGAAATTATAGATCCATCGACCGACTTTTCCTGTTATTCCTTTAGCACGCATTTTGTGCGCTATTACGCCATGGTCACACATGTCGAAGGCTTTTGCAAAGTCTGTATATATTACATCTGCATTCTTTTTGTCTTCTAGTGCATTTAGGACCTTGTCGTAGTGATCCAATAGTTGAGACAGACAGGAACGACCTGTTCTAAACCCATGTTGCCCTGGGTTGTGTAACTGATGGGTTTCTAGATGGGTGGTGATCCTGCTTCTTAGGACCCTTTCAAAGATTTTTATGATATGGGATGTTAGTGCTATTGGTCTGCAGTTCTTTGCTGTTGCTTTACTGCCCCCTTTGTGGAGTGGGGCTATGTCTGTTGCTTTTAGTAACTGTGGGACAACCCCCGTGTCCATGCTCCCTCTCCATAGGATGGAAAAGGCTCGTGATAGGGGCTTCTCGCAGTTCTTGATGAACACAGAGTTCCATGAGTCTGGCCCTGGGGCAGTGTGCATGGGCATGTCATTTATCGCCTGTTCGAAGTCATTTGGCGTCAGGATAACATCGGATAGGCTTGTGTTAATCAAATTTTGTGGCTCTCTCATAAAAAATTAATTTTGATCTTCGACTCTCAGTCTGGTTAGCGGCTTGCTAAAAACTGAGTCATATTGGGACTTGAGTAGCTCACTCATTTCCTTGCTGTCATCTGTGTAGGAAACATCTTGTTTAAGTAGGGGCCCAATACTGGACGTTGTTCTCGATTTTGATTTGTCATAGGAGAAGAAATACTTTGGGTTTCTTTCGATTTCATTTATGGCTTTTAGTTCTTCCCGCGATTCCTGACTCCTAAAGGATTCTTTTAGCTTAAGTTCGATGCTTGCTATTTTTCTGACCAGTGTCTCCCTACGCATTTCAGATATATTGACCTCTTTTAGCCGCTCTGTTATTCTTTTCCGTCGCCTGTAAAGGGAGCGCCTGTCTCTTTCTATTTTACATCTACTCCTCCTTTTTCTTAGAGGAATAAGCCTTGTGCATACATCGAGTGCCACCGAGTTAATCTGTTCTAGGCATAAGTTGGGGTCTGTGTTGCTTAGTATATCTTCCCAGCTTATATCGGTTAGGACTTGGTTTACTTGGTCCCACTTTATGTTTTTGTTATTGAAGTTGAATTTGGTGAATGCTCCCTCGTGACTAATCTCATTATGTCGGTCTGGGGCTCCGCGCATACATGACTGAACCTCAATTATGTTGTGATCTGAGTATATTGTTTTTGATATGGTGACATTTCTTATCAGATCATCATTGTTAGTGAAGATGAGGTCTAGTGTATTCTCCAGTCTAGTAGGCTCTATTATTTGCTGGTTTAAATTGAATTTTGTGCAGAGATTTAAAAGCTCGCATGAGTGTGAGTTTTCATCAGAGCTGCCTCCTGGTGTTATTACTGCAACAATATTATTTGCTATATTCCTCCATTTTAGGTACCTTAAGTTGAAATCCCCCAGGAGCAAGATGTTGGGTGCAGGAGCTGGAAGATTTTCCAGACAGTGGTCAATTTTTAACAGCTGTTCCTGGAATTGCTGGGATGTTGCATCCGGAGGCTTGTAGACTACCACAATGACTAGGTTTTGGTTCTCGACCTTTACTGCTAAAACTTCCACTACATCATTTGAGGCATTTAGCAGTTCTGTGCAAACAAGTGACTCTGCAATGTACAGGCCAACCCCCCCCTTTTGCCTGTTCACTCTGTCACATCTGTATAGATTGTAACCTGGGATCCATATTTCGTTGTCCAAGTGATCCTTTATGTGGGTCTCAGTGAAAGCCGCGAACATTGCCTTTGCCTCTGCAAGCAGTCCACGGATGAAAGGTATTTTGTTGTTTGTTGCTGGCTTTAGACCCTGTATATTTGCCAAGAAGAATGTTATCGGACTGGTGGAATTGTTGGTACTGGGGGGGGATTTTTTTTCTGGCATTAGTATCTGTATCTGTTGGTTTGGAGTGGAGGCCATCGACTGTGGTTCCACTCCAGGAATGACTGGATTTGGTGTACGATTTCTGCCATTTCCTGCCAGTTTTTTTCCTTCCTGGCACTAAAAAACCTCTCCCTCTTGAGTGGCTGTGGCTACCCAGGTTTTCCCATGGCCTGGATGTTTTGTATCTTTTTGTCCCCTTTAGATGGTATGCCTGGCAATTTAAGTTATAGCACAGTCTTTCCTGTACTGAAGAGGTACACAGTTCAGGGTGAAAAAGCTTACAGGAAGGGAGTTTGCATTTTCCTGTTGTCATATGGGCATGGCATTTTCTAGGGTGGTCATAGTTGCACGTCCCATCTGTTTTTCCAGATTTCCCATGCCAGCAGATACCAAGTGCATAGTATGTGCACAGGCTTGGTTTCCGTTTGCCTTGGGTTTCTGTGACTGTATTCCCTGTTGGTGCATGTTTCCCTGTCTTCTATCCTCCCTAGCACCAACAATGGAGCTCCCACCAGTTGTTTTTGGTAATATATCCTCACTACTGCTAGTGGAGTCCTCTTGTTTGCTATTTCCTGCGGTATTTCTAGTTTGCAATATTGGTTTTATCTTATCTTTGACTACACTTGTTTCCCTACTATGGCTCCTGTCCCCTATGAGGTCATTTATATGTATTCCTTCCTGCATACAATTCCCAACTACCTGGACAAAATCTCCAGCTTCACCATTACTGTCTCCCATTATCACTACTCCCCCAGCTATCATGGGGACAGCTTCTCCTCTATCTGGCGTGGCAGGGAATTCAGGTGGAATCCTGCCACCTATGATGTATCCTACTGGGGATCTGTATAAACCAATTCCTTCCGTAAACGTCCATCGTGTAGACAGGAAGTCATCTATATGATTGGCTTCCACCAGGATACCTACATTTCTGACTGTGTCAGTGGTAATTCCCTGGTCTGCCAGCTTCACATCAAGGTCTTTCACTCGCTTAGCTGCTGCAGCAAGACCTCTCACTGTAATTGCCCTGGGTAATGTCTCTACCACCAAGGCTGTAATATCTCTGCGATGTCCACCTAATTTGACAGTGACATCCACCACATCATAAGATTTGGGTGGGACCTGACTTATAGCCCCTCCCAACATCATACTAACTTTCTTTGTGGCCTTCAACTTTAATTTAGCCACCAACTTCTTTGTTATCAAGGATACTTGTGCTCCTGGGTCAAAGAATAATTGGGTTGTTTCGGACCTGTGCCAATTCACAACCTTTGCCATGACTGTAGGTAGGGCAGCACCTCCGTGATTCTCACTCGGATTAGAGACTTCACTCCCACTAATCACGCTGGCTACCATTTCAGGCTCGGACTCATTTTCTATCTCTACCTGAGAGATATCCCTACTAGCCTGGGGTTCCCTTAAATTATTGGGACATAGTGCAGTATGGTGCTTACCTTTGCAACAGACTTGACACTCACTGTGCTGGGTGCCACAGTCTCTTGCAAAGTGTTCCCCACAACACTTGAAGCAGAGTCTCAACTCCCTTAGTCTCTGTTGCCTACTGCTCAGTGTTATATACTCCGGGCAACTCATGTTAGCGTGTTCGCCTTCGCAGAACACGCATATTCTGGCATGAGTGCCTCTGAGGTTCTGCTTAGAGGTTCTTACCTTACACACCTCTTTACCATAGTACACTCCAACGTTAGCCGTACGAGCTTTAGACTGATCTCTCGAGATCTTTGAGTGACTGTCTGGGTTTTTATGTGGCGATGGTGGTGACTCTTCTCTCACACCTATACTCAAATGAGAAACGAGATCTCCCAACCCCTCAACGATTTGTTTTATAGTGAATCTACTCGTCCGATATTTTAAGTGCAACTCATGCATTGTAGTGCTAGCCAGTTTCCTCTGAATCACCTGGCTAGGGACCCATTCTGAATCATCCTCATCATGCAAATCTCTGAAACTATTTGTCAAGCTCATAATTTCAATACAGAACTTCTCTAGGCTTTGACGGTCATGTCGGCAAGCCTCTAGATTCAACAACCAATAAAGTATAGCTACCTTTATCTCTTCAGTGTTGCCAAACATGTCTTCTAATTGGTCTTTGGCATGTTGGTAATTAGTGTCAGTAATCTGGTAGTGCCGGACCAGGTCTAAGGCTTTTTGAGCTGCGACCGCAAATACTACAACTTGACGGCATGTGACAAATCGTTCCTGTCATCTATCTGGGCTTTAAACTGATCCCAGAAAGCAATGTACTCAGTTAAGGTTCCATCAAATGTCGGTAAATTCAACTGGGGCAACCTGGGCAACATATTGACAGGTGTGTGGCTGTTTGGGATACCTGCGGTGTTCGACACCACCCTTGGAATACTAGCCTTTAATGTACTTAACTTATCTTTGAACATATTCATCTCCTGACGACAATCTACATCATCCTTAGTGAATTCGTCCAGAGCCTGCTGAAGACTACCCTGGGATTCATTATCCTCAATAGCCTGTAGCTCATATGCTGAGAATGCTTGTTCATAGGCTTCCCATTTTTCCCCCAAGCTCTTCAAGCAGTCTTGCAAATCATCGCAGTCTACATTACTGCGTTGGCAAGTAGCCTTGCACCTGTTACGCATTCTGTTCAGATGCCCTTTGTATGCCGCTACTGATCGTTTTAATTTTGCTAACACTGAACCAGACTCTCCTGAACTCCCATCTGCCATTGTCGAAGTTTAATGAGGAGTGTGACACTAATTGTACTTTACCCAGTCCACCCCACAGCACATCACGGTGTTAGGTAAGAATGAACGAGCCTCAAGGCTTCTCAACAAGCTTAACAATTCCCTTTGTTATATTGACTCTACTCTGACTTAAAATGTACACTGTTAGCTCTCAAATCCCAATCAAAATGTGTATTGATGTGAAAGCTTAACCTAGCACTTTCCTGTACAATGCCAGCAAATAATTACAGGACTTAACCTAGTCTCAGGTACAATTCACAAATCCCACATTAACATGAATCAAAGACAATGAAAATCACACAATAAAAAGTGCAGTATACAAATTAAAATCACTTGGTTAACACAAATAAATTCAACAAATCAACTTGTGAAACAGTAAATGAATAATGTATGTAAACAGCTTGGCCTAACTGCCCAGTTTACTCTGTCTAGCGTGGATGGTTGGATAAGGTAAATCCTAACCTAACTAGCGTGCTATAACTTAAACCTGGCTTTTAGAACTCCCTATAAATAATATATCAGATCACTTTCTAGTTGTAGCTATACTGAGAGTAAAAGGTAGATGGGATACAAGGAGAATAGAAGCATCAGGGAAGAGAGAGGTGAAGGTTTATAAACTAAAAGAGGAGGCAGTTAGGGTAAGATATAAACAGCTATTGGAGGATAGATGGGCTAATGAGAGCATAGGCAATGGGGTCGAAGAGGTATGGGGTAGGTTTAAAAATGTAGTGTTAGAGTGTTCAGCAGAAGTTTGTGGTTACAGGAAAGTGGGTGCAGGAGGGAAGAGGAGCGATTGGTGGAATGATGATGTAAAGAGAGTAGTAAGGGAGAAAAAGTTAGCATATGAGAAGTTTTTACAAAGTAGAAGTGATGCAAGGAGGGAAGAGTATATGGAGAAAAAGAGAGAAGTTAAGAGAGTGGTGAAGCAATGTAAAAAGAGAGCAAATGAGAGAGTGGGTGAGATGTTATCAACAAATTTTGTTGAAAATAAGAAAAAGTTTTGGAGTGAGATTAACAAGTTAAGAAAGCCTAGAGAACAAATGGATTTGTCAGTTAAAAATAGGAGAGGAGAGTTATTAAATGGAGAGTTAGAGGTATTGGGAAGATGGAAGGAATATTTTGAGGAATTGTTAAATGTTGATGAAGATAGGGAAGCTGTGATTTCGTGTATAGGGCAAGGAGGAATAACATCTTGTAGGAGTGAGGAAGAGCCAGTTGTGAGTGTGGGGGAAGTTCGTGAGGCAGTAGGTAAAATGAAAGGGGGTAAGGCAGCCGGGATTGATGGGATAAAGATAGAAATGTTAAAAGCAGGTGGGGATATAGTTTTGGAGTGGTTGGTGCAATTATTTAATAAATGTATGGAAGAGGGTAAGGTACCTAGGGATTGGCAGAGAGCATGCATAGTTCCTTTGTATAAAGGCAAAGGGGATAAAAGAGAGTGCAAAAATTATAGGGGGATAAGTCTGTTGAGTGTACCTGGTAAAGTGTATGGTAGAGTTATAATTGAAAGAATTAAGAGTAAGACGGAGAATAGGATAGCAGATGAACAAGGAGGCTTTAGGAAAGGTAGGGGGTGTGTGGACCAGGTGTTTACAGTGAAACATATAAGTGAACAGTATTTAGATAAGGCTAAAGAGGTCTTTGTGGCATTTATGGATTTGGAAAAGGCGTATGACAGGGTGGATAGGGGGGCAATGTGGCAGATGTTGCAAGTGTATGGTGTAGGAGGTAGGTTACTGAAAGCAGTGAAGAGTTTTTACGAGGATAGTGAGGCTCAAGTTAGAGTATGTAGGAAAGAGGGAAATTTTTTCCCAGTAAAAGTAGGCCTTAGACAAGGATGTGTGATGTCACCGTGGTTGTTTAATATATTTATAGATGGGGTTGTAAGAGAAGTAAATGCGAGGGTTTTGGCAAGAGGCGTGGAGTTAAAAGATAAAGAATCACACACAAAGTGGGAGTTGTCACAGCTGCTCTTTGCTGATGACACTGTGCTCTTGGGAGATTCTGAAGAGAAGTTGCAGAGATTGGTGGATGAATTTGGTAGGGTGTGCAAAAGAAGAAAATTAAAGGTGAATACAGGAAAGAGTAAGGTTATGAGGATAACAAAAAGATTAGGTGATGAAAGATTGAATATCAGATTGGAGGGAGAGAGTATGGAGGAGGTGAACGTATTCAGATATTTGGGAGTGGACGTGTCAGCGGATGGGTCTATGAAAGATGAGGTGAATCATAGAATTGATGAGGGAAAAAGAGTGAGTGGTGCACTTAGGAGTCTGTGGAAACAAAGAACTTTGTCCTTGGAGGCAAAGAGGGGAATGTATGAGAGTATAGTTTTACCAACGCTCTTATATGGGTGTGAAGCGTGGGTGATGAATGTTGCAGCGAGGAGAAGGCTGGAGGCAGTGGAGATGTCATGTCTGAGGGCAATGTGTGGTGTGAATATAATGCAGAGAATTCGTAGTTTGGAAGTTAGGAGGAGGTGCGGGATTACCAAAACTGTTGTCCAGAGGGCTGAGGAAGGGTTGTTGAGGTGGTTCGGACATGTAGAGAGAATGGAGCGAAACAGAATGACTTCAAGAGTGTATCAGTCTGTAGTGGAAGGAAGGCGGGGTAGGGGTCGGCCTAGGAAGGGTTGGAGGGAGGGGGTAAAGGAGGTTTTGTGTGCGAGGGGCTTGGACTTCCAGCAGGCATGCGTGAGCGTGTTTGATAGGAGTCAATGGAGACAAATGGTTTTTAATACTTGACGTGCTGTTGGAGTGTGAGCAAAGTAACATTTATGAAGGGATTCAGGGAAACCGGCAGGCCGGACTTGAGTCCTGGAGATGGGAAGTACAGTGCCTGCACTCTGAAGGAGGGGTGTTAATGTTGCAGTTTAAAAACTGTAGTGTAAAGCACCCTTCTGGCAAGACAGTGATGGAGTGAATGATGGTGAAAGTTTTTCTTTTTCGGGCCACCCTGCCTTGGTGGGAATCGGCCGGTGTGATAATAAAAAAAAAAAAAATATAAATAATAACTAGGTTAAATCTGTCCTAGCTACTATAACTGTTGTAAATATTGCACAAGCCTAGCTTAACTGTGGCTACCTTGCAAATCCACTGTAAATAATTAAATTCACAAGCTTCTCTAGCCTACCTGGCCTGCCTGTAAATTACTGCAAATACCAACTTCTGTGTATAGTCAGCTTGGCCTAGCCTCTGTGTAACTCTGGGCCTAGGAGTGCTAACTTAACCTAACTTTGTTAAACTGGTTCCTAACTGTGGCCTAGCTAAGATAGCTTAACCTAGCTATTCCACATCACGGTTTTCGAAGGACCACTTTCATGAAAATTTGTGTGGACTGCCTCCAAGTGAGTCACCTACCCTGGCAAACTCTGTTGACACCGAGCTCTGAGGTGGGTACCTCAGCCTCACAAGTGGCTTATAGGACAGATTTTCACAAATGATTGATGTTACAAGAAACTCGCCTGCATGCACGTATAAAGGACTAACTTGCTTGGTGTTGCAGCATATATCCTGATCTTCAACTTCCCTAAGCTTAGCCTTAGCCCCTTTGGACTTCCCCTCAGAAACCACGTGCAACCGGGAGCCTTAATTCCTGCAATATTCAATCGTTATTAGTGACCTGCCTGCACCTCAGAAATTCCTATATCCAAGAGGGTATGTATCCCCTAGTATAACTATGCAGACATGGACACTAGCTTCCAGACTGCCTTGAGACACTGGTACTTACTGGGCATGCACTGCCTGTTGCACACCCACAATTCTACCCCAGACACTGGCCAGAAATCTATGAGATAAAATGGAGGTCTTGTCTTACTGTATGGGCCTGACGGAGGTCATCTACGGTACATCGAGGTGCCTCTACCAGATTTCCCTAGGTCTCAAATGTGAAGACACGTGGGGGGGCGCCATTTGCTGATCACGGCACATCTTGTCCAGTTGGTGTCTGGCTTAAGAAGAACGAGCTGGTCTCTCTTCCAGACCCTCGTCTCTTCGTTCAAACTAGGGCTGCCAGTTCTCCCTAGCTAACTTATCCTAGTGTTTGCCTACATTATCGGCCTATTACTACCTATGTTAAGGTCTTAGGTCTACCTTATTATTATCTACAGTTGCCTCAATGATCCTAATATTAGTGTACTACCAGTAAAACTACCTACTCCTTCCCTGACGGGTAAATCTATAAATTAAATAAGCTTACCAACAATCCACGCCAACTAGAGAATGCTTTGTTTTGGGTGGGGTATAAGGGCCACCCAGCTCAGCCGTTCCATTACGGCCATGCCGGATCTGTCCTGTGGAACTTTAGGGACCAAATAAATTTCCACAGAAAGTCAGTGGCGTCCACCAAACCCCACACGCCTCCTTCTGGCCCGCCCATCGATGTTAGATAACGAGTGAACGCTTACACTGGTAATATAACAATCGCTAGCAGGTTTCATTTCTAGACTTGGTCTTTTTCCCCAAACCATTCATTCATTTACAGAATGTAAATGGCAGAAAATCTGCCAGAGGCGATGGCTCGAGCAACTCTCTCACCTGCACTCCCAGAGTCACTGCCAAAGAAATCCAAAATTACATCTGAGGGGCGAACCTAGGCACCTGGAGAGACAAAGAGACTGTCAAGGCTTTAGCCGTCGTGTCTCTCTGCGGCCCACTTCGTCGGCGCCTTTGTGCCCACCATTTAGCGGACTACCACCATCTCCTGCCCCGCCCCGCCTGGCTACCCCTGCCAACAGCCCACACCTCTTCTAAAATTACATCTACTAAGATTCTCACGTTATATAACTTAAACAAATTGTTCGAATTTAATTATATCTTTTCATAAGAAATCTTGATCTCTGTAGAAAATGAATACTTAAAAGATCTTGAGCAGCTTGTGCCAACGTGCGGACGAGGGTAGGCATGGCCGCAACCTTTCATTAATTCACTCATTTTTAATTATGCAAAGATCCTCCTTATTCCCTTAGCCTAAATGGGGCCCACAGACCCCTAATATTGTGATACTTGTCAGCTTAGGGGGATTCTCTTTACTACAGTCATGCCAAGACACCCACCTCTTATAAGTGGAATAATCTGTAACTCTCTACATCGCACAAGCGGGACTTGTTCAAGCCCGACCTTCTAAAAGGAGTTTAGTTTTCATTGAGTTTGTAATTTGTAGGGAATTTGTTGAATACGGTCCTTATCATTCGTAAATCCAATATAAATAACAAATGACATCAGGGAAGACTGCGTGCCCAGTGGTTTATGGCTGACGTAGTATGTAGCGTCGGTGAGGTAGAATAGCATGTGTTCTCTCCTACTTGTAGTTGCAGAGGTCGAGTCTCGGCCCCTGATTACTTGCCGTATATATTCCTCGCTAACCTCGTAAGGCATGTCATATCTATTCTTAAAATTATGGCGCCTGTCTTCATTGCTTCGTCTACGTCATTTCAATTCCCGACAACCCTGAAGCAGAAGAAATACTGCCTGACATCCCTTTAACTGACTCGCCTGTCTTCAGTTTTTCACTGTGCCCTCATGTACGCATTCCATGCTTCTCGAACAGTCTCTCTCTATCCTGTCAAGTCCTCTGCATATTTTGTACGTCGTTACAATGTCTTCCCTGGTTCTTCTGTCTTCATTGCTCCAGGACTAGTCTTGAACATTAAAATGGTATAAAATACCGACAGGTTGTTAGGTAAGACACATATGCAACAGTTAGGTATCTTTATTTCGAAACGTTTCGCCTACACAGTAGGCTTCTTCAGTCGAGTACAGAAAAGTTGATAGAAGCAGAAGAGACTTGAAGACGTTGTAATCAGTCAATCTCCTTTGAAGTTTTGAGGTGGTCAGTCCCTCAGTCTGGAGAAGAGTATTGTTCCATAGTCTGACACAATATGGTGTTGAAGTGATAGGATGGAGCCTTATATAGTGCCAGAAGGTGAGACGTAGGTCACTAGTAGAGGTAAGAACGTAGACGTTGGGAGGCCAGGTCCCTCTCAAATCCAGCCATTCTCACTAGTAGAGGTTGTCGAAGTAGATTTCATGTCTGTACCAAGATACCCTTGTGTTGCAGTGTCTGACAGGGTGAACATTAAAATGGTATAAAATACCGACAGGTTGTTAGGCAAGACACACATGCAACAGTTAGGCATCTTTATTTCAAAACGTTTCGCCTACACAGTAGGCTTCTTCAGTCAAGTACACAAAAGTTGATAGAAGCAGAAGAGACTTGAAGACGATGTAATCAGTCCATCACCCTTGAAGTTTTGAGGTGGTCAGTCCCTCAGTCTGGAGAAGAGTATTGTTCCATAGTCTGAAACAATATGGAGTTGAAGTGATAGGATGGAGCCTTATATAACGCCAGGAGGTGAGATGTAGGCAACAGACACAACTTCCTATAAGACTGCCTGGCAGAGAAGGTGATCCCTAAGTCTACTCCCGCACAACTCTCCAACTCCAAGCACCCCTTCTCTCCAGCTACCCAAGCTTACTTAACTGAATGTGCCGAAGAACTTTCTAACATCGCTAAGGAAACCTTTGAAATTGCATGGAATATGAGGGCCAATCTTCAGACTGGCCAATGCACTGCTGAGCATATTCTCAGCACAGTCACCACAGCCAATCTCCAACAGAAAATCAAACTCAATTGCAAACTTCAGTACCTCTGCACTAACAGTCGATGGAAGGAAATGGGACGCGAATCCCTGATAAACAACTTATCGTCACGCACCTTAACTGACTACGAGAAACAAGCACCGAGTCTGAGACTCAAATTTACCACCAACATACGCAAACCTATCAACTCAATCTAGTTACCAGGAACCATAGACACAGTGACAGCAACTTCCAGAAGGGTTATGTACAGGGCCTTCTCACTGCAGCTTTATGTGAACCTTCTTCTTCTAATCTTCCTAGACGATACATCACTGCCCTTAAGGACCTCGCCAACGACCCCAACATTATCGTCACCACCGCCGACAAAGGAGGTGGAGTCGTCATACTCAACACCAGTGACTACAACACTAAAATGATGGACCTTTTGAGTGATCAGTCTACATACGAACACATCAGCACTCAACAGTGGGAGACACTCACCAAATATTTTCTATACAAAACCAGACAAATACTCAAATGCACTAGAGAAGGGAAGAAACTTCTGTACTTGTTACCAAGCAACCCTAAACCAGCACACATGTATGGTTTACCCAAGACCCATAAACACAATATTCCTCTCAGACCAATCACGTCAGGTATAGGCAGTGCTCCACACAAACTAGCCGGAGTTCTTGCCAAACATCCTCCCTGCCTTCTGGGGACCATCAGCCCCGCTCATCTTAAACACTCAGACGACCTTCTCAGCCGCATCCAAAACCTCTCCATCCGTAACAAGAAACTAAGCAGTTTGGACGTGACTTCCCTCTTCACAAAAGTACCTACCACAAAAGCCATCGAGGTTCTACAACGTAAAGTCAATCAGGACCTTAATCTTCCTCTACCTTCCGGAGATTTTGTTGACTTGATTGAACTCTGTGTTAATTTCAAATGTTTTTCTTTCAATAACAAGCTCTACAAACAAACCTACGGCATGGGAATGGGGTCCCCCATCAGTGCCGTCCTAGCCAACTTATACATGGAACACCTAGAGTCCGAACACTTCACCAACATCATCCCTTCAAGCGTCACTTGGTTACGTTATGTGGACGACGTCCTCATAATAACTCCCAAACGTTTTGATGTACGGAATCTTCAGGCAAGGCTCAACGCAGTTGAACCGGCGATCCAGTTTACACTAGAAGAAGAGTCCAATGAAAAGCTACCTTTCCTCGATGTCCTCATTCATAAAGTAGACAACAACCTAAGATTTCAAGTTATTTGGAAACCTACTAATAAAAATGATTTCACACACTTCTATTCCAGTCAAGATACCAAGACCAAAAGAGGCATCATCATCGGGTTTTTCCTAAGAGCATACCGAATTTATAGTCCTGAGTTTCTTGACGAGGAATGTACATACATTCACCAAACCTTCACTGAGTTACATTTTCCTTCCTTTTTCATCAAAGACTGCAAGAAAAGAGCTCTTCAGATCATTAATTATCCACGCACCAACACCACTCCCAACAAAGTTATAATTCTTCCCAACTGCCAGGTTGTACTGAACGTTTCTAAAGTACTTTCAAAGGCTAACACCAGAGTCGCCATCGCTTCTAGCACTTCAATAAAGGATCTAACCAGGACAAAATCAAAGCACCACGAACCAGTCAATGCAGGAGTTTACACTATACCCTGTGGAGGCTGTGATAGGATTTATGTAGGTGAAACAGCAAGAAACCTCGATACCCGCCTCAATGAACACATTTACGCATGTAGGAACGATAACTTGAACAACGCCTGTGTACAACACCGAAATTCCACCAATCACCTCATGAAATTCAGGGACGCCCAATTAGTGATCAAAGAAACTAATTTCTGCAGACGCAAGTGCCTCGAATCAGCACTGATTGCTGTTTCGAATGCAATTAAACAAAACAACGGCAGCTTCACCATCTCTGAAGTCTTAGCAAGAATCCTCCTGAAAACAGTAAACCCTGCCATCACATAGTCTCTCCTGTTATACTACACAAAGCACATTACAGAGAGTGAACACTGAAACAGGCTGCCTCTATCCAGTCTATATTTGTCCAACCTATTTTTATGTTACCCAAGTAATAGCTTTTATATCCTTTTACTCATGTACGAATTAATTGCTCTACCATATTGTATTACTACTACTACTACAACTTTTGTCACTACTACTACTACTACTACCACTAGTATTGCACCTCACTCTGAGCCTTTATATACCCTCTGTGTCCATATACTGTTTGTATCGGCTTGACAAAGCTTCTGGAGAGTGAAACGTTGCCACAATAAAATGTCACATTAGTTGCACTTGTGTCCTTCTACTTTACAAACCAATACTTTCCTATATCCTTTCAAAATCTAAACTTGTCTAATTTGAATCCATTACTGCAGGTTCTCTCTTGGAGAGATATCCTCAAGACCTTATTTATATCCCCTTTATTAATACCCATCTTCCACTTATACACCTCGATCATGTCTCCCCTCATTCTTCGTCTAACAAGTGAATGTAACTTAAGAGTCTTCAATCTTTCTTCATAAGGAATATTTCTAATGCTATGTATTAATTTAGTCATTCTACGCTGAATGTTTTTTTAATGAATTCATGTCCATTCTGTAATATGGAGACCAGAACTGAGCTGCATAATCTAGATGAGGCCTTACTAATGATGTATAAAGCTGTAATATAACCGCTGAACTTTTGTTGCTTACACTTCTTCATATAAATCCCAGTAATCTGTTTGCCTCATTACGTACGCTTAGGCATTGTTGTCTTGGTTTCAGGTTGCTGCTTACCATAACCCCCAAGTCCTTTTCGCAATTTGTATGGCTAAGTTCTACATTATTTAACTTACTAGAGTTTTGGACACTCCCGAGCTTCAGAACCTTGCATTTATCTACATTGAACTGCATCTGCCACTTTTCTGACCAGGTATTGAGTTTGTCTAAATCCTCCTGAAGTTCCCTGATATCTACGTTTGAATCAATTACCCTACCTAACTTTGTGTCATCGGCAAATTTGCTCATTACACTAGTAATTCCCTCATCAAGATCATTGATATGTATTATAAACAACAACAGGCCTAAGACTGATTCCTGTGGAACGCCACTTGTTACAGGTCCCCACTCGGATTTAACCCCATTTATGGGGTTAAACATCTGTGAGCCATGACTCGATCCATGACAGCACTTTTCCCCCAATGCCATGAGCTGCCACTTTCTTCAACAATCTTTGGTGCGGTACTCTATCAAAAGCCTTACTAAAATCTAAATAAACAATATCAAATTCTTTGTCGTGATCAACAGCCTCAAAAGCTTTACTGAAGAAAGTTAATAAATTTGTTAGACAAGAACGGCCTCTCATGAATCCATGCTGAGTATCATTAATCAGATTATGCTTTTCCAGATAGCTTATAATCTCAGCTATAATTGACTCTAGTAATTTGCCTACAATTGAGGTCAGGCTTACTGGGTGGTAATTTGAAGGTAACGACTTGTCCCCTGATTTAAAAATAGGAATTACATTAGCCATCTTCCACATATCAGACACTATACCTGTTTGAAGAGATAAATTAAAAATATAAGTTAACGGTTCACAAAGTTCCATTTTGCATTCCTTAAGAACCCTTGAAAAAAGCTCATCAGGACCCGGTGATTTATTTTGTTTCAGACTATTTATTTCATAACCATTTCACTAGTGACTGCGATGTTACATAATTTATCTTCTTCAGGTACACTATAAAAATTAATTACTGGGATATTGTTAGTGTCTTCCTGTGTACAAACCGAGTGAAAATAATTATTTAAAATCGAGCACATTTCATTCTCTCTCAGTAAGATGCCCCAGTGATTGTCTTGTATGTTAAAATACTCTCAGCTAGACCTCCTGTCTTCCACAAAGGTCAGATTTAATTAATTTAATTTCTCCTACTATTGCACCTCCATAAATCTTTGAAGCTAGTCTGGATGCAAACCTTTGCACATTTACCTGGAGACCTGGAGAGAGTTCCGGGGGTCAACGCCCCTGCGGCCCGGTCTGTGACCAGGCCTCCTTAAGATAAGATTTTGTTCGGATTTTTAACTCCGGAGGGTTAGCCACCCAGGATAACCCAAGAAAGTCAGTGCGTCATCGAGGACTCTCTAACTTATTTCCATTGGGGTCCTTAATCTTGTCCCCCAGGATGCGACCCACACCAGTCGACTAACACCCAGGTACCTATTTGCTGCTAGGTGAACAGGACAACAGGTGTAAGGAAACGTGTCGAAATGTTTCCACCCGCAGGGAATCGAACCCGGGCCCTCCGTGTGCAAAGCGAGAGCCTTAGCCACCAGGCCACCGGGTGAAATTATAGAGCTTCTGGAAATAAGTAACCAGGGAGTCTATCCAATCTGGCACTAGTATTCTAAGATGGGTGGAACGTACGTTGCAAACAAAGTTCTAAAGTATTTTATTATTCCTGAACACTTTCTGGGATTCGCTAACTTAGGATAGGCTGCTGAAGTCCTAAGTTTCATGTGCTCCGGCGATAAGTATGGTGTATTTTTCAGTATTGTCTTGTGTCATCGATTCTTGTTTCTCTCTTCACAGTGTACCGTGTTCAGTCTCGCTTCTCCTTTTCTTCATTTTTTGCCTTATTCTTATTTAGAACTCCAGCAGCCACTTGGCTATTTCTGTAAACTATCTAAATGTCAACGAAGGCCCTTGCTGTCGTCTCCGATTTGTATTCTAATTAGTTTGCCCTTTGTAGACACATGATTTGGTCTTATTTATATTCCTTTAATGAGGAATCATGAAATTTCGTTACCTGGGTTTTTATCAAAGATTCACCAGTTTAGTGAAGTGTTTGGTCATATGACCGAGGCTTTTCGCTGACTTGGCAGCCTGTTCAGCAAAAGAATTAAGAGCACATCAAAAGATGCCCGGATTTTTCGCCACATATTAAGACAAAGGCATACCAAGCAAGTATCCTAGGTGTGAAGGCTTACTCAGCCCTGTAACAACTTCAGACAGTATTACCAAGGCTGGCTCCTCCTCAGGAAAATTAATGAATAGAAAAAGAAATAATAATTCACAAAGATAAACACTTTATTATTTATTAAAGCAAACATAAAACAATAAAACATGAAAGGTATATCCTATTTGAAAGAAAAATGAAAAATGAAATGAATAAAATAACATTTGAATTCAATGCTAATATATATAGGGGTGTCTGGTGTTGGTGACACTGATTGTTGTTGAAATTGTAGCAGTTGTTGCTGATGGGGGGGGGATCGCAGGTGTTGGTTACAACCCACCGGTTCGTTCTTCACAGTATAGCAGTGAGTATTCTATCCCGATGACAGGAAAGCAGGTTCTTTACCACTGCAATGATGCGGGGTTACGTCCTGCAATTTCATACAGGTGCACAGGTAATTAAATCCAAAAATAGAAAGTCTCAGGACGTTAGTCCATCTCCATCAATTCTACTTGTTGATTAGCAGGTGACCCTCTCTGTCATTCAAGCTGGAAAGATAGACAGGTTACCCACTGCTTAAGAAATCACTCTCCATTATAAGTACAATACCTAAAAGATGTGGTGATTATTACAACAGTCAACTTAGAGCAAGACTGAAAGGACTAACTTTATTATTGGTCAAAAGTGAAGCTTTCAACCAATAAATCCACTAGAATACAAGGCAGGCATGTACTTACAGTAGTGCTGGGAGCTGTGAGTCTAGTGATTACTGTTTGGACCGGAGCCCCACACGTCACCTTTCGGGTGAAGGGGGGAAGAAGGAGGGGAAAGGATAGCGGGAGCTAGACGGACCCAACATTAACAAGCAGCCGGCAATCAAACTATCACTTTCGGGGTGGGGGAAAAAAGGCAGGAATAGCCGGAGCTTGACTTGCCCTACCTTAACAAGTAGCCGGCAATGAAACTGTTACCATATACTCCATCGCTACTCCTATCTATTGAACTTTTCCCTCACACTCCCCCATACCAAGACTTATAGTCAAGGAGTATAAGAAGAATAGGTGAGGAAAAAGTTCTAACATGTGGAAGTCGCGTAAGGCAACAAATCTACTGACTGTCACGACTTAACCAGTCAGAGAAATAATTGGATGAACCATTGATATACACAATATGAAACTTAAAAGCCTGGAGTGCCAATGTCCACCTCAAGAGGCGACTGTTGGTTCTCAAAAAATTTTCTAGGTATATCAAAGGTTTGTGGTCCGTTTCTAAAATGAATTCTTTTCCCAGCAAATAAAATTTAAGTTTGGAGATATCCCACACAAGGGCCAAACATTCCTTTTCTATGGTTGAGTATCTTGTTTCTGCAGGAAGGAGTTTCCGGCTTAGGAAGCATACAGGGAAGGGAGTACCATCATGGTATTGTAGTAACACTGCACCTAAGCCAGTATTGGAGGCATCAGTTCTTAAAAACAATGTTTTATTAATATCTGGAATCTTAAGTATAGGGTCTTTCGAAAAGATACTTTTAATCTCATTAAACTTTTCCCGAGATATGTCGGAAAGTTCAAGAGGTTCCTTCACAGACTTTTTAAGGAAGTCGGATAAGATGCCTGTAAGATCAGTAAGGTTTGGGATAAACCGTGCATAAAAATTTACAGAACCAAGAAAGCTACGCATAAGCTTCTTGGCTTTGATCTTACTGGGAAGAGGCTGCAGAGAATTATTAGAAAGTATCAGTCCAAGATATTGAATCTTGTTATACCCAAGGAAGCATTTCTTCGGCTTGGCAGTGAGGCCATGTGAGCGTAACCTACGCAAAACTGATGTTAATGTTTGGATATGTTCGCCCCACATAGATATCATTACGTAAATGTTATCAAAATAAACTGAAACATTTGGCATATTACCCAAGACCTTTCTCATCAGTCTCACATAGGTAGCACAGGCAGTTACCAAACCGAAGGGCATAGTTCTATATTGCATCAGTCCTTGGTGTGTAGGAAAAGCGGTGTACTGCTTAGAAGGATCTAACATTACTTGATGATACGCCTGCGCAATATCAATCTCTGAAAAGAAGGAAGAGTCATAAAATTTGTGTAGATCGCTATCTATTAAGGGCATAGGCTCAGCATCCCACCGAGTTATAGCATTAAGGCCTCTGAAGTCAATAGCAAGTCTATATGAATTATCCTCCTTCTTAACCATGACTACTGGTGAACAATATGAAGATACTGAAGGTTCAATGATCTTTAGTTTTAATAATTTGTCTACCTCTCGGTCAAATGCATTCCTAAGGTGAACTGGAACTGGGTATAATTTTCGTTTGATAGGATTGTCCGTCACTAAGTCAATCTTATGGACTACTGTGGAGGTAACACCTGATCAGTAAATACGTCTGAAAAGTTACTCACACATTGAAGTAGTTCAAGTCTCTTATGGTCATCCAAAGATTCATTAACATTAATGTTGGTTGCGTCCGAGTGGTCAAGAGTCACCAAGTCATGTAGTTCTTCATCATAGTCTAAGTTAGAGGTGTCAATTACGCACACCTTACATTCTTCAGTGAAGAGAGGCTTCCCTCCCAGAAGTTGGTATAGATGTTGCATTAAGTCAGATGTGAATTGTGTCCCAAGGTCAGACAAAATATCTCTAGGGATGCCCACTCTGGAGAAGATGGACAAAATGGCTTCAGCCACCTCTGTAGTAGTTATGGTTTTAAAGGGAACGGTTTCAGGGAAGCTCAAAGCATAATCAACTAATGTTAATATATATGTATGTCCCCCAGATGAAAGTGGAGATAAAGAACCAACGATGTCAATAGCTACTCTTTCAAAAGGTACCGTAAAGACTTTCATTTTGACAATAGGTATTCGCCTGGTACCTCGGGAGGCTGACAGTTGGCAAACTTTACACGATCTACAATAGATAGTGACATCTGAGGACATTTTTGGCCAAAAATAGGTTTCCCTAATTTTATTTAAGGTTTTACGATCCGAGAAATGTCCGGCCACTGGCAGGTAATGAGCCATTTTAAGAACAGTCTCTCTGCATTGACTTGGAACAACTAAGAAGGAATAGTCTGTCTCATCTGAATTTAATTTGAATACTGACTTGTACAAGATACCTTTTATATATTCAAATTTATACGAAAAGTTTTTCCTTTGGATAACTTGATTTTGTTTAGCGGCATTATGGCAATTCTGAAGAGAAGAGCAATTACGTTGTAAATTGACAAAGGAGTCCTTCGATACATCTAAAGGCTTAAAGTCAGGGAAAATCAAAGGATGGACAGTAGGAGAAGCCTGGGCTTTGGTCGGAGCCCTAGTCAAGACATTTATAGTATCAGAGGTGATATCTTCACTTTCATCTAACAATTGAACCAGTGATCCTACTACCTCGCTTTCGAGAATAGCATCACTGGTTTTTAATCCCACATGAATCTCACACGACATTGTCTCATCTGAGCTTCAGAGGGGCTTCTCTGACTCTACAGGAAGAGAATCTGAAACACTTATGTCCATCTTTGGTGATGAAAGGTCAACCTCAGAAGGAAGAATGGCACCATTTACATTACCTATTAGTATGGAGCAAGAAGTGATGGGAGCTAGTGCGGCTTCAGACCAACCTGTGAACCATTTAGACCTAATGTAACAACGGATGGTAGGAAAAGTGTCTGTATGGCCTTAGTAGCCTGAAAGTATAGCAGAGGAATAAGTTTCTTTAAGATTAGGGAACAGCTTATCAGAAATGACTATACATGTGCATCCAGTGTCTCGTAAAATGGTAGTTACATTAAGTCCATTAACTGTTCCTGAACAGAAGGGTGCTTGGTCATTACAGTCTTTAAAACATCTTCCAACTTTTTGGACCTTCTTAGAAGGACAATCTGGACGTTTATGTCCCTTAACACCACACAAATGACAAACAGGAATAAAAGAAATCATTTTACTTTCCACTAGAGGCTTTGATTTCTTAAGGTCTGATGAACCCTTGCCCTTAGGGTTCGATCCCTTTAGGTCTTTATAGGAATTGTGAGCCTCAGCATACAGGTCACCAGCCTCAGCAACTTCCTCAGCTTTAATCAGGTTATGTTCTCTGATGAATGTTCTTATCTGGTGGGGAAGAGCTGTCAGGAACTGGTCAGCAACCATGAAGTCTCTAAGAGATTCATAACTGCGATCAATTCCTGAACTCTCTATCCAAAAGTCGAACAAACGAAAGAGTGTTACCTGTAACTGCTGAAAGTTCTGGCCAAGCTGTAAGGTGGCATACCTGAAATCTTTCCTGTAAGAATTAGTGGTTTTTTGATAAGCTGCCTTCTTCAGTAGGTTATAATTACATATGATATCCTGTGACAAAGTTGCATAGATATTCAAAGCAGTAACAGAAAATAACATTCCTAACCTGGTAGCCCATATGTCAGCAGGCCATTCACAGAGGGTAGCGGTATTTTCAAACCTGATAATGTAAGAAGTTATTTCTTCCCCCTCTGCGAAGGGAGGTAAATTAGGTGTTGGAATATGTGTACTAGCTGCACGTTGTTCCATTACTCCTTCATCTAATTGCTGTTGTGAGAAAGTTATCTTTTTATTCTCTAATTCAAGGCGAGCTTGTTCGAGCTCGCAATCCTTTTCTCTCTCCCTTAACTCATATTCTCTGTCCTTTGCTCTTTCATCAAGTTCCCTTAATTTAACTTGTTCCTCACATACTTTAGCTCTCTCCTCACGATCAAATCCATCATGCTCTTTTTGGTCTTCTCGCTCTCTTTCTGTCTTTCTCGGAATTCTCTCTCAATTCTCTCTCTCTCCTTATTCTCTTCTCTTTCGATTCTTTCTCTCTCCTTATTCTCTTCTCTTTCCCTTTCTAGCTGTCTTTCCTCTCTCTCAACTCTCTCTCTTTCAAGTCTTTCCTGGATCTTAGCACTAATGAAAGATTCTAAATTTTTCCCTGTTATTCCTAACTTACTTCCAGCGTTCATCCAAAACTGGTATTCCTCCATATTTGCAAGAATAACTTAAACTATCAGGGGAAATGAAATGGGTATCAAAGAAAATGGAGGGTTCAATTCCTGCTCTGCTCAAACTGTAAATAAATCAGAGGGCTCGATCCCTACTTCAATTAAACAATATGTATTAATGAAAACGAAGGGTTCTGTGCTGGCTCCGAGCAAACAGTAAGTAGAATGGGGTCACTTGACCATCCAATCTTCTCACCAACAAATCAAGAGTGTCCTACGACAGTTCCCTTGATATAATAAAGAGCTCAATGAAACAAATTGTCACTGGAAAATCTTGGGTCCCTAGAGTCTAATCCTCCAAAGTGTTTCAAGCTCACAAGAAAGGTGGCAGAATTAAATATTATCCTGCCTGACTTGCCTTACAATAAATTGAGACTATAACAATCACCAAATCTTTTAAATACCTGTACTGTAGTCCTAACATAGAGAATGATTACTCATGGCTGGTTGTAACCATCTGTGGTATGCAGTGTTGAAGTTCCAATGGTAGATTCGAGATGTAGTTGAATTTTGATTCAGTAGAGTTGATCTGGTCCGTATTTCCCGAGGGCTCCATCTATGCCCCTCGTTTCTTTCCTCAAAGTCTGCCAGAGAGTTAGTACCCTTGGACTTTTCTTCTCTCAGTATAATGTGCCTTTTACACTTCAAGAACTGGAGGCAACGCTCTCAGCTTGCCGATCATCGGCAGCTGGGCCTGACGACATTCATATTCGTATGTTACAACATTTACATCGGTCAGCCCTTGTAGTCCTCTTACACCTCTTCAATCTTATTTGGGCACAAGGAGTTCTTCCCCAGCTGTGGAAATCTGCCATAGTTCTCCCTTTCTGCAAACCAGGTACTACAGGACATGATGCCTCCCACTATCGCCTCATCGCTCTTACTAGTGCAGTTTGCAAAGTGATGGAACGTCTCATAAATCGACGTTTAATGTGGTATTTAGAGACACACAACAGTCTCTCCGCTAGTCAATATGGCTTTCGTAAGGGTCGATCTACCATAGACCCCTTACTACGCTTGGATACGTATGTTCGTAATGCCTTTGTGAATAATCACTCAGTTATTGCCATATTTTTTGACCTTGAGAAGGCATATGACACAACTTGGAGGTATAATATTTTGGCCCAGGCCCATTCCTTAGGCCTCCGAGGCAATCTACCATCCTTCCTTAAGAACTTTTTAACTGACAGACATTTCCGTGTTCGAGTCAATAAGGTTCTTTCCCCGGACTTCGTCCAAGCTGAAGGTGTCCCTCAGGGATGTGTTCTAAGCACAACACTTCTTCTCCTTGCTATAAATGATTTGGCCTCTGTTCTTCCACCCAATATCTGGTCATCACTCTATGTTGATGACTTTGCTATTGCTTGTGCATGCGCTGACTGTCATCTTATTGCAGTTTCTCTCCAGCATGCGGTCGACCGTGTTTCCACTTGGGCCACCACGCATGGGTTTAAATTTTCAAGTACCAAAACTCACCAAATTACTTTCACTAGACGCTCTGTTATCTCCGATCATCCTTTGTATCTCTATGGCTCCCGTATCCCCAAACGTGATACAGTCAGGTTTCTATGCCTTCTCTTTGACTGTCGGTTATCCTGGAAACCTCACATAACCTCTCTGAAGGCAACTTGTCACAGCCGGCTAAACCTTCTTAAAACCCTTGCTCATCTTTCCTGGGGAGCTGATCGTCGAACTCTGCTTCGCCTACATTCAGCCCTCGTTTTATCGAAACTCGATTATGGTGACCAGATTTATTCCGCGGCCTCTCCTGCTACTATCTCTAGCCTTAACTCTATCCATCACCAAGGATTACATTTGTGCCTTGGTGATTTTCGCTCTTCTCCTGTTGAGAGCCTCTATACAGAAGCGAATGTTCCATCCTTGTCTGATCGCCGTGATGCCCATTGCCTTCGCTACTATGTACGCTCTCACGATCTACACAATCCTTCCATTTATAGAATGGTCACTGATATTAGTAGACATTCTTTATTCGTTCACCACCCCTGTTTGCTCCGTCCCTTTTCTCTTCGCCTACATTCACTCTTGTCTTCCCTTCAGTTACCACCTTTGTATGTTCATGTAGCATCTCACTTTTCCCTACCCCCCTGGGAAGTTCCAGCTGTTCGGGTCTGTTCTTTCTCACTCCCTTGCTCGAAAGCTCAACTGCCCACGGTGGCTTCCCGCTCTTTTTTTCTTGATCACTTCCACTCCCATTCTCATGCCACCGCTGTGTACACAGATGGCTCTAAGTCTTCAGACGGCATCGGATTTGCAGCAGTGTTTCCGGACAGCGTCGTGCGGGGACATTTACTATCTTCAGCTAGCATTTTTAATGCTGAACTATATGCCATTCTTGCAGCACTTATTCGTATCGCATCTATGCCTGTGTCATCATTTGTAGTAGTCTCAGACTCCCTTAGTGCTCTACAGGCTATACGAAAATTTGATACATCTCATCCCCTAGTTCTCCGTATCCAACTTTGGCTACGCCGTATCTCTACCAAACATAAAGATATTGTTTTTTGTTGGGTCCCTGGTCATGTCGACGTACAGGGCAATGAACAAGCAGACACTGCTGCGCGGTCAGCAGTACATGACCTACCAATTTCCTATCGAGGTGTTCCATTTCTGGACTATTTTGCTGCAATAGCTACCCACCTTCACACCCGTTGGCAACAACGTTGGTCAACTCTGCTCGGTAACAAACTTCATTCTATTAAACCGAGCATAGGTTACTGGCCATCTTCTTGTCATCAGTGCAGAGGTTGGGAGACCACTCTCTCCCGCCTTCGCATTGGTCACACTCGTCTTACTCATCGGTATCTCATGGAGAGGCACCCTGTTCCTCTCTGTGAGCAGTGTCAAGTTCCAGTATCGATTAGCCACATTCTGTTAGACTGCCCTCTCTATCAACGAGCATGCAGAATTTACTTCCAACGTCGTCTTCGTTCTACTACTCTCTCTTTACCTTCCCTTCTTGCTGATGGACCCTCTTTTAATCCTGACTCTCTCACTGACTTCTTGACAACGACTGATTTACTCCACAAACTCTGATGATACTTTTCACACTCCCCTCAGCCCTTTCTAGTTCAGTCTCTTGCTGCCCTTTACCCTTTCACCATCCACTGCCCCGCTGTTATCCGTAACCTATTACTCATCCATCTCCCTTTTGCCACCTGATGCCCTCGCTTCCTTCCTGCCCTGCAGTGCTGTATAGTCCATGTGGCTTAGCGCTTCTTTTTGATTATAATAATAATCCTCTTCCCCTCCTGGTTTCTCCCACCTCATCTCCATTCTCCTTTTCTCTTCTTTCCCATTACATTAGTTTCCTCTTCCCACACCTTCCTCTCTCTGCTTCCTTCCCTCTCTTCACTCAATCATATCATTCATCATTTTCTTCTCTAACTCTCTCCTTCCCCTCGCTTATAATTTCCTTCTAGCACAGCTAGAGCCTAACCTATGAGCCTACCACATCTTCTGTGACCATACTGAGTAAATCCGTCGTGTTTGCTGAGCCTAGTAAGTAAATCTGGTACCTAGTGAGCTCATAGAGGGTTGAGTGCATTCTGCCGAAGGGACTAACAACACCCACAGCAATGAAAGACATTAATGTTTTGAATAAAGCTCTCCGTAGAGCGAAATGTTGTTCCTATAAAAGGCTGTTCCTGCAACATATATTTGTGAAAAAGGAGGCAAGTATGCAGTGTACTGCGAACCTTTATTGACAATGTTTCGCCCACACACTGGGCCTCATCAAGTCAAAAAAAAAAAAAACAGGTCTGGGACAACATTTCAGTCTGTGTAGAGTTGTATGACCCTAGTGGGTGTAGCGCTCGGTTTGGATAATAATCGATATATGATTTGATAGACTCCACTGTCTGGGCGAAAAAGTTGTCAATATTATTATTATAATCAAAAAGAAGCGCTAAGCCACAAGGGCTATACAGCGCTGCAGGGTAGGGAAGGAAGCAAGGGAATTGGATGGCAGAAGGGAAGGGGGATGATCAGCAGGTTACAGAAAACAGCGGGGCAGGGGATAGTACGGGGGTAGAGGGTAGCAAAAGATTGAAGTAAAAAGGGCTGAAGGTATCAGAATTTGTGAAGTAAGTCAGTCATTGTCAAAAAGTCAATGAGAGAGTCCGGATGAAAGGTGGGTCCATCAGCGAGAAGGGAAGGTAAAGAGAGAGCAGCGGAGCGAAGACGACGACAGAGGTAAATTCTGCGTGCTCGTTGATAAAGTGGGCAGTCCAACAGAATGTGGCTGACTGATAATGGAGCTTGGCAATTCTCACAGAGAGGAGCAAGACGCCTCTCCATGAGATATCCATGAGTAAGACGAGTATGGCCAATGCAAAGACGGGAGAGAGTATCTCCCAACCTCGACACTGGTGATAAGAAGACGGCCAGTAACCTGTACTCGGTTTAATAGACTGAAGTTTGTTGCCGAGCATAGTAGACCAACGTTGTTGCCAACGGGTGTGAAGGTGGGAAGATATTGCAGCAAAATAGTCCGTAAATGGAATACCTCTATAAGAAACTGGTAGGTCATGTACTGCTGACCGCGCAGCAGTGTCTGCCTGTTCATTGCCCTGTACATCAACATGACCAGGGACCCAACAAAAAACAATATCTTTATGCTTGGTAAAGATGCGGCGTAGCCAAAGTTGGATACGGAGGACTAAGGGGTGAGGTGTATCAAATTTGTGTATAGCCTGTAAAGCACTAAGGGAGTCTGAGACAACCACAAATGATGACACAGGCATAGATGCAATACGGATAAGTGCTGTAAGGATGGCATATAATTCAGCAGTAAAAATACTAGCTGAAGATAGTAAATGCCCTTGTACGACGCTGTCCAGAAACACTGCTGCGAATCCTACGCCGTCAGAAGACCTAGAGCCATCTGTGTACACAGTAATGGCATGAGAATGAGAGTGAAAGTGGTCAAGAAAAAGAGAGCGGGAAGCGACCGTAGACAGTTGGGCTTTCGAGCAAGGGAGGGAGAAAGAACAGACTCGAACAGCTGGAACTTCCCAGGGGGGTAGGGAAAAGTGAGATGCTACATGTACATAGAAAGGTGGTAGTTGAAGAGAAGACAAGAGCGAATGAAGGCAAAGAGAGAAGGGACGGAGTAAACAGGGGCGGCGAACAAATAAAGAATGTCTACTAATATCAGTGACCATTCTATAAATGGAAGGATTGCGGAGATCATGAGAGCGTACATAGTAGCGCAGGCAATGGGCATCACGGCGATCGGATAAGGATGGAACGTTCGCTTCTGCATAGAGGCTCTCGACAGGGGAAGAGCGGAAAGCACCAAGGCATAAACGTAATCCTTGGTGATGAATGGGGTTAAGGCTAGAGAGAGTAGCAGGAGATGCCGCTGAATAGATCTGGTCACCATAATCAAGTTTCGATAAAATAAGGGTGGAATGTAGGCGAAGGAGGGTTCGACGATCAGCTCCCCATGAAAGATGAGCAAGGGTTTTAAGAAGGTTCAGCCGGCTGTGACAAGTTGCCTTCAGAGAGGTAATGTGAGGTTTCCAGGATAACCTACGATCAAAGAGGAGGCCCAGAAACTTGACTGTATCACGTTCAGGGATACGGGAGCCATAGAGGTACAAAGGATGATCGGAGATGACAGAGCGTCTAGTGAAAGTGATTTGGTGGGTTTTAGTGCTGGAAAATTTAAACCCACGTGTGGTGGCCCAATTGGAAACACGGTCGACTGCATGTTGGAGAGAAACTGTAAGGAGGTGACAGTCAGCGCCTGCACAGGCAATAGCGAAGTCATCAACATAGAGTGATGACCAAATATTTGATGGAAGACTAGAGGCCAAATCATTAATAGCAAGGAGAAAAAGTGTTGTGCTCAGAACACATCCCTGGGGGACACCTTCAGCTTGGATAAAGTCCGGGGAGAGCACATTATTAACCCGAACACGGAAATGCCTGTCAGTTAAAAAGTTCTTAAGGAAGGATGGTAGATTGCCTCGAAGGCCTAAGGAGTGGGCTTGGGCTAAAATATTATACCTCCAAGTTGTGTCATATGCCTTCTCAAGGTCAAAAAATATGGCAATAACTGAGTGGTTATTCGCAAAGGCATTACGAACATACGTATCCAAGCGTAGTAAGGGGTCTATGGTAGAACGTCCCTTACGAAAGCCATATTGACGAGTGGAGAGACTGTTGTGTGTCTCTAAATACCACACTAAACGTCTATTTACTAGGCGTTCCATTACTTTGCAAACTGCACTGATAAGAGCAATGGGACGATAGTGGGAGGTTTCATGTCCCGTAGTGCCTGGTTTGCGGAAAGGGAGAACAATGGCGGATTTCCACAGCTGTGGAAGAACTCCTTGTGACCAAATAAGATTGTAAAGGCGTAATAGGACTGCAAGGGCTGACTGATGTAAATGTTGTAGCATACGAATATGAATGTCGTCGGGCCCAGCTGCCGATGATCGACAAGCTGAGAGTGTTGCCTCCAGTTCTTGAAGTGTAAAAGGCACATTATACTGTTCTTCTCTGAGAGAAGAAAAGTCCAAGGGTGCTAACTCTCTGGCAGACTTTGAGGAAAGAAATGAGGGGCATAGATGGAGTCCCTGAGAAATACGGACCAGATGATTGCCAATTTCATTGGCAACATCTAGTGGGTTTGCTATATCAACACCGGCAACCCGCAGAACAGGAGCCGGGTCAGGAGAATATTTACCACTCAGTTTTCGTACTTTTTTCCAGACTGCACTCATAGAGGAAGCAGAGGTGATGGTGGAGACATAATCTCGCCAGCAAGTGCGTTTAGCGTCACGGATGACACGGCGAGCGATCGCACGCTTCTGTTTAAAATCAAGGAGTCGCTCTGTGGTTCTATTGTACCGGTACCTGCCCCATGCAGCGCGTTTCAAACGTACTGCACGAGCACAAGCAGGAGACCACCAAGGCACGCATTTCTGAGAATGCCTGCCCGAAGTTTGGGGTATAGAATGAGAAGCTGCGGTGAAAACGGAGGACGAGAAGAGGTGTAAAAGCTCATCGATGGAGGACGAAGAAGGAACCTCTTTAAAAACAGTTAGGTGTGAGTAAAGGTTCCAATTTGCCCGATTAAATTGCCAGCGTGGGGTGCGAAGAGGTGGCGAATATGAAGGGGAAGTAAGAATGATTGGGAAATGATCACTGTCATGTAAGTCCGGGAGAACAGACCAAGTGAAGTCTAATGCGGCGGAGGAAGAGCAAACTGAGAGATCGATGCAAGAGAGAGTATGAGTCCGAGGATCAAAATGGGTGTGAGTACCTGTATTTAAAACATGGAGGGGGTGGGTGGCAAGAAAAGCCTCTAACTGAATTCCACGGGAATCACAGTGAGACCCCCCCAGAGGAAATGGTGGGCATTAAAATCACCAAGTAACAGAATCGGTGGCGGTAATGACGAAACAAGGAAGGCAAAATCCGGAATAGATAATGCCCGAGAAGGAGAGAGATATAAAGAACAGAGCATATACCACCTATGTAAGTGGATACGGGCTGCTGTGTAATGCAGCGAAGTATGAACAAATAGCTGATGGTACGGAATATCAGTGCGGAGAAGAAGGGCACTTTCATTAAAGGTCCCATCAGGAAAAGGATCTGAAGAATACAATAAATTATAGCCTGAGATGTGAGAAATAACAGCAGAGTGTAATTTTGGTTCCTGTAAGCAAACACCAACAGGGGCAAACTGGGAGAGTAACATCTGAAGCTCACCCCGATTACCCCTGAGGCCGCGTATATTCCACTGTAAATAGGCCATGATTGGCAATGATAAAGATACTTGAAATCCGCAGGTAAGGGTTCCTACGGACTAGAAGGGTTAGAAAAGTCCACATGCGGAGGCAGTGGAAAATGTTCAAGCAGCGAAGGAACGGTGCACTGTGAAGAAAGGAGTTGCGCAGATGGAGCAGAGGAGAGAGAAAGAGCGGAAGGTGGATCAGTGTCCATTGATGGTTTGGTCTCTGCAATATATTCAGAGATTGCTTCAAGTGTTTCGGAATTCAGAGATGTCGTATGGGAGACAATATTGGGAATGGTAGGGGGAGGATGAGTAAAGATTGGAACTGTATTGGACTGTACCAAGGTAGGGGGGGGGGCGAAAGGGTGGAGGGAACTGGAGAAGCGTGGCAGGGGACAGAAGAGGCAGGAACCTGGGAGGTGGCAGAAGAGGAAGAAACTTGGGAGGGAACAGGGGAGGAAGGTACATTACGAGGAGGAGGGTGAACCTCTGCACTTGTAACTGAGCCAGTGAGAGGGGAAGAACTAGGGACAGAGACAGGGAGGGTAAAATGAGGAGGTGGAAGATGGGTAGGAGGTGGTACTGGACCTTTTTTTGACTTTTGAGAAGTAGAGGGACGATTGGGAGGAGGTGTCGTACGAGGTCTCGTCGATACTGAGGCTTGTGAGAGAGAATTCGAAGAAGCGAGATTAGACTGAGGCATTGAAGTAGGGACGTCTGAGCCGAGGACAGCAAAAGGATTAGATACAGGAGTGATTACGGGAGAGGTAACCACAGAGGTGGGTGTAGAAGATGGGATACTAGAAGTGGGGGGACGTTTTGAAACACGGGAATAAGAAACACGTGGGAGTCTCCCTTGGAGGCGGAGATGAGAAACTGCCATGGCATAAGGGAGACCTTCTGTCTCTTTGAGGTAACGGATTTCCCGCTCGTTTAAATAGACCTGACAACGGCGAGAGTATGAAGGGTGAGCCTCATGACAGTTAAGGCAAGAGGGAGATCGATTGCAAGACGTATTAGAATGGTCATCGGCACCACAGACTGGGCATTCGGCGATAGATCTGCAATATTTCGCTGGATGGCCAAATCGCCAGCAATTTCTACACTGTTGTGGTGTAGGGATCACCTTTCGAACTTGTAACCGATGTCCTGCTATATAAACTGAGGATGGGAGTTCTCGGCTGTCAAAAGTTAAACGAGCCACATTGCTAGGGTATCGTCTCCGCCCACGGGCAGGAAGAACGTAAGTGTCTACCTTGAGGATTGGGAGATCTTGGAGTTCCAGCTGTTCTAGAATGTCGGTGCCACATGTCTGGAAATTTTGTTGAACTATGGTATGGGGCAGAATGACGGTACCACTACAAGAATTGAGGGAATGATGTTTTTCAAGAGTGACAGGAACAGTATTGATATGGGAAAGACGAGAGAGCTCATGAGCCTGGGTAGCATTCTGTACGGTAATGATGCGCGTACCGCTCTTAAGAGCATGAAAAGAAATATCTTTACCAACATGGCGTAGGAGTGCCTTGCCAATACTATGGTCAGAAAGATAGGCAGTAGAGGAAGTTGGTCGTAAAGTGAAGAATTTAGTCCACTGTTCAGTCTGAAACTGAGCGTGGAAAGGTAGTGAAGGACGTGTCGATCGTTTCTGAGAAGAACGAGAAGGTGGAGAAGTATCATCAGCAGGTAATTGTCGTTGACGTTTAGGCGTGGGACCAGAGTTGGTCCGACGTGGAACGGGTCGGCGATTTGAAAATTGCCGCACCATAGAGGGAGAGGCTGGAAGCATAGTCAGAGGAGAGCGAAGGTCCGATAAATCGAAGGAGTCAGTCGAGGCCTCAGTACCTGAAGCGGGTGAGGAAACAGCACCGGCAATAGGTACAGAGGCATGAGGAATGTCTGAAGAGTGGTCCAAAGACGAGGCGGGGTCAGAACGGGGTGCGGTATCAAGAAGGGGCCCGGGGGTACCAGGTTCATGGACTAGGGCTGCCATGGTTAGGTTACTTCTTTCTTTTTGTTTTTAAGAAAAAAAAAAGAAAGAAGAAAAGAAAATAAAAATAAAAAAAAAGAAAAAAAAAGGGGGGACCGGGGAGGGATAGGTCCTAGGAGGAATGAAAGGGCCAGAAATCTCCCTCCGCGCCCAAGAGGACCTCAGCACCGCAAGTAGCGCAGATGCAGCATGGAACCCGTGCCATACCCTACCCATCATGCTAGTAAACTAACAATCCGGGATAGCAACCTCACATCTGCCGAGCTACCTCGGTGGACAAAAGAGAGGGTGGCCGGATATCCGCCACAAAGCATACCTCCTTCGGCCACCACCCCCGGAATCCGAAAGGTGGCTTCCAGAGATACACTCGTCGCCCGAAAGACACCTAAAGCTACTCTGGGATACCGGAGAGGGATCGGGACATCCGCAGGCGATCCAGATTCCACGGCAAACTACGCCACCACTAAGAACCTCAACGGAATGGGATGGACCCCGGTATCCTTTCTCCTACCTAGGAACTAGCGCGCCTGTGGGAGAAATCCCAAAGGACAAAAAGAAGAAGGGCAAAAGGAAAGAGTGGGGAGGAGGAGGAGGAAAGGAAAAAGGGGAGGATGGGGAGGATGGGATAGGGGAGGGGAGATTGGGGGGTAATTAGGTTCGGTCTGAGGAAGAAGACCGATAGGTCTAATTCCTCAGACCAAGAGCCTCTTCACCACGCCAAGGAGCCCCCCTTGAAGAGGAAAGTTGTCAATAAAGAGTTGCATAATACTAATATATATATGTATACATATATATGTTTATTTATTTATTTTTAGAAAATTGTAATAACTCTCGAATGTTGCACAAGTCTCTCATTCTTCAACTTGTTTCGTAGGTTAAGTAAGACAAGTACAATAGCTGGGTATCTCTCTTTCTGAAGCTTTTTGCCTACACAGTAGGCTTCTTCAGTCGAGTACAGAAGAATCAGCAGAAGTAGCAGAGATGGCAAGACGATGTAATCAGTCCATCACCCTTGAAGACTTAGTTTTGAAGTGGTCAGTCCCTCAGCCTGGAGAAGAGTTTTGCTCCATAGTCTGGAACACTGAAGTCGAAGCAACAATATGGAGACTTGTACTGTCAGAAGGTGAGGCGCAGCCCACTAGTATAAGAAAAAATGTAATCACTGAGAGGGCAGGTCCCTCTCAAATCCATTCTTTCTCACTTGAAAATGTCAAAGGTGTTTTCTGTACCAAGATACCGTCGTGTTGCAGTGTCTGACAGACATTGCAGTACAGCTTATTACTATTATTATGCCTTATTACCAATAGCTCCGACTACCATTATGATATCCTAGTACTGCTATAGATATTCAATTATAGGAGCTAATTATCCCTAGATATCGTACTCCATTTTTCCATCAGCGACGCAGATGATAGCGTTCACGAGAAGGATAACTATCGGAAAGACGACCATTATTAAATGAACATCATGGATTTTTATATATAGTTACAATAGCTCCAGTAACATGCTCAGATTTAAATATAATTTCTTTGACTTTCTATTCATTTTTTGTTTTGGGGTGAGTCACACTCCGCTTCATCAGTTTGTGACTTGTTAATGGTCAAAATCAGACTGAAACGTCGGCATACGTTTCAGTCTCCTAAGTGCGGTTTGTGTATTGTTCCAGCTGTGGTATTGTGACTACCTTATTCTTTACACAAAATTTTAATTTTCCAAAAACCTACAGAATTTCTTAAGGTTTCATGCATTAAGAGGCTAGAAATGATCATTTTTTTTTTATTGCAAGTGAAATTTTACTGTAATAGTCATAAAGAAATATAATGTATCATCATATAGACTACTTAAAGTGCTGTATAATACTGATGACATTTATGAGGCTTTTCAGACCAGCAAATTTCAACAGCTGTAGGATGAAGGTAAAAGTCTTAAAATTTTAGTGAAAAATGAACAATTACAAGAAATTGACACAAGCTGTTGTTTACTTAATCTTAAATGGATAAGTTTAGAAAATAAACAATTGTAAAAAAATGTCATTTTCGAACTAAAAGCTACCAATGCTACATTATTATTATTATAATCAAAAAGAAGCGCTAAGCCACAAGGGCTACCAATGCTACAGTGCTGTCACATTTTCCAATCCAGTCACTATGAGTATTGTTAGGTAAGATACATATGCAACAGTTAGGTATCTTTATTGTGAAACGTTTCGCCTACACAGTAGGCTTCTTCAGTCAAGTACAGAAAAGTTGATAGAAGCAGAAGATACTTGAAGATGATGTAATCAGTCCATCACCCTTAAAGTTTTGAGGTGGTCAGTCCCTCAGTCTGGAGAAGAGCATTGTTCCATAGTATGAAACATACTATTGTTTCATACTATGGAACAATGCTCTTCTCCAGACTGAGGGACTGACCACCTCAAAACTTTAAGGGTGATGGACTGATTACATCATCTTCAAGTATCTTCTGCTTCTATCAACTTTTCTGTACTTGACTGAAGAAGCCTGCTGTGTAGGCGAAACGTTTCACAATAAAGATACCTAACTGTTGCATATGTGTCTTACCTAACAACCTGTCGGTATTTTATACCATTTTAATGTACTGGCAGATTCTTTTTCAAAGTGGTTGCTCTGTGAATTGCTCCGCGTTTTCGGGTGTTTTCACGGTCGCTCTTACGTGCTAGAACTTTAATTTGTGTCATCAATCCTATACGATACATCCCTCTTGCGCCTGGAACCAATCTTGGGCGGAAAACATTATATACTGAGTCAAAAAAGGAGAATTAGTGTGCACTACATAGCAGAGTTTACTGCCAGAGGGGAATCATAGGCCTGTGTTCCGTGTGAAAAAAATAATAATTGAACTTTGTGTCAGAGGAAAGAAAGTCTCCCTGATAACAGTGAGTATACATAGTGTATAGTGTATACTATAGTGGCTCCCTAGTATATTGATGATAAAGGCTAAAGTGTCATTTGAAAACAGGTGAATTTGTAAATGAAGTGATAAGCCTAAAGAGGCAGGTGCCAGAAATCGCCAGAAACTTACCACAGGTCAGCTGTTTTTAATAATCTTCCTGGCCTGCTAGTGTACTCGCATATAATCTAGTGATACCAGTGAATAGCAGAATACAGTGTTGTAGTAGCAACTAACCAGTATTATAATGGTACTTAGTGGAGTGGAGTGACTTTCATTAGTTTCTTTTTCTTGAAATACCAGACGTTACTGTGAATTTCATATAACCTGTAGTTACCAGCGGTCGCAATATACACAACGAGAAGAAATTATTACTACAGAAAAAGCGTCCTTCCTCCAAAATTTGCACCAGTCAACTATAGTGATAATATAGCATTTATTGTGGTGGAGACGGAAAAAAAAAATAGAGAAGCTAGATACAGCGATTGATAAACAAGGGTGGAGGTCGTCCGTTCGTCATTGTAGGAGTGCCAGCAGTCACCGGCTCTTCAACACGCAAGTTATACTTTTGTATCAATCAAATCACATATTACTCGGGTAGATAATTTCCAGTAGATCCTTCATGTGTTAGCCCAAATCACCGACCAGTATGTTTTAAATAAGTGACCCACTGATCAGATCAGATAGACTGGTCCGAACCCTTGACTGGTCCGAACCCTTGACTGGTCCGAACCCTTGACTTGCCCGAACCCTGGACTGGTTTCAAACGGTGTCGTTGTGCACTACATAACAGGTTATTAATATAATTTTCAAGAGGTTGCTAGTAGAATTGCAGTAAATCAACCATTCAAATCATTATGAAGCTGTGTGTAGTCTGTGGTCAGTCAAACAAACGGGCTTCCACATGCATAAATTGTCATTTTTGTGGAAATTGGTGTCACGCCCCTTGTGCAGATATCCAAGAACTAGCTACAAGCAGTATTAAAACAGGGAAGTGTTTTTGGGTATGCCCAAATGAGATAAATCTGTGGACTAAAATCACAAGGGTATTAAAAGAGGTCAACATCAAAGCTGCTTTCATAGAAAACCTGGAAGCTTTCTACAACAGATGGGAACATAAAAAGTCTGGGCTGAATGGTACTGCCCTTGATACTGGCCATGTAGTCAGAAACTGTAAGGCTGGAGATGATGTCCTGGTAGTCAGTAAATGGGGGGCTGATAGTGCTGTCCTGGGAGACAGTAATGGTGAAGCTGGAGGTGCTGTCCTGGGAGACAGTAATGGTGAAGCTGGAGGTGCTGTCCTGGGAGACAGTAATGGTGAAGCTGGAGATGCTGTCCTGGGAGACAGTAATGGGGAAGCTGGAGATGCTGTCCTGGGAGACAGTAATGGTGAAGCTGGAGATTTTGTCCAGGTAGTCGGGAATTATATGCAGGAAGGAATACATATAAATGACCTAATAGGGGACAGGAGCCATAGTAGGGAAACAAGTGTAGTCAAAGATAAGATAAAACCAATATTGCAAACTAGAAATACCGCAGGAAATAGCAAACAAGAGGACTCCACTAGCAATAGTGAGGATATATTACCAAAAACAACTGGTTGGAGCTCCATTGTTGGTGCTAGGGAGGATAGAAGTAAGACAGGGAAACATGCACCAACAGGGAATACAGTCACAGAAACCCAAGGCAAACGGAAACCAAGCCTGTGCACATACTATGCACTCGGTATCTGCTGGCATGGGAAATCTGGAAAAACAGATGGGACGTGCAACTATGACCACCCTAGAAAATGCCAAACCCATATGACAACAGGAAAATGCAAACTCCCTTCCTGTAAGCTTTTTCACCCTGAACTGTGTACCTCTTCAGTACGGGAAAGACTGTGCTATAACTTAAATTGCCAGGCATACCATCTAAAGGGGACAAAAAGATACAAAACATCCAGGCCATGGGAAAACCTGGGTAGCCACAGCCACTCAAGAAGGAGAGGTTTTTTAGTGCCAGGAAGGAAAAAAAACTGGCAGGAAATGGCAGAAATCGTACACCAAATCCAGTCATTCCTGGAGTGGAACCACAGTCGATGGCATCCACTCCAAACCAACAGATACAGATACTAATGCCGGAAAAAAAATCCCCCCCCAGTACCAACAATACCACCAGTCCGATAACATTCTTCTTTGCAAATATACAGGGTCTAAAGCCAGCAACAAACAACAAAATACCTTTCATCCGTGGACTGCTTGCAGAGGCAAAGGCAATGTTCGCGGCTTTCACTGAGACCCACATAAAGGATCACTTGGACAACGAAATATGGATCCCAGGTTACAACCTATACAGATGTGACAGAGTGAACAGGCAAAAGGGGGGGGGGGTTGGCCTGTACATTGCAGAGTCACTTGTTTGCACAGAACTGCTAAATGCCTCAAATGATGTAGTGGAAGTTTTAGCAGTAAAGGTCGAGAACCAAAACCTAGTCATTGTGGTAGTCTACAAGCCTCCGGATGCAACATCCCAGCAATTCCAGGAACAGCTGTTAAAAATTGACCACTGTCTGGAAAACCTTCCAGCTCCTGCACCAAACATCTTGCTCCTGGGGGATTTCAACTTAAGGCACCTAAAATGGAGGAATATAGCAAATAATATTGTTGCAGTAATAACACCAGGAGGCAGCTCTGATGAAAACTCACACTCACGCGAGCTTTTAAATCTCTGCACAAAATTCAATTTAAACCAGCAAATAATAGAGCCTACTAGACTGGAGAATACACTAGACCTCATCTTCACTAACAATGATGATCTGATAAGAAATGTTACCATATCAAAAACAATATACTCAGATCACAACATAATTGAGGTTCAGTCATGTATGCGCGGAGCCCCAGACCGACATAATGAGATTAGTCACGAGGGAGCAATCACCAAATTCAACTTCAATAACAAAAACATAAAGTGGGACCAAGTAAACCAAGTCCTAACCGATATAAGCTGGGAAGATATACTAAGCAACACAGACCCCAACTTATGCCTAGAACAGATTAACTCGGTGGCACTCGATGTATGCACAAGGCTTATTCCTCTAAGAAAAAGGAGGAGTAGATGTAAAACAGAAAGAGACAGGCGCTCCCTCTACAGGCGACGGAAAAGAATAACAGAGCGGCTAAAAGAGGTCAATATATCTGAAATGCGTAGGGAGACACTGGTCAGAGAAATAGCAAGCATCGAACTTAAGCTAAAAGAATCCTTTAGGAGTCAGGAATCGCGGGAAGAACTAAAAGCCATAAATGAAATCGAAAGAAACCCAAAGTATTTCTTCTCCTATGCCAAATCAAAATCGAGAACAACGTCCAGTATTGGGCCCCTACTTAAACAAGATGGGTCCTACACGGATGACAGCAAGGAAATGAGTGAACTACTCAAGTCCCAATATGACTCAGTTTTTAGCAAGCCGCTAACCAGACTGAGAGTTGAAGATCAAAATGAATTTTTTATGAGAGAGCCACAAAATTTGATGAACACAAGCCTATCCGATGTTATCCTGACGCCAAATGACTTCGAACATGCGATAAATGACATGCCCATGCACTCTGCCCCAGGGCCAGACTCATGGAACTCTGTGTTCATCAAGAACTGCAAGAAGCCCCTATCACGAGCCTTTTCCATCCTATGGAGAGGGAGCATGGACACGGGGGTCGTCCCACAGTTACTAAAAACAACAGACATAGCCCCACTCCACAAAGGGGGCAGTAAAGCAACAGCAAAGAACTACAGACCAATAGCACTAACATCCCATATCATAAAAATCTTTGAAAGGGTCCTAAGAAGCAAGATCACCACCCATCTAGAAACCCATCAGTTACACAACCCAGGGCAACATGGGTTTAGAACAGGTCGCTCTTGTCTGTCTCAACTATTGGATCACTACGACAAGGTCCTAAATGCACTAGAAGACAAAAAGAATGCAGATGTAATATATACAGACTTTGCAAAAGCCTTCGACAAGTGTGACCATGGCGTAATAGCGCACAAAATGCGTGCTAAAGGAATAACAGGAAAAGTCGGTCGATGGATCTATAATTTCCTCACTAACAGAACACAGAGAGTAGTCGTCAACAGAGTAAAGTCCGAGGCAGCTACGGTGAAAAGCTCTGTTCCACAAGGCACAGTACTCGCTCCCATCTTGTTCCTCATCCTCATATCCGACATAGACAAGGATGTCAGCCACAGCACCGTGTCTTCCTTTGCAGATGACACCCGAATCTGCATGACAGTGTCTTCCATTGCAGACACTGCAAAGCTCCAGGCGGACATCAACCAAATCTTTCAGTGGGCTGCAGAAAACAATATGAAGTTCAACGATGAGAAATTTCAATTACTCAGATATGGTAAACATGAGGAAATTAAATCTTCATCAGAGTACAAAACAAATTCTGGCCACAAAATAGAGCGAAACACCAACGTCAAAGACCTGGGAGTGATCATGTCGGAGGATCTCACCTTCAAGGACCATAACATTGTATCAATCGCATCTGCTAGAAAAATGACAGGATGGATAATGAGAACCTTCAAAACTAGGGAGGCCAAGCCCATGATGACACTCTTCAGGTCACTTGTTCTATCTAGGCTGGAATATTGCTGCACACTAACAGCTCCTTTCAAGGCAGGTGAAATTGCCGACCTAGAAAATGTACAGAGAACTTTCACGGCGCGCATAACGGAGATAAAACACCTCAATTATTGGGAGCGCTTGAGGTTCCTAAACCTGTATTCCCTGGAACGCAGGAGGGAGAGATACATGATTATATACACCTGGAAAATCCTAGAGGGACTAGTACCGAACTTGCACACGAGAATCACTCACTACGAAAGCAAAAGACTTGGCAGACGATGCACCATCCCCCCAATGAAAAGCAGGGGTGTCACTAGCACGTTAAGAGACCATACAATAAGTGTCAGGGGCCCGAGACTGTTCAACTGCCTCCCAGCACACATAAGGGGGATTACCAACAGACCCCTGGCAGTCTTCAAGCTGGCACTGGACAAGCACCTAAAGTCAGTTCCGGATCAGCCGGGCTGTGGCTCGTACGTTGGTTTGCGTGCAGCCAGCAGCAACAGCCTGGTTGATCAGGCTCTGATCCACCAGGAGGCCTGGTCACAGACCGGGCCGCAGGGGGGGCGTTGACCCCCGGAACTCTCTCCAGGTAAACTCCAGGTAAACTATGTAATCAGTCCATCAATCTTGAACCATTCATCTACATTCCTGTCAGTCATAGCAACATCTTGGGATCTTAATACAAGGACTTCTTCACTTCACTTTTAGTGCCAGGAAGGAAAAAAAACTGGCAGGAAATGGCAGAAATCGTACACCAAATCCAGTCATTCCTGGAGTGGAACCACAGTCGATGGCCTCCACTCCAAACCAACAGATACAGATACTAATGCCGGAAAAAAAATCCCCCCCCAGTACCAACAATACCACCAGTCCGATAACATTCTTCTTTGCAAATATACAGGGTCTAAAGCCAGCAACAAACAACAAAATACCTTTCATCCGTGGACTGCTTGCAGAGGCAAAGGCAATGTTCGCGGCTTTCACTGAGACCCACATAAAGGATCACTTGGACAACGAAATATGGATCCCAGGTTACAACCTATACAGATGTGACAGAGTGAACAGGCAAAAGGGGGGGGGTTGGCCTGTACATTGCAGAGTCACTTGTTTGCACAGAACTGCTAAATGCCTCAAATGATGTAGTGGAAGTTTTAGCAGTAAAGGTCGAGAACTAAAACCTAGTCATTGTGATAGTCTACAAGCCTCCGGATGCAACATCCCAGCAATTCCAGGAACAGCTGTTAAAAATTGACCACTGTCTGGAAAACCTTCCAGCTCCTGCACCCAACATCTTGCTCCTGGGGGATTTCAACTTAAGGCACCTAAAATGGAGGAATATAGCAAATAATATTGTTGCAGTAATAACACCAGGAGGCGGCTCTGATGAAAACTCACACTCACGCGAGCTTTTAAATCTCTGCACAAAATTCAATTTAAACCAGCAAATAATAGAGCCTACTAGACTGGAGAATACACTAGACCTCATCTTCACTAACAATGATGATCTGATAAGAAATATCACCATATCAAAAACAATATACTCAGATCACAACATAATTGAGGTTCAGTCATGTATGCGCGGAGCCCCAGACCGACATAATGAGATTAGTCACGAGGGAGCATTCACCAAATTCAACTTCAATAACAAAAACATAAAGTGGGACCAAGTAAACCAAGTCCTAACCGATATAAGCTGGGAAGATATACTAAGCAACACAGACCCCAACTTATGCCTAGAACAGATTAACTCGGTAGCACTCGATGTATGCACAAGGCTTATTCCTCTAAGAAAAAGGAGGAGTAGATGTAAAACAGAAAGAGACAGGCGCTCCCTTTACAGGCGACGGAAAAGAATAACAGAGCTGCTAAAAGAGGTCAATATATCTGAAATGCGTAGGGAGACACTGGTCAGAGAAATAGCAAGCATCGAACTTAAGCTAAAAGAATCCTTTAGGAGTCAGGAATCGCGGGAAGAACTAAAAGCCATAAATGAAATCGAAAGAAACCCAAAGTATTTCTTCTCCTATGCCAAATCAAAATCGAGAACAACGTCCAGTATTGGGCCCCTACTTAAACAAGATGGGTCCTACACAGATGACAACAAGGAAATGAGTGAGCTACTCAAGTCCCAATATGACTCAGTTTTTAGCAAGCCGCTAACCAGACTGAGAGTCGAAGATCAAAATGAATTTTTTATGAGAGAGCCACAAAATTTGATTAACACAAGCCTATCCGATGTTATCCTGACGCCAAATGACTTCGAACAGGCGATAAATGACATGCCCATGCACACTGCCCCAGGGCCAGACTCATAAAACTCTGTGTTCATCAAGAACTGCAAGAAGCCCCTATCACGAGCCTTTTCCATCCTATGGAGAGGGAGAATGGACACGGGGGTCGTCCCACAGTTACTAAAAACAACAGACATAGCCCCACTCCACAAAGGGGGCAGTAAAGCAACAGCAAAGAACTACAGACCAATAGCACTAACATCCCATATCATAAAAATCTTTGAAAGGGTCCTAAGAAGCAAGATCACCACCCATCTAGAAACCCATCAATTATACAACCCAGGGCAACATGGGTTCAGAACAGGTCGCTCCTGTCTGTCTCAACTATTGGACCACTACGACAAGGTCCTAAATGCACTAGAAGACAAAAAGAATGCAGATGTAATATATACAGACTTTGCAAAAGCCTTCGACAAGTGTGACCATGGCGTAATAGCGCACAAAATGCGTGCTAAAGGAATAACAGGAAAAGTCGGTCGATGGATCTATAATTTCCTCACTAACAGAACACAGAGAGTAGTCGTCAACAGAGTAAAGTCCGAGGCAGCTACGGTGAAAAGCTCTGTTCCACAAGGCACAGTACTCGCTCCCATCTTGTTCCTCATCCTTATATCCGACATAGACAAGGATGTCAGCCACAGCACCGTGTCTTCCTTTGCAGATGACACCCGAATCTGCATGACAGTGTCTTCCATTGCAGACACTGCAAAGCTCCAGGCAGACATCAACCAAATCTTTCAGTGGGCTGCAGAAAACAACATGAAGTTCAACGATGAGAAATTTCAATTACTCAGATATGGTAAACATGAGGAAATTAAATCTTCATCAGAGTACAAAACAAATTCTGGCCACAAAATAGAGCGAAACACCAACGTCAAAGACCTGGGAGTGATCATGTCGGAGGATCTCACCTTCAAGGACCATAACATTGTATCAATCGCATCTGCTAGAAAAATGACAGGATGGATAATGAGAACCTTCAAAACTAGGGAGGCCAAGCCCATGATGACACTCTTCATCTAGGCTGGAATATTGCTGCACACTAACAGCACCTTTCAAGGCAGGTGAAATTGCCGACCTAGAAAATGTACAGAGAACTTTCACGGCGCGCATAACGGAGATAAAACACCTCAATTATTGGGAGCGCTTGAGGTTCCTAAACCTGTATTCCCTGGAACGCAGGAGGGAGAGATACATGATTATATACACCTGGAAAATCCTAGAGGGACTAGTACCGAACTTGCACATGAAAATCACCCACTACGAAAGCAAAAGACTTGGCAGACGATGCACCATCCCCCCAATGAAAAGCAGGGGTGTCACTAGCACGTTAAGAGACCATACAATAAGTGTCAGGGGCCCGAGACTGTTCAACTGCCTCCCAGCACACATAAGGGGGATTACCAACAGACCCCTGGCAGTCTTCAAGCTGGCACTGGACAAGCACCTAAAGTCAGTTCCGGATCAGCCGGGCTGTGGCTCGTATGTTGGTTTGCGTGCAGCCAGCAGCAACAGCCTGGTTGATCAGGCTCTGATCCACCAGGAGGCCTGGTCTCAGACCGGGCCGCGGGGGCGTTGACCCCCGGAACTCTCTCCAGGTAAACTCCAGGTAAACTTGCCTTACCTTTAGGTATGACCTACTTCCACATTTGGATTTGTCAAGTGTGATACCACCTACGACTGCTGCACCTCACCTTCCTACAGTATATAAGCAACTTCGCACATATTCTGTATTCTTTTCAAGACTGATGGACTGATTACATTGACTCAAGGCTGAGGGACTGATTACTTCAAACTACTCCTGTTCTTCACCATTCTCCTTTGTATGGACTGATGAAGCCACTGCGTGGCGAAACGTTTCCTCATTAAAGATACCCAAGTGTTGCACATGTATCTAATTTATCAAGTAGCACATTATTCTTTGCCAGTCTCTTTCCTCTTCCACCTAGCCACCCTTTCTGTCTGTCTGGCATCAGTATACTCAGGTTCCTCGCAGTCCTCACCTTCCTTCCCTCAACAGCTCCATCTTCCTCCTCATCTTATACATCATCCACTACCTTCACCCCCAACCCTCCTGCACACTCCTACTGTCTTCATTCCTCCTTTATATAAACACCTCTACTAACTTTCCATGTGCTACACATTCCACTACCCCCCCCCCCATCCTTTATCCCGCACCTCTGTTCTCGCCCCCTTCCTGCACCTCCACTATCCTCACCTCCCTCCTACACCTCCACTGCCCTTATTCCCCGACGTGTTATGCACACCCTAATTACCCTCAGTTACTTCAACAGACACCAAAACTACTACTACACCCTCCCCCCCTCTCCTGCACTCCTGTGCTACTCTTACTCCCCTCACTTATATACTTAACACTGTCAGCCAGTTCCTCCTACATATCTCCACTAGTCTCCAGTTATTATATCACACTCTTAATCGCCCTCAATCCTTCATCTCGTGTTATCACTACATGTTCCTCCTCTTCCTTACCATTAATTTCAACCCAGAGCATCTCTCTACTCGTAAATGCTCCTCTCACCTCTCCTATACCCTTCCATTCCCCCAGGCCGCCACCCCAGACCCTCACCTGATACAGTCTCATTACGGGAAGCAATTACAGCTCCCCCTCAATTGTGCTGTCGCCACTGTATAAGCGATGAGATGTATGGGAACTGACGCAGGCGACCGTGGGGCCGGGGAACGAGAGAAAGTGAAAAAATATAGAGATTAAGAAAGTTAGAATTATAGCACATGTGTTACACACAGTAAAAAGGTACAATACCGAGACTGGAACAATTCAAAAATAACCCGAACATAGTATTAACGTTGTTAGAATTACGACACTGTCAAGTAAAAGGACACAAGTGCAACTAATGTGACATTTTATTTTGACAACGTTTCGCTCTCCAGGAGCTTTATCAAGCCGTAATATTACGGCTTGACAAACCTCCTGGAGAGAGAAACGTTGCCACAATAAAATGTCACATTAGTTGTATGTGTTCTTTTACACAACCCGCACATAGGAGAATTTAACTTATGACTACGTTTCGATCCGACTTGAACCATTAACTAGTTAACTTGTCGGTTCTCTGAACCATTCATCTACTAGTTAATGGTCTAAGTTGGACCGAAAAGTCATTATAAGCTTCATTCCTCTATGTCTATATGTAGGCTGTCCGTTGAAAAATTAAAAGCTATGAGCGTTGCTCTCCTAACACCTCTTGTGTTACAACATCCTGGGTGGTCGTTGGTCAAGTGATGGTTCTGGTTAGCTTGTCAAGTAACGTTGGGATGCCAGTCTCTGCATTTTACCTACTTACACATTTGCAAAGTGTGTGTGTGTGTGTGTGTGTGTGTGTGTGTGTGTGTGTGTGTGTGTGTACTCACCTAATTGTGGTTGCAGGGGTCGAGACTCAGCTCCTGGCCCCGCCTCTTCACTGATCACTACTGTGTGTGTGTGTGTAAATACCAAGCACATGGAAGAGAGGACCTTCCTTGTAAATGTAGCCAGGTATGCAAATGTTGCTACTCATCAGACTGTGTGGGACATCACCTGACGATGCGGCGATATTCACATATCTTTATGTATGGTCTAACTCATAAAGACAGGAGGGACACTTCTTCCAGTATCGGCAGCAAGATTCTCTCTCTCTCTCTCTCTCTCATTCTCTCTCATTCTCTCCCCCTCATTCCCCCTCTCTCTCCCTCCCTCCCTCCCCCTCTCTCTCCCTCCCTCCTTTTCTCCGTCCCTCCCTTTCTCCTTCCCTCTCTTTCTCCTTCCCACTCTTTCTCCTTCCCTCTCTTTCCCCTCTCCCTCTCCCCCCTCTCTCGCTCATTTTTTACATAGGGTTTGACAAGGTTAAGTTAAAGATTCTCTTTGTCCTTGGCAGTTACTTGTATCAGTGATGATCATAGTCCTTCAGTACCCCTGGCATGTTATTTAGGAATAAATTCTAAGGTCTTCAATGATATATTATTCTATAGGGACAAGATTGCTGAATACTGCGTCTATCTCTAAAAAGTTAATTTTCATTATGTGTTTTCAGTGACTCTTATTCATATCTTTCTCTTAAATACCTTTGGAGTAACAAAGTTTTAAGAGAAAGTGATGTTATTTCATATCTCCACTATAACATGTAACATGTAAAAGACGAAGTACCATAGTCCTTACATCTCTACTGCTTCTGCTGCTTCTTCTGTACTCGACTGAAGAAACCTACTGTGTAGGCAAAACGTTTCTGAATAAAGACACCTAACTGTTGCACATGTCTTATTTATCAGCTTGTCGGTATTGAATATTCACTCTTATTCATCTGCTTGTCGGTTTTATTAAGCAATACATGGCAGCATCAGCGGAGTTGTAGACATGAGGTGATCAGTTACTCAAGCCTATTTCAAGGCTGAGGGACTGATCACCTCGTATCTACATCTACGGCTGAAGAAGCCAGCTGAGTAAGAGAGAAACACCAGGCTGTTGTACAAGAGTAACTCGTTAACTGGAGAGTCACAGGGATGAAATGAGAGGAAGTAACGAAAAATAAAGGAACCTAAAATTGATTCAGAATTTAACTGAAAAATATAGAGAAAACGAAGAGTACAAGAAGGAAGCTTGGCTGATACTGAAGAAAAACGACGCCGATGTATAAGACTTCATGGCCACATGCAGGGAGGGCGCACCTTGCCCTGGAGTCGGCCAGACTTTATGGCCACATGCAGGGAGGGTGAACCTTCCCCTGGAGTCGGCCAGACTTTATGGCCACATGCAGGGAGGGCGCACCTTGCCCTGGAGTCGGCCAGACTTTATGGCCACATGCAGGGAGGGCGCACCTTGCCCTGGAGTCGGCCAGACTTTATGGCCACATGCAGGGAGGGCGCACCTTGCCCTGGAGTCGGCCAGACTTTATGGCCACATGCAGGGAGGGTGCACCTTGCCCTGGAGTCGGCCAGTCCTCTGTTCTAGTGAAGGAAAATCTCATTTAAAGTTTGAAGCGTTCATACGCTGTAGAATGTTGCTGTGTGGCAGAGGGATCACTGGATCACAGTTAGACAGAGGTTCAAGTTTTAACCACAATTCTTGCTGCACGACAGCACATGCGCATAGCATTTTAAGAAGTAAAATAACACAGCTCTACAACAGTGAAGGCAGCCTGAAAAAGCAGGGCAATGTGTATCTTCTTCCCTCCACCCTCTCCCCCCCCCTCTCTCTCTGTTTCTGTCTCTCTCTCGACTAACCTTTTTCTCTAAGGCGACAAAATTAACTTGCTTGTTCTCCGGAAAAGAGAAGCTTTTTACTTGCTGAAGCCTAACTTACCATCACCCACCTGCTGAAACTTAATTAACTTATCATCGCCCACCTGCTGAAGCCTAACATACCTTCACCCACCTGCATCCTCTCATTACACAATTCTTACCTCCATCATTTCACCTAAACCCCCCTCCACAACCCACTCATCATTAACCCTTCACATCATTTACCCTTCAGCTCATTACACATCCATCACTCCCTCATTACACTTCCATCACCCATGTCTCTCCCCCTACTTCCCCTCCCTCACCTCACTACCCCCATTCCCCTCATCACTCCCTCAGTTATACACACTTCGCCTTCAGTCATGTAGGTCCGTAGCTCACTCATTTTCCCCTCCTTCATTTTCAATTCACTCATCCCCTTCCTTCGTCACCCCTCTGTCTCGTCCTCCCTCATCATTCTTAAATACAACCACCCTCATCACCCATTCATTCCATCATCATCCACATCCGTCATCATTTCTTCCTTTCATCATCCCTACTCCCTTTCTTCATCACCCCCCCCACAACTTCTCTACATCAAGCCTTCACTTCATCACCCCCTCCACTCCTCACCATCCTAAAATTTATTCAGCCTTAGCAGGGGTCTGCTTACACCCTCGTCACCCCTTCTATCACCCCCACCCTCCATTACCCCCACCTGTCATCCTCTCCCACTAACCTCCCTTCCACCCATGCCCCATACCTGTTTCTTGCCTCTGTATTATTATGATTATAATCAAAAAGAAGTGCTAAGCCACAAGGGCTATACAGCTTCTTGCCTCTGTAAAATACCCTGTCTCTGTCTACCCAATAAATTTCACAAAGAATTTTGTATGTCGTTATGTCTCCTCTTGTCCTGCCCTTGCATGTCATCAAATTTAGATCTTTTAATTTTTCATAGCTCATATTACTTAGGACAAGTCTCGTTGCAAACCCCTGCATTTTTTTTTCTTTTTTTTTTTTTTGGATATGTTCGATAAGACGTGGGTTCTAACTGGTGCTGCATTCTCTAGGATAGGCCTGATAAATGTCGTATATAGAGTCGTGAAAGACTGTTGAGAGTCTTGAAAGCTTATTTTTAATTTGGCAGACGTCCATCTGTTAAAAGATATTTGACTGCGTGCCTCGGGTGCTATAGGGAAGTGGGGGATGGAGTGTGGAGTAGCTGTGGCGAAGGTCTTTCACTTGAAGGAAGTATTGAGAGTGTATGCAAGGCAAGTTGGAAGATAGGGTATATTTGAGTGGGTAGTTGTGGTTGGGACTTGAGTAAGGTTCGATGCTGTGTAAGGTGTATCTCTGACAGCTAAGAATCTGTACCTGTTATCGCCTTCCCTATTTCTACTTCTTGCGTTTGTCAGTGTTTCATTCTCTACATCATCTTTCCTCTTGTTTTCTATTCTGTCCAGATCAGAGTTACACATGGCAATATGTTTATCTTTTTCCTTAAAACAGTATTTTCCATCTCATAATCCTACATCATGCTTTTTCTGTTGCAGGTGTCAGTTCCCTGTGTGTCTCGCGAACCTCAGAATAAGTGCCACCTGCTGTACGCAGTCCTCTCGACCTATCAGTTCAATGATAACTTGAATCTTGTGTTTTTCTGCCACCCATATCTCATTACTTGTTCTCTCACTTGCCTTATGAAAACTCTCTCTCATCAACAATCTCCTTCCTTCATATTCCAATTTTTTTACTCCTTCAGACTTCATTTTGTGATTTTAACAATTCCTTTGCTGCTTCTCTTGTCTTTAGTGCTTCTCGGTCTTGTGAGAGCATCTCTTCCAAGGTATTGTTTCCGCCCTCTTTCCTTCTGTCTCCACACCTACCATTTTCATTACAATAGGTTTTTTTTCCTCTTCTCATCATTTCCTCTAATCCTTTCTCGAGATTCCTTAGATCCTCCTATTGTGTGCATTTTTTCTTCAGGCGTTATTGCTTTTCTGTACCTTTATGGACATGAACTTAATTACTGTTTGCAGTTTACCTCTATATTCAGTTAACACCACGTCTTGCTATGTCCACCGCCATCATAGTTCCTCTTCACCCCAGTCCTTTTTTTTCATTTGTCTTCGGGATTCCCATTTCTTTGCTCCTCGAGTTTCACCAAAGCAGGAACTCTGCCTCCTCTGTTTGCAGGTTACAATGGTAAATGTCAAGCTCGCTCTCCCTCTCTTGTCAATTCTGTACAGATCGTTGGATGGAGCCTTGCCCTGGAGCAGCCTTTGTTGGCGTGTAGAAATGGATTGTGTGTGTGTGTGTGTGTGTGTGTGTGTGTGTGTACTCACCTAGTTGAGGTTGCGGGGGTCGAGTCCGAGCTCCTGGCCCCGCCTCTTCACTGATCGCTACTAGGTCACTCTCCCTGAGCCGTGAGCTTTATCACACCTCTGCTTAAAGCTATGTATGGATCCTGCCTCCACTACATCACTTCCCAAACTATTCCACTTACTGACTACTCTGTGGCTGAAGAAATACTTCCTAACATCCCTGTGATTCATCTGTGTCTTCAGCTTCCAACTGTGTCCCCTTGTTACTGTGTCCAATCTCTGGAACATCCTGTCTTTGTCCACCTTGTCAATTCCTCTCAGTATTTTGTATGTCGTTATCATGTCCCCCCTATCTCTCCTGTCCTCCAGTGTCGTCAGGTTGATTTCCCTTAACCTCTCGTAGGACATACCTCTTAGCTCTGGGACTAGTCTTGTTGCAAACCTTTGCACTTTCTCTAGTTTCTTTACGTGCTTGGCTAGGTGTGGGTTCCAAACTGGTGCTGCATACTCCAATATGGGCCTAACGTACACGGTGTACAGGGTCCTGAATGATTCCTTATTAAGATGTCGGAATGCTGTTCTGAGGTTTGCTAGGCGCCCATATGCTGCAGCAGTTATTTAGTTGATGTGCGCTTCAGGAGATGTGCCTGGTGTTATACTCACCCCAAGATCTTTTTCCTTGAGTGAGGTTTGTAGTCTCTGGCCCCCTAGACTGTACTCCGTCTGCAGTCTTCTTTGCCCTTCCCCAATCTTCATGACTTTGCACTTGGTGGGATTGAACTCCAGGAACCAATTGCTGGACCAGGTCTGCAGCCTGTCCAGATCCCTTTGTAGTTCTGCCTGGTCTTCGATCGAGTGAATTCTTCTCATCAACTTCACGTCATCTGCAAACAGGGACACCTCAGAGTCTATTCCTTCCGTCATGTCGTTCACAAATACCAGAAACAGAACTGGTCCTAGGACTGACCCCTGTGGGACCCCGCTGGTCACAGGTGCCCACTCTGACACCTCGCCACGTACCATGACTCGCTGCTGTCTTCCTGACAAGTATTCCCTGATCCACTGTAGTGCCTTCCCTGTTATCCCTGCTTGGCCCTCCAGTTTTTGCACCAATCTCTTGTGTGGAACTGTGTCAAACGCCTTCTTGCAGTCCAAGAAAATGCAATCCACCCACCCCTCTCTCTCTTGTCTTACTGCTGTCACCATGTCATAGAACTCCAGTAGGTTTGTGACACAGGATTTCCCATCCCTGAAACCATGTTGGCTGCTGTTGATGAGATCGTTGCTTTTTAGGTGTTCCACCACTCTTCTCCTGATAATCTTCTCCATGATTTTGCATACTATACATGTCAGTGACACTGGTCTGTAGTTTAATGCTTCATGTCTGTCTCCTTTTTTAAAGATTGGGACTACATTTGCTGTCTTCCATGCCTCAGGCAATCTCCCTGTTTCGATAGATGTATTGAATATTGTTTAGGGGTACACATAGCGCCTCTGCTCCCTCTCTCAATACCCATGGGGAGATGTTATCTGGCCCCATTGCCTTTGAGGTATCTAGCTCACTCAGAAGCCTCTTCACTTCTTCCTCGGTTGTGTGCACTGTGTCCAGCACACGGTGGTGTGCCCCACCTCTCCGTCTTTCTGGAGCCCCTTGTGTCTCCTCTGTGAACACTTCTTTGAATCTCTTGTTGAGTTCCTCACATACTTCACGGTCATTTCTTGTCTCTCCTCCTTCCTTCCTTAGCCTGATTACCTGGTCCTTGACTGTTGTTTTCCTCCTGATGTGGCTGTACAACAGTTTCGGGTCAGATTTGGCTTTCGCTGCTATGTCATTTTCATATTGTCTTTGGGCCTCCCTTCTTATCTGTGCATATTCGTTTCTGGCTCTACGACTGCTCTCCTTATTCTCCTGGGTCCTTTGCCTTCTATATTTCTTCCATTCCCTAGCACACTTGGTTTTTGCCTCCCTGCACCTTTGGGTAAACCATGGGCTCATCCTGGCTTTTTCATTATTCCTGTTACCCTTGGGTACAAACCTCTCCTCAGCCTCCTTGCATTTTGTTGCTACATATTCCATCATCTCATTAACTGGCTTCCCTGCCAGTTCTCTGTCCCACTGAACCCCATTCAGGAAGTTCCTCATTCCTATGTAGTCCCCTTTCTTGTAGTTTGGCTTCATTCGTCCTGGCCTTCCTGCTTCTCCCTCCACTTGTAGCTCTACTGTGTATTTGAAGCTTAAAACCACATGGTCACTGGCCCCAAGGGGTCTTTCATATGTTATGTCCTTGATATCTGCACTACTCAAGGTGAATACTAAGTCCAGCCTTGCTGGTTCATCCTCTCCTCTCTCTCTTGTAGTGTCCCTTACGTGTTGGCACATGAAGTTTTCCAGTACCACCTCCATCATCTTAGCCCTCCACGTATCTTGGCCCCCATGTGGGTCCAAGTTCTCCCAATCGATCTCCTTGTGGTTAAAGTCACCCACGATCAGGAGCTTTGCCCTGCATGCATGAGCTCTTCTGGCCACTCTAGCCAGTGTGTCAACCATCGCTCTATTGCTCTCGTCGTACTCTTGCCTTGGCCTCCTGCTGTTCTGCGGTGGGTTATACATCACTGCTATTACCACCTTGGGACCTCCAGAGTGAAGCGTTCCCGCTATGTAATCACTTTCTTCTCCGCTGTCTCCTCTCTCCAGCTCATCAAAATTCCAGCGATTTTTGATCAGCAATGCCACTCCTCCACCCCCCCTGTTCCCTCTGTCTTTCCTCAGGATTTGGTATCCCATTGGAAAGATGGCATCTGTTATCATACCAGTAAGCTTGGTTTCTGTGAGAGCTATGATGTCCGGTGATGCTTCTTTGACTCTTTCATGCCACTCCTCCCACTTATTTGTTATTCCATCAGCGTTTGTGTACCATACCTTCAGTTTCCTTTCCAACACTGTGGTTTGGGGGGCCTGTGAGGGTGGGAGACCTGGTGGCATACTGTGGGATTCTATAGCTCGGTGTTGGGTGGAGGCTGTGGGTATGGACTGTAGTGTGTGTTGGGATGGTGTGATAGGTTGTATGGTTCTGAGAATAGTTGTGTGTGTGCTTGCCCTTGCTGTTCTGTTCTGCTCTGACTGACCTCTGCTGGTTCCATCCTTGTCTCTTTTCCTAGCTCCTTTCGCTTTTTCGTCCTCTCCCTCAGCTGCTGTCATTCTGATTTTGTTCTGTCTCTGTCTAGGAACACCCTCTTGTACTCTTCCGAGTATTTCAATCGTGGTTTCTCTTGGAGGATCCTGTTCCGCACTGTTTTCGTCCTGAGAATCGGCTTGATTGGTCGGTTTCTCCCCTTCGAGTACCCCCCTATTCTCTGAAAATTTACAATCTCGTCCATCTCTTCACCTATTTCCGTGATGATTTTCTCAATCTCCTTTCTTTCTTCCTGCTGCCTTTCAGTGTGCGTCCTTTCCTCTCTCTCCTGAAGCCCATGGATAAACACTGATTTTGCCCTTTCCTCCTCCCATTGCCTCACCCTCTGTGACTCTATATCCTGCCCGTATGTGGTCAGTTTCTCCCTTGATTTTTCCAGTGGCTCTTGATAGCATGGTTGTGCCTCAGCATTCGACCTATCACCCTCTCCATCTGCAACCAGCTGTTCTTCCCTTTCACTCCTTGGTCCTCCTTGGCAGGCTGATATGACCTTAGCATAATTCATAATTCCTTCCTTCCTGTTTGGCCTCGCAGCTTCACATGCTGTGTCTTCTCTGGTCACTGCCCCTGTAACTCGCTTCAGCCTATTTATCTCAACTTCTAGGACCCTTATCTTGGCTACTGCAGTTTCGACTTGTGCCTCCCAATTCTTTGTCTCCTTCTCCAACCTCTTTTCCAATTTCACAGAGAGCTCTTTCTCCATTTTTTCAGAAAGCTCTCCTAATTTTCTCTCCCACTCTTGTTCCATCCTTTTCCACTGCTCCTCCATCCACTCCTCCCTACCAGAACCATTCTCATCTGCTCCTTGGTTCCTGCGAGTCCCCACCATTTTTTTTTTTTTGTGAGAGAAGAGAGAAGGGAAAGGTAGAAGGAGAGAGAGAGGGGAAGAGTGAGAAGGGAAAGGGGGAGAGAGAGTGTGAGAGGGGGAAAGAGAGAGAAGGGAAGGGAAGGAGAGGGGGAGAGTGAGAAGGGAAAAATGGAGAAGAGATGGAGAGAGAGAGAGAGAGAGAGAGAGAGAGAGAGAGAGAGAGAGAGAGAGAGAGAGAGAGAGAGAGAGAGAGAGAGAGAGAGAGAAGGTAGAGAGAGGGGGATAGTGAGAAGGAAAAAAGGGAAGAGAGAGTGAGAGTGAGAGAGAGGGGGAGAGAGAGTGAAGGGAAGGGTAGGAGAGGGGGAGAGTGAGAAGGGAAAATGGGGAAGAGAGAGAGCAAGAGAGAGAGAGAGGGAGAGAGGGAGAGGGAGACAGAGGGAGAGAGGGAGAGAGAGTGAGAGAGGACAGCGTGAAACAAGCTTTTATGCCACAAGACGGGCAGAAAGCAGCAACTTCACTCAGGCTGTACCCTTCTCCAGAACATCACTCCATCTGAGATCATACATACCCAGGATGACTCGAGTATGGAACACATTCGTACAGCATAATGATGTCAACGAGATAAAGTCAGTTGATCAAATGAAAATGCTGGCCCACAGATGGCTCCAACTTCATCCTGTCCCGTACTTGTATGTCTCATAACAATAAAAATGCTTTCAAATGAGCTGATGTAGGTAACAGCTCTTAGCTTGCCAATAAAGTTAGGAATCCTTAACCTGTAATATAGCTGTCAATAAAGCTAGGGATCCTTAACCTTGTCAAACCCTGTGTAAAAAAAAAAAAAAAAAAAAAAAAAAAAAAGAGGGGGAGAGAGAGTGAAGGGAAGGGTAGGAGAGGAGGAGAGTTAGAAGGGAAAATGGGGAAGAGAGAGAGCAAGAGAGGGGGAGAGGGAGAGAGGGAGGGAGAGAGAGATGGAGGGAGAGAGGGAGAGTGCCACTAAGTGGCACCAGTCACTGGATGAATCCAAAGTCAGCTGTGTGGTAGCACTGGACATTGCTGGCGCTTTCGACCGGGTGTGGCACCAGGGCCTCTTAGCAAAACTTCAAGCACTGGGAATTGCAGGCTCCACGCTATGTCTCCTCAGTGATTACCTTCATGGTAGATCTCTAAGTGTAGTCCTCAATGGAATGGAATCAGCAAGGCATCCTATTGGGGCAAGCGTTCCACAAGGAAGCGTGCTGAGTCCACTGTTATGGAATGTCTACTTCAACGACCTTCTTCATCTCATCCCAGAATCACATGCATATGCAGACGACTGTACACAGACATTCACTTATCCAAGAGAAGAAATGCCAGCTGCTCTAAGCTACATCAATCACCAGCTGAGAGCTATATCAGCTTGGGGAAATAGATGGCAAGTAACATTTGCACCTGAGAAAACGCAAATGATGATCGTCTCTAGGCACCATGATGGTAATGCTGGTGCAGAAGTAAGGATGAATGGGAGGATGTTGGCACCTGGAGAAGAAGTTGATATCCTTGGGGTGAAATTTGACTCCAAACTAACCATGAAGAACCATGTTGTAAATCTTGCAAACAAGGCAGCCAGGAAGCTTACAGCACTTCGCCGTATCTCCCATCTGCTTGACAGTAGGGGTTGCAAGATCCTGTACGAGGCACAAGTACGTTCACACCTTGAGTATGCTCCACTTTCTTGGTTTGCCTGCCCCCCCTCTCATCTGCGACTGCTTGACAGAGTAGAGAACAGAGCAAGACGTCTCATCTCTCGCCTGGACCCATCCTGGATAGATCTGTCATTTCAGCAGAGCCTTCAACATAGGAGGGATGTGGGTGGCCTTACTGTTATGTACAAGGCCAATATTGTCAAAATACCACACTTGGATCCACTTCGAGGACAGCGTGAAACAAGCTTTTATGCCACAAGATGGGCAGAAAGCAGCAACTTCACTCTGGCTGTACCCTTCTCCTGAACATCACTCCATCTGAGATCATACATACCCAGGATGACTCGAGTATGGAACACATTCGTACAGCATAATGATGTCAACGAGATAAAGTCAGTTGATCAAATGAAAATGCTGGCCCACAGATGGCTCCAACTTCATCCTGTTCCGTACTTGTATGTCTCATAACAATAAAAATGCTTTCAAATGAGCTGATGTAGGTAACAGCTCTTAGCTTGCCAATAATGTTAGGAATCCTTAACCTGTAATATAGCTGTCAATAAAGCTAGGGATCCTTAACCTTGTCAAACCCTGTGTAAAAAAAAAAAAAAAAAAAAAAAGAGGGGGGGAGAGAGGGGGGAGAGAGGGGGAGAAGGGGGAAAGAGGGGGGAGATGGAAGAGAGAGAGAGGAGAGAGAGGCTAGGGGGAGAGGGAGGGGAGGGGAGAGAGATGGGGAAAGGGAGAGGGGAGAGATAATGGGAGGGAAGAGATGTTAGAGGGGGAGAGATGTTAGAGGGGGGGAGGTGTTAGAGGTAAGAGATGTTAGAGGGGAGAGATGTGAGAGGGAAGAGAGGGAGAGAGGAGGAGCGAGGTTCAGATGGTCAGTTCACAGGACGGTGTGAAATCCTGTGTATGTGTGTGTTTGCATGTGTACTACAGCTTACAAGTGCTTGTTCCTGTGTGTGTATGTGTGTGTGTGTGTGTGTGCATGTGTGTGTGTGTGTGTGTGTGTGTGTGTGTGTGTGTGTGTGTGTGTGTGTGTGTGTGTGTGTGTGCGTGTGTGTGTGTGTGTGTGTGTGTGTGTGTGTGTGTGTGTGTGTGTGTGCGTGTGCATGTGTGTGCATGTGTGTGCATGTGAGTGTGTGTGTGAGTGCATGTGTGTGCGTGTGTGCATGTGTGTGTGCATGTGTGTGTGCATGTGTGTGTGTGTGGTGTATGTGTGTGTGTGTGGTGTGTGTGGTGTGTGTGTGGTGTGTGTGTGTGTGTGTGGTGTGTGTGTACTCGCCTATTTGTGGTTGCAGGGGTCAAGTTACAGCTACTAGGTCCGCTCCTTGCTCCATGAGCTTTATTGTATGTCTTCTTAAAGGAATGTATGGATTCTGTCTCTACAACTACACTCTCCCAGACTGTTGTATTTCCTGACAGCTCCAAGGCTGAAGAAATTCTTCCTAACATCCCTATGACTCGTCTGAGTTTTCAACTTCCAGTTGAGTCCTCTTGTTCCTGTATTCCATCTCTGAAACATTCCAGTCCTGTTCGTCTTTCAGTTTCCCTCGGTATTTTATATGTCATTATCATATCCTCCTTATCCATCCAGTCCTCTATTGTCATCACATTGAGATCTCTTAACCTCTCGTCACAGGACATACCCCATACTTCCGGGACTAGTTTTCTTGCAAACTGTGCACTTTATAAAATTTCATGACATGATGGAGCAGGTGTAGGTTCCATACTGGTGCTGCATACTCCAAAATCGGCCTGACGTACACGGTGACTCCTTACTAAGATGTCGAAAGGGTATTCTTAGGTTTGCCAGACGCCCATATGCTGCAGCAGTTATTTGGCTGATGTGCACCTCATGGGATGTGCTCGGTATGATGCTCACCCCAAGATCCTTCTCCTTGAGTTGGGTTTGCAGCTTTTGAACTCCGAACCTGTATTCCGTGTGCAGGCTTTGTCTTTCCCCGATCTTCATGACTTTGCACTTGGTGAGGGTTAAATTCCATGAGCCATTTGTCGAACCAGGCTAAAGATCTCTGCGGTCTTAACTTAACACGTAGATGTCAAAGTTTTCTAGTGCCATGAGTACATAAATTATCATGTGTAGAAAACCAAACAAAAAAAAATATTTTTTATTGTATTTCTTGGACATTTCAGAGCATTTTAACAGTTTTCTGGCACGTAAAAAAATTTTATGGCCTGTTTTTTAAGATTTAAGTTTCGTGGAGTAGCACTTCACTAAATGGAGATCTTCCTCCCCAGATGCTTGAAGACGACCTCTGACAACTCCCACATCGCAAGCATCACCTGGTGATGACAACACTTATTACTACTATCTCATCTATTACCACTACTAGTACTATAGTTGTCACCACTACTACTACAACTATCCCCACTATTAGTACCACCACTAGTAATACAACTGTCCTCGCTAGTATCACTACAAATCCTAAAACTATCATCATTATTAGTACAATTGTTGTCACAACTACTAGTACTAAAACTATTCCTACTATCACTACTAGTACTACAACTATTCCCACTATCCCTTCTAATATGTTGCAGCGGCAGCGGCAGCAGCAACAGGAAACTTGACCTCTATTTTTACTTCTACCTGAGGTTCCCAGCAGCCCAGTGATGACCTAATCAAGACCCACATAACACTAACATGTGTGGATACCCAGAATGATATAAATCAACTGCAGAAATCACCCAAAATTTCACAAATTACCAACTAATAGGACTCGTACTACCATGTCCTACCCCGCTGCCACTGAAGTGATACTCCACAACATTCACATATCGCCTATTATTCACCTGAAGCCACAGCCAATGGACAAGGGTCAGAGCAATAAAAGAAGATCCAGTAACCAGCTAAGGACTCCTAACATCAAAGGTGAGAGCAGTAATAACACAAGGAAAACTTGTGGTACTAGCAACCAGGACACAACCCTCATCACCCACCAGCACCACCACAACACACGACAGACAACAACAAACATGGCCGCTGCCACAGTCCAAGATAACTCCTTCCCAGTATTTGATGTCAAGAAGATCACCGACCCAGAAATAGCTAAATTCCTTACAATTCAGAACCAAACGATCACCAAACTAACTCAAGAAATGCAGGAACTAAAAGCTAGCAATGCAGATTACCTCAACAAGATCACTGCTCTAGAACATAAACTAGACACACTGGAACAACAAAGCAACACCCACACCCAGTCCCTAGACACCATCAACACACTAAGAGACCAAGTCACCCTACTTACTACCAACATTACAGAGGAAAGATCAAGAGTGAACCAACAACTTGCCAATGTCATAACCAACTTCCAAGACCATAATGACCAACAGCAGCTATCTGACGCTGTTGTAGTTAACAGCAAACATCTCCCACCCACTGTCACCCAAGAGACCTGCATGGAGACCACCCTGCAGCTTATCAAGGACCACCTTCGCCTTAACATACGTAGTGATGACCTAAAGGATTGCAAACTGATGGGCTACCAAGCAGGTAAAAAAACAGTGCTGTTAAAATTCCAAACTAGCCAACAAAGAAACAACCTACTAAAAACATCTATTTCTATGAAAACTGATGTTTACGTCAATAAGTGCCTTACCAAAATAAGACAAAACCTTCTTTTTCGGCTAAGAAAATTACACTATGCCCAAAAAATCAGCCAGTGCTTTGTGAGGGATGGAAAAATCGCAGTTAGGAAACAGCCCACTGGGAAGAGATGCTTCATCTCTACAGAACATGACCTTAAAACATTCCTAAGTGAGGCTGGACTAACAGAATCAGAGTAAAGTGCAGATAATACCCACAGTCCACAGTTAGTGTTATATTGTCATAAATTTGTGCCCCCCTAAAATTCTAATACCCCAACTACTTTTGATTGTCATTGTTGTATTCAACGACCATTCTACCTCATAGTCTTAATTGTGTTTAATATCTACAGAATCTATCTCCTTTTTTTACAACTTACCGCATCACTGTTCCATCTTATTTTATTATAAACTAGCCATAACTTGTCCTCAATAATTCTACCTCACTTTAAGAAATACTCAATTGCCCAATTTTATTCTAAAATCCCTATTATTGCCCAATTTTGCTTTAAACTATATTGATCAAACTTATTGTAAACTTCTTTTATTGACCATTTTATTCTATACTTTTTTAAACTAGTATTTTCAACTGCAACTTTTATATTATCCTGTCTACCATCTTACTAGCATATTATAACCAAGTCATTGCCATTTTTATTTTTATCATTTTTTTTTTATTATTATTCTTTTGCTACCTTAACTTGTATATTTTATCTTGTCAATTTAAATCTAGTTATACTCTAATTCTTGTAAACAACTTATATAAGACCTTAGTGCAATTACAATTGAGAGTCTTGTGCCTTTTTTATATTAGATTAAACTCAGTTGTACTATAGTCAATACCAAATTCATTATATTAGACCATAGTGCAATTACTAGTGAGAGACTGGTGCTATTTTTAATTTGCATTTTTATATAATTAGATTAAATCTAGTTGTACTATAGCTCATTCTAGCTCAAAACATTGACTCCACAAAAGTCATTATATTAGACCTTAGTGCAATTACAAGTGAGAGTCTTGTTCTACTTTAAATTTGTACTTTTATATTACCAGTTTATACCTAGTTGTACTTTAGTTCATTCCAGCACAACACATAGACAACATCAACTTCATTATGTGTGTAGTGACTATACTCTATATGACCAAAATACTCTAGCTATATACTTATCCAAACTTCCCACCACTACAGATATCAGTACTAGAACTCAACACACAACTCAGGATATAAATAACCATAATTTAAACCTAGAAGATGATTGATCACATTGACCCTGATCTAAACCTCCATAATTTGACACCCAATCAAAACCTATTGGAAAGTAACTGCCTTTATTATACAGCATCACAAGCCAACACTATCCTAAACAATGCTAAAAGTCTATCAGTGCTTAACTACAACATCAGGTCCTTAAGCAAACACTATGATGACCTCCTGGCACTCCTTGAATCACTAAAGACACCCTTCTCCTGCATTATTCTTACTGAGACCTGGCTTAAGCAGGACACAATAGATATCTACCCTCTACCAGGATACACAGCAATTCACAACTGCAGACCAAACCAAGTTGGGGGTGGTATTGCAATCTATTACTCTAACCAATTATCTTGTAATAGCACAACTTGCTTTAGTGATGAATATGGGGAATACATTTTTGCTATTTTTACTGTAAAAAACCTTAAGACACCTATAACAATCGGTGCCATTTACCGGATACCTCAAACAAACATCCCAAATTTCAGTGAGAAATTAAAGTCACTAATAACAAACAGACAAATGAATAAGCACCACCTTCTCTTAGCTGGAGACTTCAACATCAACCTTGGCTTACTAGATGATCAGCCTGTAACTGATTTCATCAACAATATGAACAACACACTTCTCATACCAACAATAACTAAACCAACCAGGCTCACTGAGACAAGTGCAACCATAATAGACCACATATGGACCAATATACTATCCCCCCTTAAATCAGGGATAATCACAGATAGCACTACAGACCACTACCCTACCTTCCTCCTGACAAACATTAGTAAACCACCACTTGAATACAACAAAGTCTCATTTAGACTCCATGACGAGGCCTCAATAAGGAAGTTCACAGCTGACCTAGAGATTGTTGACTGGCCTACAGAATTCTCCAAGGCCAATGGTATTGATGACTGGACAGACATTTTTCTTAACAAATTACTTAGACTATACAACAAACATTGTCCTATAAAAACGAAACAGATCACAAACAAACGGCTTGGTTGCCCATGGCTAACCAGCACCATTATGAAATCCATTGACAAGAAACACCAATATGAAAAGCAATATAGACAGGGCTTAATACACAAAGATATTCTTAAACACTATTCATCAGTTCTCACCAAAGTAATAAAGAAAGCCAAACAACTATACTACTCCAGTAGATTCACAGACACTAGAGGAGATATAAAAAAGACCTGGAAAACACTCTCTCAGATTCTAGGGACCACAAACTGAAAAAACCAAGAATATTGTCCTAACTAAACCTAATGAAACACCACTACATCCCACTGACACAGCTAACAAGATAAACGACTTCTTCTCAACCATAGGATCTAATCTCGCCAATAAAATCCCACATACCAATGCCCATGCCGGGGACTACCTAGATGGGAATTTCCCAAATTCCTTCTATCTTGCACCAACTGAGCCCTCGGAAGTCACCGAGATTATAAAGTCACTTAAAAACAACTCAGGGAATCTGTCTAATGTCCCACCATTACTGTACAAGAGAGCGGCCCATATCCTTTCGCATGCTATTTCATTACTTTTTAACAAGTCACTAGAAACTAGCACCTTCCCGAAACTACTCAAGATGGCAAGGGTTACTCCAATACATAAAGGTGGTGACCCTACAGACTTAAACAACTATAGGCCAATATCAAACTTACCATTGCTATCCAAAATCTTTGAGAAACTCGTGCACAGGAGACTATATTCATTTATAACAGCACAAAACATACTCAACCCCTGCCAATTTGGATTCAGGAAAAATAAAAGCACTAATGATGCAATCATAAAAATGCTAGATCTGCTTTGCACAGCATTGGAAAATAAGGAATATCCACTAGGAATTTTTATTGACCTAAGAAAAGCTTTTGACACAGTAGACCACGACATCCTACTCCACAAACTTGACCATTACGGTATAATAGGCCATGCGCTTGCTTATTTCAAATCTTACCTAAGAGGTATCAGTATGTCACCATTAAAGACACAGCATCAACAACACAGCCATTTGATACCGGAGTTCCGCAGGGAAGTGTCCTTGGTCCCCTGCTCTTCCTCATATACATCAATGATCTTCCAAACGTATCCCAACACCTGAAACCCATTCTCTTTGCTGACGACACGACTTATGTCATCTCTCACCCTAATCTTGCCACCCTCAACACCATTGTTAACGAGGAGCTGATCAAAATATCTACTTGGATGACAGCCAATAAACTTACACTCAACACTGGCAAAACCTACTATATTATATTTGGTAGCAGAGCAGGAGTTGCACAAATTAACATTAAGATCGACAACACTCTAATTACCAGACATAATGAGGGTAAATTCCTAGGCCTATACCTTGACAACAACCTGAATTTCAGCACCCATATCCAACACATAACCAAAAAAGTATCCAAAACAGTTGGGATCCTCTCCAAGATACGATACTACGTGCCGCAAAATGCCCTTCTCACACTATACTACTCACTTATTTATCCATACCTCACCTACGCTATTCGTGCTTGGGGATCAACTGCAGCAACACACCTAAAGCCAATAATAACCCAACAAAAAGCTGCAGTAAGAATAATCACTAAATCCCATCCCTGGCAACACCCCCCCCCACTCTTCATAGATCTAAACTTACTCCCTGTTCAGTACATCCACACTTACTACTGTGCAATCTACATCTACAGGACCTTAAACTCCAATATCAACCTTGACCTAAAACGCTTTCTTGATAGTTGTGACAGAACCCACAAGCATAACACCAGACACAAACATCTCTACGACATTCCCCGTGTCCGACTAAACCTTTACAAAAATTCAATGTATGTCAAAGGCCCTAAAATCTGGAACACCCTACCTGAGAACTCTAGAACTGCAGACACATTCATCACCTTCAAAACTACCATTAGAAAACATCTTATCTCCCTGATACACCCCATCAACTAACTACACGAATACCACCTGGTGGTTCACACTTACACTCACTGACCCATTTGACCATAAACAGAAATATTAATCTCAATCTTAAAATAATGAATCCTATGATACTCCAATACTGAAACTATGTACTGTGCCAAAACAAAAGCATTCACATTGCTAAACTCACAAACTAGTATTTAGTCACTTAGCCATAATACCAACTTACCTCATAATTTGTAATATTTTAAAATAAAGAATTAAACTAAGTCTGCCCGAAATGCCTAGCCATGCTAGGCGTTCTAGTGGTACACTCTGTAATCATTATTTAACTACATGTAAACCACACAACAACCAAATTCTGTAAATTCAACATTGTAATCTTCATAGAGAATAAACTTTGAATTGAATTTGAATTTGAATACTACAACTATTCCCACTATCCCTTCTAATACTAAAACTATTCCCACTATCCTTGCTTGTACTGCAACTATTCCCACAATTACTACTAGTACTACAGATATTCCAACAAATACTACTAGTACTACAGATATTCCCACAATCATTACTAGTACTACAACTATTCCCACAATCACTACTAGTACTACAGAAATTCCCACAATCACTACTAGTACAACAGATATTCCCACAATCACTACTAGTACTACATATATTCCCACAATCATTACTAGTACTACATATATTCCACAATCACTACTAGTACTACAGATATTCCCACAATCACTACTAGTACTACAACTACTCCCACAATCACTACTAGTACTACAGAAATTCCCACAATCACTACTAGTACAACAGAAATTCCCACAATCACTAGTACAACAGATATTCCCACAATCACTACTAGTACTACATATATTCCCACAATCACTACTAGTACTACAGATATTCCACAATCACTACTAGTACTACAGATATTCCCAGAGTCGCTACTAGCACTACAGATATTCCCACAATCACTACTAGTACTACAGATATTCCCACAATCACTATTAGTATTACAACTATTCCCACAATCACTACTAGTACTACAGAAATTCCCACAATCACCACTAGTACAACAGATATTCCCACAATCACTACTAGTACTACATATATTCCCAAAATCACTACTAGTACTACACATATTCCACAATCACTACTAGTACTACAGATATTCCCACAATCACTACTAGTACTACAGATATTCCAACAATCACTACTAGTACTACAACTATTCGCACAATCACTACTAGTACAACAGATATTCCCACATCTGGTGGCCTGGTGGTTAACGCTCTCGCTTCACACGGTGAGGGCCTGGGTTCGATTCCCAGCCAGAGTAGAAACATTGGACGTGTTTCTTTCCACCTGTTGTCTATGTTCCCCATCAGTAAAATGGGTACCTGGGTGTTAGTCGACTGGTGTGGGTCGCATCCTGGGACACTGACCTAAGGAGGCCTGGTCACAGACCGGGCCGCGGGGGCGTTGACCCCCGGAACTCTCTCCAGGTAAACTCCAGGTAAACAATCACTACTAGTACTACATATATTTCCACAATCACTACTAGTAATACATATATTCCCACAATCACTACTAGTACCACAGATATTCCACAATCACTACTAGTACTACAGATATTCCCACAGTCACTACTAGCACTACAGATATTCCCACAATTACTACAATCACTACTAGTACTACAGAAATTCCCACAATCACTACTAGTACAACAGATATTACCACAATCACTACTAGTACTACAGATATTCCCACAATCACTACTAGTACTACAGACATTCCCACAATCACTACTAGTACTACAGATATTCCCACTATCCCTGCTAGTACTACAGATATTCCCACAATCACTACTAGTACTACAGACATTCCCACAATCACTACTAGTACTACAGATATTCCCACTATCTCTGCTAGTACTACAACTATTCCCACAATCACTACTAGTACTACAGATATTCCCACAATCACTACTAGTACTACAGATATTTCCACAATCACTACTAGTAGTACAGACATTCCCACAATCACTACTAGTACTACAGATATTCCCACTATCCCTGCTAGTACTACAGATATTCCCACAATCACTACTAGTACTACAGACATTCCCACAATCACTACTAGTTCTACAGACATTCCCACAATCACTACTAGTACTACAGACATTCCCACAATCACTACTAGTACTACATTCCCACAATCACTACTAGTACTACAGATATTCCCACAATCACTACTAGTACTACAGATATTCCCACTATCCCTGCTAGTACTACAGATATTCCCACTATCCCTGCTAGTACTACAGATATTCCCACTATCCCTGCTAGTACTACAGATATTCCCACTATCCCTGCTAGTACTACAGATATTCCCACTATCCCTGCTAGTACAACTATTCCCACAATCACTACTAGCACTACATATATTCCCACAATCAATACTAGTAATACAGATATTCCCACAATCACTACTAGTACTACAGATATTCCCATAATCACTACTAGTACTACAGATATTCCCACTATCCTTGCTAGTACTACAACTATTCCCACAATCACTACTACTACAGATATTCCCACAATCACTACTAGCACTACAGACATTCCCACAATCACTAGTACTACAGATATTCCCACAATCACTACTAGTAATACAGATATTCCCACAATCACTACTTTGTACTACAGATATTAACACTATCCCTGCTAGTACTACAGATATTCCCACTATCCCTGCTAGTACTACAACTATTCCAGCTATCACTACTAGTACTACAGGTATTCTCACAATCGCTACTAGTACTACAGATATTCCCACAATCACTACTAGTACTGCAGATATTCCCACTATCCCTGCTAGTACTACATTCCCACAATCACTGCTAGTACTGCAGATATTCCCACTATCCCTGCTAGTACTACAACTATTCCCACTATCACTACTAGTACTACAACTATCACTTCTACTCGGATCACTACTAATACTACAGCTATCCCCAATACTAGTACAACAACTATCCCAACTGCTACAACAACTATCCCCACTACTAGTATCACTAGTACAACAATCCCACTACTAGTATCACTACTAGTACAACAATCCCCACTACTAGTATCACTACTAGTACAACAATCCCCACTACCAGCATCACTACTAGTACAACAATCCCCACTACTAGTACAACAATCCACACTACTAGTATCACTACTTGTACAACAATCCCCACTACTAGCATCACTACTAGTACAACAATCCCCACTACTAGCATCACTACTAGTACAACAATCCCCACCACTAGTATACTAGTACAACAATCCCCACTACTAGAATCACTACCAGTACAACTATCCCCACTACTAGAATCACTACCAGTACAACAATCCCCACTACTAGTATCACTACCAGTACAACAATCCCCACTACTAGCATCACTACTAGTACAACAATCCCCACTAGTATACTAGTACAACAATCCCCACTACTAGTATCACTACCAGTACAACTATCCCCACTACTAGTATCACTACAAGTACAACAATCACCACCACTAGTATCATTACTAGTACAACAATCCCCACCACTAGTATACTAGTACAACAATCCTCACCACTAGTATACTAGTACAACAATCCCCACTACTATCACTACCAATACAACTATCCCCACTACTAGTATCACTACAAGTACAACAATCACCACCACTAGTATCACCACTAGTACAATCTCCACTACTAGTACCACTACCAGTACAATAATCCCCACTGGTAGTATCACTACCAGTACAACAATCCCCACTACTAGTATCACTACCAGTACAACAATCCCCACTACTAGTACAACAATCCCCACTACTAGTATCACTACCAGTACAACAATCACCACTAGTATCACTACTAGTACAACAATCCCCACTACTAGCATCACTACTAGAACAATCCCCACCGGTAGTATCACTACCAGTACAACAATCCCCACTACTAGTATCACTACCAGTACAACAATCACCACCACTAGTATCACTACTAGTACAACAATCCCCACTACTAGTATCACTACTAGTACAACAATCACCACTAGTATCACTAGTACAACAATCCCCACTACTAGCATCACTACTAGAACAATCCCCACTACTAGTATCACTACTAGAACAACTTTTCCCACTGATCATATCGCTACTAGTACAATAACTATCTCCACTACTAGTACTACAACTGTCCCCAATACTAGTACTACAAATATCCCCAATACTAGTACTAAAACTATCCCAATACTATTACTACAACTATCCTCAATACTAGTACTACAATGATACCCACAAATACTACAGATATTATTACTACTAATACTACAACTGCGGGTATCACCACTACTAGTACATTTATCACTACTATTAGTACAATTACCACTAACCAGTACTACTATTACCACTACTAGTACTATGCCTATCGCCACTTCTAGTACTACTAGGACGGTTCCCTGAGCATCAGAGAACCGTACTATTATACAAAAAACAATAGTTACTCTTCCCCTGACAAAACTTTTGCACCACTCGTATAAAATCCCAATTTTTCACGAGTTATTCTACAGTCACGACTACACTCTAGCGACCTTCTCTGATCTTCATAGCATAATCCTGCCAAAAATATGATTTTTTATATCCCATACCTACGAAAATCCTGATACTGTAATATGTAAACTGGGCCGCAAAACTTGGCAGTCAAGTTGACATCTATCAGATGCTCTTAATTTGAGGGTAACTATTTAAATCTTATATATGATATTAATGCGAATATGTAACCTAAGCAGTATTAAAGAATCAAAGTATAATTACTCTGGTTTCCTGAAGTAAACAGACCTTGCCTCTTCTTACGGCAAACTTTAATATTTGAACCTCGATTATCCAAAATGATTTCTACAAGGCGTGCTGTGTGTGCTCTGTTTGCTGCTGTAGCACTGGGTGTTGTATGGATGATGATCAGCAGGTGCCTAGGGAAACTTGCAGAGGACCTAACGTTGGAACACGAGCACTTGCGCATGAAAGTGTTGCACGAGATCTACGGCAGTAAGAGCTGGTGGAATCGCCTTTACGACGAGCCATCAGAGGTGATCCCGGAATTAGAGAGATGTGAGTGGCCTGTAGTTGGCACTTTAGTTACGGCTTATAAAGCTTACAGCAAGATACTAACTCTCAGGGAAAGGCTTGAAGATCTGAAAGACAAGAATGAGCGCTCATTCATTCCGACTATGGTTCTGTACGGATTGGTTTTCCTCCTTGGTGCAGTTCTTTATTACCTGATGAAGTGGTCTGACCCACAGGCCTTTAACGGTGTCGAGGTTTGTGAAGATGAAGAAATCGTGGAAGACCCTGAGGTTTTGGAAGAAGACCCAGAGGTTTTGGAAGAAGACCCTGAGGTTTTGGAAGAAGACCCTGAGAATTTGGAAGAAGACCCTGAGGTTTCGGAAGAAGACCCTAAGGTTTTGGAAGAAGACCCTGAGGTTTTGGAAGAAGACCCTGAGGTTTTGGAAGAAGACCCTGAGGATTTGGAAGAAGACCCTGAGGATTTGGAAGAAGACCCTGAGATTAAAGAAGAAGACCCTGAGGTTTGGGAAGTAGTAGTCCACCACGTCGTGGAGGAGGAAGTCCGCCAGGTTGTGGAGGAGGAAGTCCGTCAGGTCGTGGAGGAAGAAGCCCGCCAGGTCGTAAAGGAGGAAGTCAGCGAGGTCGTGGAGGAGGAAGTCCGCTAGGTCGTGGAGGAGGAAGTCCGCCAGGTTGTGGAGGAGGAAGTCCGTCAGGTCGTGGAGGAAGAAGCCCGCCAGGTCGTAAAGGAGGAAGTCAGCGAGGTCGTGGAGGAGGAAGTCCGCCAGGTCATGGAGAAGGAAGTCCGCCAGGTCGTGGAGGAGGAACTTCGCCAGGTCGTGGAGGAGGAACTTCGCCAGGTCGTGGAGGAGGAAGTCTGCCAGATCGTGGAGGAGGAAGTCCGCCAGGTCGTGGAGGAGGAACTTCGCCAGGTCGCGGAGGAGGAAGTCTGCCAAATCGTGGAGGAGGAAGTCTGCCAGGTCATGGAGGAGGAACTTCGCCAGGTCGTGGAGGAGGAAGTCTGCCAGGTCGTGGAGAAGGAAGTCCGCCAAGTCGTGGAGGAGGAGCTTCGCAAGGTCGTGGAGGAGGAAGTCCGCCAGATCGTGGATGAGGAACTTTGCCAGGTCGTGGAGGAGAAAGTCCACCAAATCATGGAGGAGGAAGTCCGCCAGGTCGTGGAGGAGGAAGTCCGCCAGGTCATGGAGGAGGAAGTCCGCCAGGTTGTGGAGGAGGAAGTCTGCCAGGTCATGGAGGAAGAAGCCTGCCAGGTCGTGAAGGAGGAAGTCCGCCAGGTCGTGGAGGAGGAAGTCCGCCAGGTCGTAGAGGAGGAACTTCGCCAGGTTGTGGAGGAGGAAGTACGCCAGATCGTGGAGGAGGAAGTCTGCCAGGTCATGGAGGAGGAAGTCTGCCAGGTCATGGATGAGGAAGTCCGCCAGGTCGTGGAGGATGATGTCCGACAGGTCGTGGAGGAGGAAGTCTGACAGGTCGTGGATGAGGAAGTCCGCCAGGTCGTGGAGGATGATGTCCGACAGGTCGTGGAGGAGGAAGTCCGTCAGGTCGTGGAGGAAGAAGCCCGCCAGGTCGTAAAGGAGGAAGTCAGCGAGGTCGTGGAGGAGGAAGTCCGCTAGGTCGTGGAGGAGGAAGTCCGACAGGTCATGGAGGAGGAAGTCCGCCAGGTCGTGGAGGAGGAAGTCCGCCAGGTCGTGGAGGAGGAAGTCCGCCAGGTCGTGGAGGAGGAAGTCCGCCAGGTCGTAGAGGAGGAAGTCAGCCAGGTCGTGGAGGAGGAAGACCCTGACGAGTGGGAAGAAGACATTGTGGTCGACGATGAGCCAGGCAAATCACAACAGGATATTATTAATCCAAATTTCGAAAAATATTACCCAGGTCTCGTAGTCAGTGATATTCCTCGTTTCTATAGCTATAACCAGTTGTGGGACGTCTTTGACCAGACGGGAGGACTAGTCAAACTGGAGCTATGTCAAGGTGTTAATGGCCGGAACAACTACGCCTTCGTATTCTTCTTAACCAAAAATCGAGAAAAAGCCCTGTATAGTGACAGGTATCAGGGCTTCCGCCCCAGAGGTAATAAACAATGGGGAACATTTAAAGTTGATGTGCTGCGTCCCATAGGACATCCTCACCTGGATACGAAAGTCGCAAAATTTAATTATTACTGAGCCAAGCGATTCCCCACTCAGAGGAATTCGGAAAAATAAAACTCGTTAAACACACGAGGCCTCAAAACAGTACCATACGCCAAGTAAAATGATTACTATAGAAAACCAAAGACAGCGTTAAAAAAGGCAGTTCTGTTTCCAAACCCAGGCGCCATTGCATATTATTATTATTATTATTATTATTATTATTATAAAAAAGAAGCGCTAAGCCACAAGGGATATACAGCGCGCCATTACATAGCGATATAAATATAGTAAAGTCCTTTGACGTGAACATTTCAAAAAAGAAATGAGACTTGAGTAAGAGGGTCGGGAAGTGGAGGGTGTGTTGTTGAGGTGATAGTAGAGAATAGTTTATCAGTAGTGTTAAGTTATAAAAGTGTGGGAGAGTGTGAGTGTGAGTGTGTGAGTGTGAGTGTGTGAGTGTGTGTGATTGTGTGTGTGAGTGTGGGAGTGTGAGTGTGTGAGTGTGAGAGTGTGAGAGTGTGAGTGTGAGAGTGTGAGTGTGAGTGTGAGAGTGTGAGTGTGAGTGTGAGTGTGAGTGTGAGTGTGAGAGTGTGAGTGTGAGTGTGAGAGTGTGAGTGTGAGTGTGTGAGTGTGACTGTGAGTGTGAGAGTGTGAGTGTGAGAGTGTGAGTGTGAGAGTGTGAGTGTGAGTGTGAGTGTGATTGTGTGAGTGTGAGTGTGAGTGTGAGTGTGAGTGTGAGTGTGAGAGTGTGAGAGTGTGAGAGTGTGAGTGTGAGTGTGAGAGTGTGAGTGTGAGTGTGAGAGTGTGAGTGTGAGTGTGAGTATGAGTGTGAGAGTGTGAGTGTGAGTGTGTGAGTGTGAGTGTGTGAGTGTGACTGTGAGTGTGAGAGTGTGAGAGTGTGAGTGTGAGAGTGTGAGTGTGAGTGTGTGAGTGTGAGTGTGTGTGTGACTGTGTGAGTGTGTGAGTGTGAGACTGTGAGAGTGTGATTGTGTGAGTGTGAGAGTGTGAGTGTGAGTGTGAGTGTGAGAGTGTGAGTGTGAGAGTGTGAGTGTGAGTGTGAGTGTGAGTGTGAGAGTGTGACTGTGATTGTGAGTGTGTGAGTGTGAATGTGATTGTGAGTGTGATTGTGTGTGAGTGTGATTGTGAGTGTGAGTGTGAGAGTGTGATTGTGAGAGTGTGTGTGTGTGAGTGTGTGAGCATGTGAGTGTGTGTGTGTGTGTGTGATTGAGAGTATGAGTGTGAGAGTGTGTGAGTGTGATTGTGAGTGTGAGTGTGTGATTGTGAGTGTGTGTGTGTGTGTGTGTGAGTGTGATTGTGAGTGTGTGTGTGTGTGTGTGTGAATGTGAGGTGTGATTGTGAGTGTGATTGTGTGATTGTGAGTGTGATTGTGAGTGTGTGTGTGATTGTGTGTGTGTGTGTGTGTGTGTGTGTGTGAGTGCGAGTGTGTGAATGTGTGTGAGTGTGAGTGATTGTGAGAGTGTGAGAGTGTGAGTGAGTGTGTGATTGTGAGTGTGATTGTGAGAGTGAGTGCAAGTGTGTGTGGAGGGAGTGTACTCACCTAATTGTAGTTGCCGGGGTCGAGACTCAGCTCCTGGCTGTGTGTGTGTGTTTGCGTGTGGGGTGTGTGTTTGTGGGGGAGTGTGTGGGGGGAGTGTGTGTGTGTGTGGGGGAGTGTGTGGGGGTGTGTGGGGGAGTGTGTGGGGGTGTGTGGGGGAGTGTGTAAGGGGAGTGTGTGGGGGGAGTGTGTGGGGGGAGTGTGTGGGGGAGTGTGTGGGGGAGTGTGTGGGGGGAGTGTGTGGGGGGTGTGTGGGGGAGTGTGTGTGTGTGGGGTGTGTGTGTGTGGGGGGGAGAGTGTGTGTGTGGGGGGGGAGAGTGTGTGTGTGGGGGGGAGAGTGTGTGTGTGGGGGGGGGGAGTGTGTGTGTGTGGGGGGAGTGTGTGTGTGTGGGGGGAGTGTGTGTGTGGGGGGGGAGTGTGTGTGTGTGTGTGTGTGTGTGTGTGTGTGTGTGTGTGTGTGTGTGTGTGTGTGTGTGTGTGTGTGTGTGTGTGTGTGTGTAAGAGTGAGTGTGTGGGGTTAAGGTGCTAAATGACTGTTTATATAAAAGAGATTCTGGCAGGTTATTGTAGATAGTGGATAGTTTAATGCATGTGATGGTGCTACCAATACAACAACATCTACTTACACAATAACACTACTGCTACAACTGCTTCACGTTGTACTACTACAGGCACAGCCCCACTCTTGTATATATACTGGTTCCCTTTCCCTCCCACTTCTGTGTTTACTATTTAATGGTCCGAGACGGACTGAAAAGTTGTCGTAAGTTTATTTGTGTTTATTTCTGGCAGGTGTTAAGTGAAAGTAGTGTAGTGATAGTGAATATTTTGTGGCAGGTGTTCAGTGATGTGCGTATGGAAGTTATATGATGGTGGATAGTTTCTGATAATTTTACGTGGAGCAAGTCATGGTCAACTGTATCAAAAGCTTTACATAAGTCAATGAAGATCCCCAGTGGGACTTCTTTTTTCTCTATTGCAGTGTATATATGTTCTAGCATGTGTATAATAGCATCATTAGTATTTTTATTAGGCCTGAACCCATGTATATTACACACCCATGTGGGTGTGTCAGTATCAAAAGTGCATATGTATCACTTCAACATATGTATCACACCCACATAAGTATCACTCCACAAATTTATCACATTCCATCACATGTATCACTCTTACAACTGTATAATACCTGTATATATATATTACTTCTACATATGTACCATGTATCACTCATATTTATCACCTTTACTTGTATGTAATAAATATAAGCGATACATGGTACATATGTAAAGTAATATATATGCAGGTATGATACATTTATAAGTGATACGTGTGATGGAATGTGATTTGTGGAGTGATACTTATTTACTTATATGTAGATATAGCGTCTGATCATTTCCCAAGGCTAACCTCCCTAGATATTGGTAATACTATCCTCCCTGGTGGGATATACAAACGGAAACGTTTTAATGTTCCCCCGGATCAGCATGATGACTGATAAATTAGACACATGTGCAACTCTTGGGTATCTTTATTGAGGAAATGTTTCACCATACAGTGGCTTCATCAGTCCATACAAAGGAGAATCTTGAACAGGAGGAGAATGAGGTAATCAGTCCCTCAACCTTGAGTTAATGTGGTCAGTCCATCAATCTTGAATAGAATACGGCATATGAGTGGAGATGGAGCTTATAAACCGTAGGCAGGAGAGGTGCAGCAGACGTAGGTGGTGTCACACTTTGCCAGATGGACTATTGTCACACCTTGCGTCATTATGTACTGATCAAATTAATGAATTTAGAGACAACTCACTCAGAAATGTTAACGAAATGGCAAAGCATTTTATCCACAGTGGTATATTACAGACCATTCAGAAGAAATACCCTGACTTTGCTAGCTGTAAATAATGCATTACCATGTGTGTGTGTGTGTGTGTGTGTGTGTGTGTGTGTGTGTGTGTGTGTGTGTGTGTGTGTGTGTGTGTGTGTGTGTGTGTGTGTGTGTGTGTGCGTGTGTGCGTGTGTGTGTGGATGTGTGTGGATGTGTGTGGTGTGTGGATGTGTGTGGATGTGTGTGGATGTGTGTGTGTGTGGATGTGTGTGGATGTGTGTGGATGTGTGTGTGTGTGTGTGTGTGTGTGTGTGTGTGTGTGTGTGTGTGTGTGTGTGTGTGTGTGTGTGTGCGCGCGCGCGTGTGTGCGCGCGTGCGTGCTAGTGTGTGTATGCATATATTTGTACGCTCGTGTGCATGTGTCTGTGCGTGCGCCCTCGTGTGAGTATGTGTACGCCCTCGTGTGAGTATGTGTACGCCCTCGTGTGTGTGTGTGTGCGTGCGCGCTCGTGTGGGTGTATGACCCACTTAATATTTGTATTTATAACTCATTACAATTGTGACCAGGTGTGGACGTATCAGTGGTTCATTACTTTGTAATTTGTTCATGACTGTAACCATGTATATGAGTGAGGCTGATTCATTACCTTCGTAACTTGTTCAGCTATTATAACTTTGGGGTCTAGTCCCTGGACCCATTATGTACCTTTGTAATCTTTTGACTACCACCCACAGGATGGGTATGGGGTGCATAATAAACATATTAAACTAACTACTTATATGTATCATTGTCAGTGTATCATAACCCAACATATGTATCACTGTCAGTGTATCATAACCCAACATATGTATCATTGTATCATAAAGCAACATATGTATCACTGTCAGTGTATCATAACCCAACATATGTATCATTGTATCATAAAGCAACATAAGTATCACTGTCAGTGTATCATAACCCAATATATTTATCATTGTAGTATAACCAACATATGTATCATTGTATCATAACCCAATATATGTATCATTGTATCATAACCCAACATATGTATCATTGTATCATAACCCAACATATGTATTATTGTATAACTCAATATATATATCATTGTATCATATTATTATTATAATCAAAAGGAAGCGCTAAGCCACAAGGGCTATACAGCGCTGCAGGGTAGGGAAGGAAGCGAGGGTATAGGGCAGCAGAAGGGTGGAGGGATGACCAGCAGGTTACAGAAAACAGCAGGGCAGGGGATAGTGCGGGGGTAGAGTGTAGCAAGAGATTGAGGTAGAAAGGGCTGAAGGTATCATCAGAGTTTGTGAAGTAAGTCAGTTGTTGTCAAAAAGTCAATGAGAGAGTCCGGATGAAAGGTGGGTCCATCAGCGAGAAGGGAAGGTAGAGAGCAGTGGAGCGAAGACGACGTTGGAGGTAAATTCTGCGTGCTTGTTGATAAAGTGGGCAGTCTAACAGAATGTGGCTGACTGATAATGGAACCTGACAATTCTCACAGAGAGGAGCAGGGAGCCTCTCCATGAGATATCCATGAGTAAGACGAGTATGGCCAATGCGAAGACGGGAGAGAGTAGTCTCCCAACCTCAAACTCGACACTGGTGACAAGATGGCCAGTAACCTATACTCGGTTTAATAGATTGAAGTTTGTTACCGAGCAGAGTAGACCAACATTGTTGCCAATGGGTGTGAAGGTGGGTAGCTATTGCAGCAAAATAGTCCGTAAATGGAATACCTCTACAGTGGACCCCCGGTTAACGATTTTAATCCGTGCAAGAGGGCTCATCGTTATGCGAAATAATCGTTATGCGAATGAATTTTCCCCATAAGAAATAATGGAAATCAAATTAATCCGTGCAAGACGCCCAAAAGTATGAAAAAAATTTTTTTTTACCACATGAAATGTTAATTTTAATACACACAAACTGAAAAAGGCATGCACAATTAAATGACACTTACTTTTATTGAAGATCTGGTGATGATTGATGGGATGGGAGGAGGGGAGAGCATTATCTTCTTACTGTTTAGAAGGGGAATCCCCTTCCATTACGACTTGAGGTAGCAAGTCCTTTTCCGGGGTTACTTCCCTTCTTCTTTTAATGCCACTAGGACCAGCTTGAGAGTCACTGGACCTCTGTCGCACAACAAATCTGTCCATAGAGCTCTGTACCTCCCGTTCCTTTACGATTTGTCTAAAATGGGCCACAACATTGTCATTGAAATAGTCACCAGCACGGCTTGCAACAGCTGTGTCAGGGTGATTTTCATCTATAAAGGTTTGCAGTTCAACCCACTGTGCACACATTTCCTTAATCTTTGAAGTAGGCACAATGGATTCCACAACTGGCATAGGCTTCTCAGGGTTAGCCCCAAACCCTTCAAAATCTTTCTTAATTTCCATACTAATTCTCACCCTTTTTACCACAGGGTTGGCACTAGAAGCTTTCTTGGGGCCCATGGTCACTTATTTTCCAGAAACAGCACCGAAAACACTGTAATAATACGAAATATTCCGAGTGTATGCTTGGATGTTACCGCGGAGGCTGGCTGGTAAACAATGGGACGGCCGGCACATGTGAGGCTGGCTGAGGGCACATTGGACGCGTCTCGGACGAAAATCGGTAAGCGGGTTTTTAATCGGTATGCGCGGCAAAAATTTTGCGATAAAAGTAATCGGTATGCGGAAAAATCGCTATGTGATGCCATCGTTATGCGGGGGTCCACTGTATATGAAACTGGTAGGTCATGTACTGCTGACAGCGCAGCAGTGTCTGCCTGTTCATTGCCCTGCATGTCAACATGACCAGGGACCCAACAAAAAACAATATCTTTATGCTTGGTAAAGATGCGGCGTAGCCAAAGTTGGATACGGAGGACTAAGGGGTGAGGTGTATCAAATTTCTGTATAGCCTGTAAAGCACTAAGGGAGTCTGAGACAACCGCAAATGACGACACAGGCATAGATGCAATATGGATAAGTGCTGCAAGAATGGCACACAATTCAGCAGTAAAAATACTAGCCGAAGATAGTAAATGCCATCGTACGACGCTGTCCAGAAACACTGCCGTCAGAAGACTTAGAGCCATCTGTGTACACAGCAATGGCATGAGAATGAGAGTGGAAGTGGTCAAGAAAAAGAGAGCGGGAAGCGGCCGTAGACAGTTGGGCTTTCGAGCAAGGGAGAAAGAACAGACTCGAACAGCTGGAACTTCCCAGGGGGGTAGGGAAAAGTGAGATGCTACATGAACATAGAAAGGTGGTAATTGAAGAGAAGACAAGAGCGAATGTAGGCAAAGAGAGAAGGGACGGAGTAAACAAAGGCAGCGAACAAATGAAGAATGTCTACTAATATCAGTGACCATTCTATAAATGGAAGGATTGCGGAGATCATGAGAGCGTACATAGTAGTGAAGGCAATGGGCATCATGGCGATTGGATAATGATGGAACATTCGCTTCTGCATAGAGGCTCTCAACAGGGGAAGAGTGAAAAGCACCAAGGCATAAACGTAATCCTTGGTGATGAATGGGGTTAAGGCTAGAGAGAGTAGCAGGAGAGGCCGCTGAATAGATCTGGTCACCATAATCAAGTTTTGATAAAATGAGGGTGGAATGTAGGCGAAGGAGAGCTCGACGAGCAGCTCCCCATGAAAGATGAGCAAGGGTTTAAAGAAGGTTCAGCCGGCTGTGACAAGTTGCCTTCAGAGAGGTAATGTGAGGTTTCCAGGATAACCTACGGTCAAAGAGGAAGCCCAGAAACCTGACTATCACGTTCAGGGATACGGGAGCCATAGAGGTGCAAAGGATGATCGGAGATGACAGAGCGTCTAGTGAAAGTAATTTGGCGAGTTTTGGTACTGGAAAATTTAAACCCATGTGTGGTGGCCCAATTGGAAACACGGTCGACCGCATGCTGGAGAGAAACTGTAATGAGGTGACAGTCAGCGCCTGCACAGGCAATAGCGAAGTCATCAACACAGAGTGATGACCAAATACAGTGGACCCCCGCATAACGATTACCTCCAAATGCGACCAATTATGTAAGTGTATTTATGTAAGTGCGTTTGTACGTGTATGTTTGGGGGTCTGAAATGGACTAATCTACTTCACAATATTTCTTATGGGAACAAATTCGGTCAGTACTGGCACCTGAACATACTTCTGGAGTGAAAAAATATCGTTAACCGGGGGTCCACTGTATTTGATAGAAGACTAGAGGCCAAATCATTTATAGCAAGGAGAAAAAGTGCTGTGCTCAGAACACATCCCTGGGGGACACCGTCAGCTTGGATAAAGTCTGGGGAGAGCACATTATTAACCCGAACACAGAAGTGTCTGTCAATTAAAAAGTTCTCAAGGAAGGATGGTAGATTGCCTCTGAGGCCTAAGGAGTGGGCTTGGGCCAAAATATTATACCTCCAAGTTGTGTCATATGCCTTCTCAAGGTCAAAAAAATGTGGCAATAACTGAGTGGTTATTCGCAAAGGCATTACGAACATGTGTATCCAAGCGTAGTAAAGGGTCTATGGTAGAATGGCCCTTACGAAAGCCATATTGATGAGTGGAGACTGTTGTGTGTCTCTAAATACCACACTGAACGTCTATTTGCCAGGCGTTCCATCACTTTGCAAACTGCACTGGTAAGAGCAATGGGACGATAGTGGGAGGCTTCATGTCCCGTAGTACCCGGTTTGTGGAAAGGGAGAACAATGGCAGATTTCCACAGCTGTGGAAGAACTCCTTGTGACCAAATAAGATTGCAAAGGCATAATAGGACTGCAAGGGCTGACTGATGTAAATGTTGTAGCATACGAATATGAATGTCGTCGGGCCCATCTGCCGATGATCAGCAAGCTGAGAGTGTTGCCTCCAGTTCTTGAAGTGTAAAGGGCACATTATACTGTTCTTCTCTGAGAGAAGAAAAGTCCAAGGGTGCTAACTCTCTGGCAGACTTTGAGGAAAGAAATGAGGGGCATAGATGGAGCCCCAGAGAAATACTGACCAGATGATTGTCAATTTCATTGGCAGAACAGGAGCCAGGTCAGGAGAATATTTACCACTCAGTTTTTGTACTTTTCTCCAGTCTGCACTCATAGAGGAAACAGAGGTGATGGTGGAGACAATCTCGCCAGCAAGTGCGTTTAGCGCACAAACACTGTTGTCGCTACATTGTTCACAAAACTTGTTTACACAAGAGAACGATATAAGATGTTGTTAATTACTATTTTTCTATATTTATATACACATATACTGTCACAGAACATGTTTCTAGAAGTTCTGTAGCCTGTGGAACTCTTTGAAAAATGGTGTCATGCACAGTGGTGTTTTACACTCCTCACATAAAACTAGTGTCTCTGCGTTGTTATGGGCGCTTTTTTTTGTACGTGCACAGATGTAACACCTCTTCTGAGCCTTTTTCTTGAAAGAAGTAGCAGGCAGTTGCATTAGGAAGTGATCACCATGCCTCAGACGAGAAGGTTGTTGTTGATAATTTAGTGGGTGGTTTTCTATTGCAGTTGTTCCTCGGTACTGGAATACTATTTGTCTGGTGACAGACAAACAAAATTCGTCATATGGTGGTTTGTTTCTGGTCCTCATCTGATACATATTATAAGCATTGAGCATGGAAATGTCCAGATGGAAAAAGAGTTTTATGTACCACTTATAACTCTTGCGAACACAATCAGCACACCCAATCTGCATGTCACATTTGTCCACTGAACACATATTGAAGGTGTAAATCACAGCTGCCGGTTTTAGAATGGGTTCATTGGTCTCTCTATTCTGCCTGCCAATGTTTGTCATTTCATTAGGGTGAACTGATGAAAACAGTGTGACATCTCGTTTGTCATGCCACCGAAATGCCATATGCTCGCGATTTGCACGCACTGTGCCACACACATCTGTCATGTTCACTCGCAAAAAATCACTGAGGGAGGGGCATGTGTACCAGTTATCAATATATATATATGTGCCCCATACCAAGGTATGGTTCTATCATTGTTCTAACCACATCACCAGAAATGCCCAATAACTTCCTGGTATTTTGCAATGTATAACTTCAAGTGCACACAATATTAAATACAAGATCACTGTAGCAGTCAGAAAGCAAAAATAACCTTATACCACAGTGTTTCCTCTAACTTAGTATATACTGCTTGAATGAGATTCTTCTTTGAACAGAATCAAAGACTCATCAATAACAAGCTTCCTGAAGGGATAAAAATACATACCGAATTTCTCTTTCAGGTACACAAACACATTTCTAATCTTATATAACCTGTCGTTTCTGTCAGGCCTTGTTTTGTCTGAGAAGTGAAGCATACGTAATAGTAGCACAAATCGATTCACTCACATTATATCACTGAATCCTGGGGTTGCAATCAGGCTGTCTGTTGACCAGTATGATTTGACACTGTGCTTATACACATGTGGCATAAGCATTATTGTGGCAAAGAAAAAATACATCTCAGCCACAGTTGTCTCCTTCCACTGGTGTAGATGTGATTTTGGTGAAAGTACTGTGTTTGCCATGGTGTTGTCGAAGTATGTGTTGCTTTCCCTAAAAATTTCCATCACGGGTTCATCAAAGAATAACTCGAAACATTCTAATTCAGTGGCACTGTTCCCAAGTGTACAAGACTGCCGTATTCCACTTTGACTTTCATCAAACTGATGGGGATTGGGAACAATATTGCCAGCTTCATGCCAATCCCAGGTGCGGTCTGCTGGTGGGTACTGGATATTGACAGGTGGTTGTGGTTGTGGAGTTTGTGGTTGTGGAGGCTTGTGTGGTGGGTGGGTGGGGGAATGGTGGCCTTTGTTGTAGATCAGCTGAGGCAGTGGCATGGGTGGCAGCATGGCCCACTGCTGGTGCCTCACGGCCAGCACCACCACTACCACCACCATGTACATTTTCCATCCCAATTGCAACACTATCATCTTCATTTTCACTATCTGTTCCTGTTGTACAGCCATGGGATATACTCTGAGATGTACTCCTTCCCATTGGAATAGCATATGGCACACTACAAGAGCGCACATACCATCGTATATACTGACGCTTCACTGGAGAATATTCCACTTCGCTATCGCTACTGGAACCGTTTTCAAGAGCTTGTAGTTCATATTCACTATCACTATCATCACCAATGCTCACATTTGACTCCAGGATATGGGAAAATAGGAGTTTCCTCTTTTGTTCTGGTACAACTGAACGTGAACAAGATGGCCCAGCAGTAGAGGTGGAAAGCTGAGAGTCATCTGGGTTTTCCTCACTATTACCGATATTATGGTCATTAGTTTCGGTCACAACCTCATTAAAACCTTGAAACTCATCTTCACTGGCACTTCCATCTGTATTAGAACTGTCACTGGGGAACAAAAGTGTCACAATTCGCCGAGGTGTGAGGAGTTTCTTACCACGAGGCATGGTGAACAAGGTCTACTAAAATGGCGTTCCCACAATGTGCCACTGGGTCCCAGATTTTTTCTATCGCGCACACCGACCACACACACCCATTCTCTCACATCTAGGTGTACCAGCCTTTTCCCGCGTGATTTGAAGGTGTTAGAATTTAAGCATACTATTACGTCAATAACCCTGGCGTGTAAGCTGTACCAGTACGTCGGAAGCCCTGAAAGGGTTAAGACACTTAAAATTTTTGAGCCGTGGTTGTTTAATATATTTATAGATGGGGTTGTAAGAGAAGTAAATGCGAGGGTCTTGGCAAGAGGCGTGGAGTTAAAAGATAAAGAATCACACATAAAGTGGGAGTTGTCACAGTTGCTCTTTGCTAATGACACTGTGCTCTTGGGAGATTCTGAAGAGAAGTTGCAGAGGTTGGTGGATGAATTTGGTAGGGTATGTAAAAGAAGAAAATTAAAAGTGAATACAGGAAAGAGTAAGGTTATGAGGATAACAAAAAGATTAGGTGATGAAAGATTGGATATCAGATTGGAGGGGGAGAGTATGGAGGAGGTGAATGTATTCAGATATTTGGGAGTGGACGTGTCAGCGGATGCGTCTATGAAAGATGAGGTGAATCATAGAATTGATGAGGAGAAAAGGGTGAATGGTGCACTTAGGAGTCTGTGGAGAGAAAGAACTTTATCCTTGGAGACAAAGAGGGAAATGTACGAGAGTATAGTTTTACCAACGCTCTTATATGGGTGTGAAGCATGGGTGATGAATGTTGCAGCGAGGAGAAGGCTGGAGGCAGTGGAGATGTCATGTCTGAGGGCAATGTGTGGTGTGAATATAATGCAGAGAATTCGTAGTTTGGAAGTTAGGAGAAGGTGCGGGATTGTCAAAACTGTTGTCCGGAGGGCTGAGGAAGGGTTGTTGAGGTGGTTCGGACATGTAGAGAGAATGGAGCGAAACAGAATGACTTCAAGAGTGTATCAGTCTGTAGTGGAAGGAAGGGGAAGTAGTGGTCGGCCTAGGAAAGGTTGGAGGGAGGGGGTGAAGGAGGTTATGTGTGCGAGGGGCTTGGACTTCCAGTGGGCATGTGTGAGCGTGTTTGATAGGAGTGAATGGAGACAAATGGTTTTTAATACTTGACGTGCTGTTGGAGTGTGAGCAAAGTAACATTCATGAAGGGATTCAGGGAAACCAGCAGGCCGGACTTGAGTCCTGGAGATGGGAAGTACAGTGCCTGCACTCTGAAGGAGGGGTGTTAATGTTGCAGTTTAAAAACTGTAGTGTAAAGCACCCTTCTGGCAAGACAGTGATGGAGTGAATGATGGTGAAAGTTTTTCTTTTTCGGGCCACCCTGCCTTGGTGGGAATCGGCCAGTGTTTTAATAATAATAAATTTTTTATGTTGCTATAAAATCATGCTGTGTGAAGTCGTGTAATAAGAGGAATTACATGAAGAAAATACAGTTACTACAACAACATTTTGATCTACTAAAGTCACAAATGGATAATGTGTTTCTTTTCTAAAGGATAACATTAATTCACCTGTATAAATTACTAAATTTAAGAAGAAAAAATTTAATTGTCCTTTTAGGTCACCCTGCTTCGGCGGGGTTCGGTTCGTTGAAAAAAAATTAGTTTATTATTTTCAAATTTTATTTAATAATTATAATTAAATGACCAACATACAGCCCATTAGAACAATAATATGAACAAAAAAAACTGGGAACAAAATACTGAATCAAAGTTTGTAAATATGCAGATCCAGGAAATAAGACAAATAAGCAAGAGAACATAGTGAAATTTTTTTTTAACCATTGTTGCAAATTATGTTAATGAACATTGTTACTTTTTATGGTAACATATTAGAAGTAACACCCACAGTTGCCAGGACAGTTATGATGATTAGTCGTCTGTAGAACAGAATCCAATTTTGAGCAACCAGGAACCCTCTGTAAAGATAAAAAAAAAATAACTAAATAGGTAAATAAATAAATAAATAAAAGAGAGAGAGAGAGAGAGAGCAAGAGAGTGAGAGAGTGAGAGAGCGAGAGAGAGCGAGCGAGAGAGAGAGAGATAGGTACAATGCAACATAGTGATTTGTGTAACATCTTCCTTTAGTGGAAAAGTGGATAGCATAAACAGTGTTTATTAAGTGATAGTGAGAAGGCAACACTTCCAGCTCATCAGCCCACTGCCTGCCCTCACTACCCACCCCGCTATAAACACCCCCACCCACCCTCTCTCTCCAGTGAACTGCATTGAAACCTACAAGCCTCCTCTGGGATGACTTTACATCACAAAATAGCAAGAATATCTATGCTATCTGGCTATTGTCCCAGTAGTTACTGCAGTGTTTGTGGGTTTACCACAAGGGACAAAATTTTTCTTAGATGTAAGGAACCCACTTGTTCCAACTACTGCCACACAGATTGCATTCCAGAAGAAGAATTTTGTTGCAGCCAGGTTGAAAATTTCAGAAAATTGAAGGATATCCATAATCCTGTGGTATATGTGGATACAAGCCTGGAGCTACAGGAGGAAGGTTCAGAAGTCCTACCTCAGGGACTTCTGTCCAAAGATCAAGACTGCCCTCTTGGGCTGTGTTGTAAAGTTGCAGCTAAGATAATCCATCACAGGGAAGCACTTCATGAGCTCCTCAAATCATTAGATAACCTCCAAGCTATTGTAGAAGGTCAGTGCAAGCCTACATCAAGTGACGTAAGCCGCTCAGCTGATGGTGACACTATTGATAAAGACTGGAAGTCCCACACTGAGCTTAACTCAGGGGTAAATAACTGGTGGAATTCTGTCATCGCTAAGGTCCCACAGACTGACAGAGTTCAAAACACTACCTTCGGAATTCTAACACAATTCCTCTGACCACCACAAAGGGAACAAATCCTCTTCATAGCAATTAAGGAAGCCTTGGATCTGCTAATTCTCCTACACCTGACATCTCTGCTTCAGCCACTGCCAGTCTACTTGACAGTGCACATACCATCTCTGATCCTACACCTGTCAGCACACCTGCCGACACTATTCCAGAATCTGGCAGCAGTGCTTCATCAGGAAGTTCTGAGTCAGGAGTTTCTCCACCTGGGATTGGTACAGTTAATAATCAGGGAACTGTCGCTTCACATGATCACCTACTGCCCCAAAGTACGAACAGCAGGGACACATCTGTCACAACTGGTAGAGGAAGGGGCAGAGAATGTGGAAGAGGACGTGGAGGAGGAAGACATCTACAGCTGTCTCACCCTCCACTAACACAGTTCCAGCGGCAAAACCTGAGGGCAAATCTGTAAAACACAGGAGGTGCAACAAATCATAGTCCACCCTCCCAGGCACCTAGGCTGTGCTCTCGCTGTCACTGGAAGGGGCACACGGCCAACAACTGCCTGCGAGATACCAGGTGCAATTACTGCTATAAGAAAGGACATCAGGAGGGCCAGTGCAGGAAGAAAAAGGAACTCGACAGACAGGACCACCTGCTTAGAGACCTGTTCTCAGAACAAACCAGCAGGATCTCTGAATTGAACACTCTTACACGTCACCCACTAAGCTACTCCTATCCCAGCCCAGCAGGTGGTACTGTGCCTTATACAAGACCACAGACCTACATCCCTGCAGCTGCCTCAGTACCCTACCTCTCTCAAGGGCAGGCACCTTACATGCCCTACACACCCACCACCTCAAGCTGACCACATCATCATGAGGAGCCAGTCTATCAGCATCCTGTTGGTCAACATTAGAGGTTTCATTACTAATGTTGGAGAGCTCACACATAGTTTGGTGAACACTCGAAGTCCCAACATGCTGTTGAAACATTTTTGGATGACAGGACTCCAGAAAATTTTGCAAGAATTGTCGGATACACCTCATGGATGAGAAGAGACAGGCAAGGGCAAGGAGGAGGTGTTGCTGTGAGCTTCTCTAAAAGTGTTCATGCCCAGCACATTGATGTTGCCACCCCTGCACATCTTGAAATGATGTTCTTCAAGCTCTGCATAAACACTACTACCTCTGTGCTAGCATGTGCAATGTACAGACCTCAGTGGCATCATGCAGACCCCATCAACTTCCTAATGGAAAATATTGACTCCCTTCTGCTACAACACAACTGTCAACACACATTAATTATTGGTGACCTCAACCAGCGCCTTATACAGAGGGACTTTGATGACCTTCTTGCAGTGTTTGACATGAGAAACTTTGTTGATTTCCCTACTCACATCTCTGGCTCCTCCCTTGACCCAGTAGTGAGTGATCTGACAGAAGGCATAGTCACTTGTCAACCCCTCGGCTATGTCGGATTATCTGACCACAAGGCTGTTTTTACGACACTTAAGATCCCAATGGAACGAGGTGAGGAGTCCACACGCACAACCTGGCTATGGGAAAGAGGTAATTGGCCAGCCCTTCGCTCTGAGCTTGCCACCACCAATTGGAATGCTCTTCTCCAAGGGGATGTTGACAACCAAGTGAAAGCCTTCACCGGACACAATCTTAATCTACAACAAGAACACATTCCTCAACGGCAATATGTGATGAAGCCTACGGATCAGCCTTGGTTTGGCTTTCATTGTAGAGAGGCTGCTACTGCTAAGTACAAAGCATGGCAAAGGTATAAGAGACATCCTACCACCTATAACAGGAACTTGCACAGGCAAGCCTGTAGACATATGGGTGATGTTCAAAAGTGGGCCATTGCTAAATGGGAGGTGGACACTAAAAGAAAACTAGCATCAGGTAGGGTAGGCTCCAAAACCTGGAGGTCCCTGGTCAAGGACAGACAAGGTTATCTGCCTGATGAACTCATTCCACCTCTAAATCGACAGGATGGGACCACCTCTACTTGTAGTCAAAAGAAGGCGGACCTCTTTGCTGAACACTTTGCTACCAAAATGCAAGTTCCTGATCCAGCAAGGGGCCCTCCTTGGCTAGCTGCAAGAACTGTGTCAAAACTGTCAGTGGTGACAATAAGGCATGAGGAGGTGCATTTCCTTCTTAAATCTCTTGACCAAGAAAAGGCTGTGGGCCCAGACAAGTTGAGCCCAAGATTGCTGAGAAGATGTGCAGACCAGATAGCAGCACCTCTAACTCGCATCTTTCAGCACTGCCTAGTACAGTGTAAATGGCCCTCTCTATGGAAAGAGGCAAATGTAGTCCCTGTTCACAAAAAGAAGAGCAGAGCAGAAATCAGCAACTACACACCAGTGTCACTCCTGTCAATCACTGGTAAGATCCTTGAGACAATAATCTCAAGACAAATGACAGAGTTTTTTGGCTATCACTCACTACTTTGTGATCATCAATATGGCTTCAGGAAAGGTTACTCTGCTGCTGATCTGTTGTTAAACCTCTCCACTAAGTGGCACCAGTCACTGGATGAATCCAAAGTCAGCTGTGTGGTAGTACTGGACATTGCTGGCGCTTTCGACCAGGTGTGGCACCAGGGCCTCTTAGCAAAACTTCAAGCACTTGGAATTGCAGGCTCTACGCCATGTCTCCTCAGTGATTACCTTCATGGTAGATCTCTAAGTGTAGTTCTCAATGGAATGGAATCAGCAAGACATCCTATTGGGGCAAGTGTTCCACAAGGAAGCGTGCTGGGACCATTGTTATAGAATGTCTACTTCAACGAACTTCTTCATCTCATCCCAGAATCACATGCATATGCAGACGACTGCACACTGACATTCACTTATCCAAGAGAAAAAATGCCAGCTGCTCTAAGCTACATCAATCACAAGCTGAGAGCTATATCAGCTTGGGGAAATAGATGGCAAGTAACATTTGCACCTGAGAAAACACAAATGATGATCGTCTCTAGGCACCATGATGGTAATGCTGGTGCAGTATTAAGGATGAATGGGAGGGTGTTGGCACCTGGAGAAGAAGTTGATATCCTTGGGGTGAAATTTGACTCCAAACTAACCATGAAGAACCATGTTGTAAATCTTGCAAACAAGGCAGCCAGGAAGCTTACAGCACTTCGCCGTATCTCGCATCTACTTGACAGTAGGGGTTGCAAGATTCTGTACGAGGCACAAGTACGCTCGCACCTTGAGTATGCTCCACTTTCTTGGTTTGCCTGCCCCCCCCTCTCATCTGCGACTGCTTAACAGAGTAGAGAACAGAGCAAGAAGTCTCATCTCTCGCCTGGACCCATCCTGGATAAATCTGTCATTTCATCAGAGCCTTCAACATAGGAGGGATGTGGGTGGCCTTACTGTTATGTACAAGGCCAATATTGTCAAAATACCACACTTGGATCCACTTCGAGGACAGCGTGAAACAAGCTTTTATGCCACAAGATGGGCAGAAAGCAGCAACTTCACTCTGGCTGTACCCTTCTCCAGAACTTCACTCCATCTGAGATCATATACACCCAGGATGACTCGAGTATGGAACACATTTGTACAGCATAATGATGTCAACGAGATAAAGTCAGTTGATCAAATGAAAATGCTGGCCCACAGATGGCTCCATCTTCATCCTGTTCCCTACTTGTATGTCTCATAACAATAAAAATGCTTTCCAATGAGCTGATGTAGATAACAGCTCTTAGCTTGCCAATAAAGTTAGGAATTCTTAACCTGTAAATAGCTTGTCAATAAAGCTAGGGATCCTTAACCTTGTCAAACCCTGTGTAAAGAAAAAAAAAAGAGAGGAGAGAGAGGAGAGGAGAGAGAGGAGAGAGAGGAGAGGAGAGAGAGGAGATGAGAGAGAGAGGAGAGAGGAGAGAGAGAGGAGACAGAGAGAGGAGACAAAGAGGAGACAGAGAGAGGAGACAGAGAGAGGAGACAGAGAGAGGAGACAGAGAGAGGAGACAGAGAGAGGAGACAGAGAGAGGAGACAGAGAGAGGAGACAGAGAGAGGAGACAGAGAGAGGAGACAGAGAGAGGAGACAGAGAGAGGAGACAGAGACAGGAGACAGAGACAGAGAGAGGAGACAGAGAGAGGAGACAGAGAGAGGAGACAGAGAGAGGAGACAGAGAGAGGAGACAGAGAGAGGAGACAGAGAGAGGAGACAGAGAGAGGAGACAGAGGGAGGAGACAGAGGGAGGAGACAGAGGGAGGAGACAGAGGGAGGAGACAGAGGAAGGAGAGAGGAGAGAGAGAGAGAGGAGAGGAGAGGAGAGAGTAGGAGAGAGAGTAGAGAGAGGAGAGAGGAGAGAGAGAGGAGAGAGAGAGAGAGAGAGAGAGAGAGAGAGAGAGAGAGAGAGAGGAGAGAGAGAGAGAGGATAGAGAGAGAGAGGATAGAGAGAGAGAGGATAGAGAGAGAGAGGAGAGAGGAGAGGAGAGAGGAGAGGAGAGAGGAGAGGAGAGAGGAGAGGAGAGAGGAGATGAGAGAGGAGAGGAGAGAGGAGAGGAGAGCAAGAGGAGAGAGAGGAGAGGAGAGGAGAGAAGAGAGAGGAGAGGAGAGGAGAGAGGAGAGAGGAGAGAAGAGAGAAGAGAGGAGAGGAGAGGAGAGAGGAGAGGAGAGAGAGAGGAGAGAGAGAGGAGAGAGAGGAGAGAGAGGAGAGAGAGAGGAGAGAGAGAGGAGAGAGAGAGAGGAGAGAGAGAGGAGAGAGGAGAGAGAGGAGAGAGGAGAGAGAGGAGAGAGAGAGAGGAGAGAGGAGAGGAGAGAGAGAGAGGAGAGAGAGAGAGGAGAGAGGAGAGGAGAGAGAGAGAGGAGAGAGGAGAGAGAGAGGAGAGAGAGAGGAGAGAGGAGAGGGAGAGGAGAGGAGAGAGAGAGGAGAGGAGAGAGAGAGGAGAGGAGAGAGAGAGGAGAGGAGAGAGAGAGGAGAGGAGAGAGAGAGGAGAGGAGAGAGAGAGGAGAGGAGAGAGAGAGGAGAGGGTTGGTGAGGATAAAAACTGTTCAGTGACGTAGTACTACTTACAACACATTAGTACAAGTAAGCCAACTCCTCCACTGAAGTGAATATAAGCAATATCAGTGATATTTAAGTGTGGTATGGTGAAGACATGGTGTGAGTGAGGGGACAGCGGCAGGCCTTAGGAGTGACGTCACTATTGCCTTCAGAGTGAGCATCTAATATTATCTAATATCAAAAGTGTTTTGTGCTATGTACTAGCATCTGGTGCTTTATAACATCGTGGCTGGTACAATGCAACATAGTGATTTGTGTAACATCTTCCTTTAGTGGAAAAGTGGATAGCATAAACAGTGTTTATTAAGTGATAGTGAGAAGGCAACACTTCCAGCAAGTTGGCCCACTGCCGCCTGCCCTCACTACCCACCCAGCTATAAACACCCCCCCCCCCAGATACTCCACCCCACCCACCCTCTCTCTCCTGTGAACTTCAAACCCACAAGCCTCCTCTGGGATGACTTCACACCGCAAAATAGCAAGAATATCTACGCTATCTGGCTATTGTCCCAGTAGTTACTGCAGTGTTTGTGGGTATACCACAAGGGACAAAATTCTTCTTAGATGTAAGGAGCCTACTTGTTCCAACTACTGCCACACAGATTGCATTCCAGAAGAGGAATTTTGTTGCAGCCAGGTTGAAAATTTCAGAAAATTTAAGGATATCCATAATCCTGTGGTATATGTGGATACAAGCCTGGAGCTACAGGAGGAAGGTTCAGAAGTCCTACCTCAGGGACTCCTGTCCAAAGATCAAGACTGCCCTCTTGGGCTGTGTTGTAAAGTTGCAGTTAAGATAATCTATCACAGGGAAGCACTTCATGAGCTCCTCAAATCATTAGATAACCTACAAGCTATTGTAGAAGGCCGGTGCAAGCCTGCATCAAGTGACGTAAGCTGCTCAGCTGATGGTGACACTATTGACAAAGACGAAGTCCCACACTGAGCTTAACTCAAGGGTAAACAACTGGTGGAATTCTGTCATCGCTAAGGTCCCACAGACTGTCAGAGTTCAAAACACTACCTTTGGGAATTCTAACACAATTCCTCTGACCACCACAGAGGGAACAAATCCTCTTCCCAGCAATGAGGGAAGCCTTGGATCTGTTAATTCTCCTACACCTGACATCTCTGCTTCAGCCACTGCCAGTCTACTTGACAGTGTACATACCATCTCTGATCCTACACCTGTCAGCACACCTGCCGACACTATTCTAGAATCTGGTAGCAGTGCTTCGTCAGCAAGTTCTGAGCCAGGAGTTTCTCCACCAGAGAACGGTGCAGTTAATGTTCAGGGAACTATCACTGCACCTGATCACCTACTGCGCCGAAGTACGAACAGCAGGGACACATCTGTCAAAACTGGTAGAGGAAGGGGCAGAGAACGTGGAGGAGGACGTGGAGGAGGAAGACATCTACAGCTGTCTCACCCTCCACTAACACAGTTCCAGCAGCAGAATCTGAGGACAAATCTGCAAAACACAGGAGGTGCAACAAATCTTAGTCCACCCTCCCAGGCACCTAGGCTGTGCTCTCACTGTCACCGGAAGGGGCACACTGCCAGCAACTGCCTGCGAGATACCAGGTGTAATTACTGCTACAAGAAAGGACATAAGGAGAACCAGTGTCGGAAGAAAAAGGAACTTGACAGACAGGGCCACCTGTTTAGAGACCTGTTCTCAGAACAAACCAGCAGGATCTCTGAATTGGTGAACACTCTCACACGTCACCCACTTAGCTACTCCTATCCCAGCCCAGCAGGTGGGATTGTGCCTTATACAAGACCACAGACCTACATCCCTGCAGCTGCCTCAGTACCCTACCTCTCTCAAGGGCAGGCACCTTACATTCCCTACACACCTACCACCTCAAGCTGACCACTTCATCATGAGGAGCCAGTCTATCAGCATCCTGTCGGCCAACATTAGAGGTTTCATTACTAATGTTGGAGAGCTCACACATAGTTTTGTGAACACTCGACGTCCCGACATGATAGCTGTTGTTGAAACATTTTTGGATGACAGGACTCCAGAAAATTTTGCAAGAATTGCTGGCTACACCTCATGGATGAGAAGAGACAGGCAAGGGCAAGGAGGAGGTGTTGCTGTGTGCTTCTCTAAAAGTGTTCATGCCCAGCACATTGATGTTGCCACCCCTACACATCTTGAAATGATGTTCTTCAAGCTCTGTATAAACACTAGTACCTCTGTACTAGCATGTGCAATGTACAGACCTCAGTGGCAACATGCAGACCCTATCAACTTCCTAATGGAAAATATTGACTCCCTTCTGCTACAACACAACTGTCAACATATTATAATTGTTGGTGACCTCAACCAGCACCTTATACAGAGGGATTTTGATGACCTTCTTGCAGTGTTTGACATGAGAAACTTTGTTGATTTCCCTACTCATATCTCTGGCTCCTCCCTTGACCCAGTAGTGAGTGATCTGGCAGAAGGCATAGTCACTTGTCAACCCCTCGGCTACGTTGGATCGTCTGACCACAAGGCTGTTTTTACGACACTTAAGATCCCAACAGAACGAGGTGAGGAGTCCACACGCACAACCTGGCTATGGGAAAGAGGTAATTGGCCAGCCCTTTGTTCTGAGCTCGCCACCACCGACTGGAATGCTCTTCTCCAAGGGGATGTTGACAACCAAGTGAAAGCCTTCACTGGACACATCCTTAATCTACAACAAGAACACATTCCTCACCGGCAATATGTGACGAAGCCTACAGATCAGCCTTGGTTTGGCTTTCGTTGTAGAGAGGCTGCTACTGCTAAGTACAAAGCATGGCGAAGGTATAAGAGACATCCTACCACCTATAACAGGAACTTGCACATGCAAGCCTGTAGGCATATGGGTGATGTTCAAAAGTGGGCCATTGCTAAATGGGAGGTGGACACTAAAAGAAAGTTAGCATCAGGTAGGGTAGGCTCCAAAACCTGGTGGTCCCTGGTCAAGGACAGACAAGGTTATCTGCCTGATGAACTTATTCCACCTCTAAATCGACAGGATGGGACCACCTCTACTAGTAGTCAAGAGAAGGCGGACCTCTTTGCTGAACACTTTGCTACCAAAATGCAAGTTCCTGATCCAGCAAGGGACCCTCCTTGGCTAGCTGCAAAAACTGTGTCAAAACTGTCAGTGGTGACAATAAGGCAGGAGGTGCATTTCCTACTTAAATCGCTTGACCAAGAAAAGGCTGTGGGCCCAGACAAGTTGAGCCCAAGATTGTTGAGAAGATGGGCAGACCAGCTAGCAGCACCTCTAACTCGCATCTTTCAGCACTGCCTAGTACAGTGTAAATGGCCCTCTCTATGGAAAGAGGCAAATGTAGTCCCTGTTCACAAAAAGAAGAGCAGAGCAGAAATCAGCAACTACAGACCAGTGTCACTCCTGTCAATCACTGGTAAGATCCTTGAGACAATAATCTCAAGACAAATGACAGAGTTTTTTGACTACCACTCACTACTTTGTGATCGTCAATACGGCTTCAGGAAAGGTTACTCTGCTGCTGATCTGTTGTTAAACCTCTCCACTAAGTGGCACCAGTCACTGGATGAATCCAAAGTCAGCTGTGTGGTAGCACTGGACATTGCTGGCGCTTTCGACCGGGTGTGGCACCAGGGCCTCTTAGCAAAACTTCAAGCACTGGGAATTGCAGGCTCTACGCTATGTCTCCTCAGTGATTACCTTCATGGTAGATCTCTAAGTGTAGTTCTCAATGGAACGGAATCAGCAAGACATCCTATTGGGGCAAGTGTTCCACAAGGAAGCGTGCTGGGTCCATTGTTATGGAATGTCTACTTCAACGACCTTCTTCATCTCATCCCAGAATCACATGCATATGCAGACGACTGTACACTGACATTCACTTATCCAAGAGAAGAAATGCCAGCTGCTCTAAGATACATCAATCACCAGCTGAGAGCTATATCAGCTTGGGGAAATAGATGGCAAGTAACATTTGCACCTGAGAAAACGCAAATGATGATCGTCTCTAGGCACCATGATGGTAATGCTGGTGCAGTAGTAAGGATGAATGGGAGGATGTTGGCACCTGGTGATGAAGTTGATATCCTTGGGGTGAAATTTGACTCCAAACTAACCATGAAGAACCATGTTGCAAATCTTGCAAACAAGGCAGCCAGG